>NW_020950062.1:4102209-4145516 GCF_900497805.2 Vombatus ursinus | reverse complement strand
AGGGTTGAGATTTTAAGCAAAGAGCAATGGAAAAAATGAACAAGGTATTTCGAGAGTGGAGGACAGTGTGGAATTGAACTATTTAGCTGTAGGATTGAGATGAGAAGGGGAGGAAGATGAAATATGAGAGGGGTTAATGGCCTGAGAAAGCACTGAGCTGTGGAAGGATTAAAGATCATAATAAAGACTAGGGATCGGTTTGAGATAGTACTGAGGCATGGAAGCATTAGAGTGTATGATATGGGCTAAGAGTAGGTTTAAGAAGGATAAGACATAAGGAAGAAATGAAATGATAGGAGATTAAGGTCAGATAAAGTAAAGTCCAGGTTTTGATCATGGATATGGAATGCTTATGGGTAGCAGTGTGATTCAGGGTGTGATTATCTATGTACATGAACCAACCTACCTCTTGGTGGAGAGCAAGAGTAGGAGTGGAGTGGAGGAATAGGTCATGGGATCAGATATGAAGGTGGAAAGGAAGGTCAGATCCTGGGATGTGATCTGAAAGGCACAGTGACAATGAAAAGATCAGGCAACTTGGATTCTAAAGACCTAAGTTTAAGTCCCACCTCTGCTGTATGACTTTTGGCAAGTCAATTAATTAGCCTCAGAATTTTTCTAACTGATTAAATGAAGAAAATGTCACTTACACTACCTACTGTATTGGTTGTTATAAGAATCAACTGCATAATAACACTAAAGCACTACATATGACTGTAAGCTGCCAATATTGTTATAATATTATCATTATTATCATAATCATTATTTTTTAAAAGAACCTATCTTTTAATGAGCAATTATGGGCAGTAATTGATGAAAGAAGCTATATAAAACCTTATATGCTAATATACCCAGTGGTTTAGACAAGATATCAGTTCAAAATTCTTTTGAGCCCCACAAAGAGCTATCATAAAGTGCCTAAAAGTAAAATTAAAACTAAACCCCTGACCCAGAGCCATACTGCATTTTATTTAACAAACAATTCTTAGTAAGCTTACCCAGCCCAAAGTATATCAGAAGTAACAAAATAGAAAGGAGAGGAGGTATTTGGAGAGGGTCATCAGGGGCATGTACATTAATACCAGAAATAAGAGCTGACACCTTGACATTGAGAAAGGAGACAGGAAGATTAAAAAGTAGGCACAGAGCTGTGATTCTGCTTAATATGATAATTAATGTTAAAAACAATGGCACTGAACTTTTAAGAAAAGTTTGATTATATTCAGTATGCATTGTTTAGACAAATTATGAAGTGTTTTAGAATGATTTCCACCAGCAGAGATGACAATTTTTAAAAAGTTTCTCATGCCAAGGGGTAGGTTTCAGTTCTCTGGATAGTTTACTTATGACATAACTTATTCCCTGACACTGCTGGATGAAATAAAGGACCACCTAATTCTATGCTCAGAATTAGAATTTTAAAAGAAATAACTGAGCTAGAGAATTAGGGAAAGAAACCCAGAATTTGGGGGTGAGGTTTTTTTTATTTTTTTTTTCACAGTTAGTGGGAGTTTTTGCAGCTGATTCATGAGCAAAGGTTCCTGCCCAAGGGACAAAAGAAGGGCTTGGCAGCTAGGAGGTGTGTTGATTCAGGGCACTTGTCAGGGGGATTGCTAGCAGCAGGGTGGAGCAGGGTTTTGTGGGTTGGGAAAGAAGTCAAATAACTTAGGAAAAGTTGCTGGAGAATGAAGCAGCTGGGTGAAGGGTCAGGGGTCAGGTAAATGTTGGTGGTAAAGACAGGATTTATAACTAAGAATAATCTTCTGCTCTGTGGTGTTTATAGAGATGTTGAAGAATAGTTGGGCGCAGAATTCCAAGCACATTAGATGTGCATTGAACTCAATCCAAAGTAAACTTTAAAAAAAAAATTGGCAAATAACACTGTTTTAGAGGGAATACTTTCTTTCATTTACTGAGGGAGGGGGAGGCTGATGTATTGTTAGAAAGTCAAACACCTCTCCCCACCAAGTCTAAAGTAAAAACTACTGTCCCCCTCCTTTTGTGAAAAGTTGCATTAAGTTGATTTTCTTTTGTTTTGTTTAGGTCACATGGCCAGATACACGTCTATCCTCAATCAGATTCCAAGTCATTCTTCATCCGTCCGGACTATTCCTGGGCCTCCTGGTGAGCCAGGAAGACAAGGTTCTCCTGGTACTCCTGGTGAACAAGGACCTCCAGGCCGGCCAGGCTTCCCAGGCAACCCAGGCCAGCCAGGGACCCCAGGAGAAAGAGGTAGGTTGGTTCTGAGCAAGCCAGTGAGATTATAGTCAATTACTGGTCCTGTGCCCACTTTACCTCTCTGAAAGGGTAAAAGGAAGCCACAGGTAGCAATGACTTTATTGAATGTGAGTGTGATTTTCAAGTCTGCATGCCTAAGCTCATGAAGGCACTTCCTCTTTGATGAATGATTCATATATGCCTATATAAATTGGATAGTCTTCATTTAAAATAAAAGTTTGTCGTTTCCTCTGCTGTACCCCACGTATTGCCGCACTTGGTCCTATACTGCCTTGAACCATGCTTTTCTGCTGTCAAATCGCTATCAATCAAAAGTGTCTATCAAGCACCTTCTATGTGCTGGGTGCTTTGGATAGAAAGGCAAAGTGAAATAAATAGTCCCTGCCCTTGAAGAGCTTACAATCTAGCTGGGGGAGACAACAGGTACATCTATGAGAATATGCAAGATAGCTGACAAGGTACTTTGCTGGGAAAAGCACTAACAGCTGGGGGAATCAGGGAGGACATCATGTAAAAGGTGTCATTTGAGCTGAGCCTGAAAGAAACCTGATTTTCTAAGAAGTGAAAGGGAGGAAGGAGTCCACTGAAGCATAAATGGGTATTTACAGCACAAATGGGAGAAGGAATGGAGATGGAAGAGGGCATGTTGTTTGTGAGAAATGATAAGAAGGCCAGTTTGGCATGACCACAAAGTGCATTGAGGGGAATACTGTGTAATAAGCCTAAAAAGGCAGGCTAGTGCTAGGTTATAAAGGGCTTTGAATGCCAGGTAGAGACGTTTATATTTTTATCCTTGAAATAATAGGGAGCCATTGAAGGTTATTGAGTAAGAGAGTGACATGATCAGGACTGAATTTAAGGAAAATCACTCTGACATCTGGGTGGAGGATGGATTGTAATGGGAAGAGGCTTAAGACAAAGAGGTGAATTAGGAGGCCGTTATAATAATCATGAGGAGAAGTAATTTGGTTCTAATGGTGGTGATTGTGTGAGGAGAGGGAAGAGGATAGATGCAAAAAAAAATGTAGAGGGAGAAATGCCAAGTTTTTTGCAATTGATTGGATTTGTAGGGTAGGGTGGGAACAAGTTAGGAATGAGGCCACTAGGTTTGTGAGTCTGGGTAATGAGAAGGTTGTTGGTACCCTCAACAGAAATAGGGAAGTTTAGGAAAGGGGTGGGTTTGGGGGCAAAGATAATGTCTTCTGTTTGGATCGTGTTAAGCTTGAGATACGTATGCAACGTCCATTTGGAAATGTGCAGTATGACATTGGGGATGCAAGACTGGCTCTCATCTTGTGCTCTGGGTACTTACAGCTCATTGCAGGCCAGGAACATGCCTCTTCCCCTCCCCGGTACCTCAGTATCAAACACAGTGCTGACTACTGAGCAGAGCGAAAACTTGTTCAGCTGAATAAGATTTTCACTCATCTGCATTGATCTTTTAACCCTAATTGCCTCATGTAGAAGAAGACTGCAAAAATGTTAGAAGTAAAAAGATAGACAAATTCAAGAATGGTGAGGGGAGGATTGATAGCAACAACCAGTTGGAATCTTTTCAAGGTCACAGTCTGTAGAAAACAAATCCAGGAGAACACTTGGCCATCATCTAGCCTTCTCTTATTCTGTACCTTTCCATATTGATTACTCCAGTGTGGTTTGTGTACCTAAGGTTATGACCTTTTCTCTTTCAGAATGTGATGTGCAAACCGTCCATTAACAAAAGCTACATAATTCTTCTCTTGTATTTTCTGGAATAGATGGGAGAGAAATGTTCGACATGTGTTCTCATGCTTCTTTCCACAGCCATTTTCTCACCCCCAATTTTCACTAGCTTACTTCAGCTCTCTCCTAAAGCTCCAAAAGAATCCCCAAAAGTCATTGGCCTTTTACCCTACCCCTGGATGTCTCTGTGCATTGCTGCATTTGCCCTTTCATTCACACTCTTCTCATCTGAATTGTCTTCCTATTCCTCTTACTTGAATTCTGTTCATCTTTCAAGACTCATCTCACATCTTTTTCCTCCACAAGGCCTTCCCTGACCACTCAATCTCTAGCAATCTCTTTCTTTTCTGAATTCCTTATCCATTTTTCCCCCTAATATATGGTTAATTCTATGCCACTGTTTGGATATTTACCATGCACTATCTTGCCTGTATAGGCAGTACAGGGAGTAGGAAAGGACTGAACTTAGAGGCAGGAGTTCAAATCTCATCTCTGATCTTTACTAGCAAAAGATCCAGGGGCAAGCCACGTAATTTCTTTGAGCCTCAGTTTCCTCATCTATAAAATGGGGATTGTAATATCTACCTCAGGGCAGTTAGTTGGTATAGTGGATAGAGTGCTAGGCCTGGGGTCAGAAAGACTCATCTTCCTGAATTCCAATTTGGCCTCAGACACTTACTAGCTGTGTGACCCTGGGCAAGTCACTTAACCCTGTTTACCTCAGTTTCCTCATCTGTAAAATGAGCTAGAGAAAGAAATGGCAAACCACTCCAGTATCTTTGCCAAGAAAACCCCAAAAGGTGTCACAAAGAGTCAGATATGACTGAAAAATGATTAAATAACAAAGTATATATGAAATAAATATAATGAGAATAAATAGTAATTGATACAAGTAATTAGAGAGGGAGGACACTAGCAGCTGAGGAGATCAGCAAAGGTTTTAAAAACCTTAAAATGCTATATAAATGTAGGTTATTATTTTTATGTCCTCTATCCTCAACCAGACTATAAGCCCCTTGGGGATGTGTACTCTGTCTTTAAAATCTTTGCATTCCTCACAATGCCTAGCATAATGAGTGCCTTGTGCTCAGTAAATATTTGTTAATTTGCTACTTCCTCCTAATGTCTCTAGATAATGATCTGACTCTTGGGTGAGATACACAGAAGGTCCCCTTACAGAGCACTGAGGATCTAAAAGCCCAAAAATCCACCCCTTTCTCCTCAACCCCACCATCAGCACTGCAGCCTATAACATGGGGTTAATATATGAGTTGTGACTGAAGAATAGAAGCACCAGTGATTAAGTCACTCCAGCACAGTACATTACAAAATCTCTTTGCTGTTCTTGGAAATGCTAGTTTCATTCCTGCTAGATTGAGCTACAGTACCACTTGAACATGTTAAGTTACAGGAAGACGGGTTAACAGTTCTCAAACTGTGACCAGGAGACCACCTGAATGTATCTTCATGGTATAAATCCCTTAAAAACACAGGCACAGAACTCAACCCAGACACAACACCATCAGAGACTTGAATGGCAATCAGTTGATTAGTAGACATTTATTGAGCACCTACTGAATACTTGCATCTGTGTTAGGTGCTGGGGATACAAATATAAAGAATGAAACAATCCTTCCCCTCAAGGAGCTTACGTGTAGGTATATGCTGAATAAATGCAGAGAAAATAAATACAAAGTAGTTAAATGGAAGGCGATATGGAAGTAAGGATACTAGCAGCTGAAAGGAATCAGGAAAGGTTTATCGAAACAATGTGGCAGAGACAGCAGCAACACAGTGAGTACAAGTCTTAAAGATTGTAGAAGAGAATTCTTCCCGATTGCTGTCAATTGACAATTGGACTACTTTGCATCTTCAGGCTTGCAAAGCTGGCTCCCCAAGAGCACCTTCACTTTCTTCTAGATACTCAGCTTTCTAGGTAAGCTTCCCTCACAGACATGATAACGGAGAAATTAGTTTCCTTTTCTGGTCAATTAGAATCATAGACTCCATTCAATTAGAATTGTAGAGAAAGAAAAGATTTTTAAGATCATCTAGTCTAGTCCCCTCATTTTACAAAGAAACTGTTTCCCAGAAAAGTTGTAACTTACACAAAATCCCATAACTAGTTATTGGTAGAGCTGAGATTGAAATCCAGGCTTTTGTCTCTTTATACTATGAGGAATTTTTTTTTAAGAATCTTTTTACAAGACAACTAAGCACAAATATAATTTCTAAAGACAAAAAATAGGGGCAGCTAGATGGCGCAGTGGATAGAGCACCGGCCCTGAAGTCAGGAGGACCTGAGTTCAAATCTGGCCTCAGACCAAACACTTGACACTTACTAGCTATGTGACCCTGAGCAAGTCACTTAACCCCAATTGCCTAAAAAAACAAACCAACAAACAAACAAAAAAACAAACAAAAAAAACAAAACCATCTGTAATTTGGGGCAGCTAGGTGGTGCAGTGGATAGAGCACCGGCCCTGAATTCAGGAGGAACTGAGTTCAAATCTGGCCTCAGACACATAACACCTACTAGCTGCGTGACCCTGGGCAAGTCACTTAACCCCATTGCCTAACCAAAAAAAAAAAAAAAGACAAAAAATAAAGCAAGATTTAATGAAAGGCAATAACAGTTAAAATGAGATATATTATACAAATAACCTTTAGCTAGTTATCAATCACTGCTTAAACTATCACTATTTTTCTGCGTAGCCTTGAATAGAATTCTTTTGTCAACTCTTTCTGAAACACTTAGAGGTAAAATTTTCCTGAAGCATGTTTTCTAAAATATATTTTTAACATTCATTAAAAAAATTTAAGTTCTAAATTCTCTCCCACCCTCGATCCCCTCCTTGACCCATTAAGAAGGAAAACATTATGATACTTATTATACATGTAAAGTAATACAAAACATATTTCCATATTGGCTGTGTTGCAAAAAGAAAAAAAGCAAGAATAAAGAAGAAGAAGAAAAATATGTTGAAGCATATTATACCCCCCCCCCAGTATATATGTAATATTTTTGATCAGTTTTGTATCAAAAGCCTTTGCAGGTAGCTTAACCCCTTCCTTTGATTTGGATCTTTGACAAGAGAGACCCAACTAGTTATAACTTCTTCAAAGCTGAGACAGTAAATTATTATTCTAAGCCTTCCAGTTAGAATGTTGAGTTAGAATCCATCAGATAGATATAATCCTCCTATGGCAGCATAATATCTTCTCTGTGATTCTTTTCTCCAATTAGTTTTTTCTTCACCTCACAGGCCTCTCCATGTTTTGCACTTTGAAGCGAGGCTATAGTTTTACTCATTTCACATCAAACTGTCCTTTAGCAATCATTTCAAACAAGATCAGATGCCTTTGCCTCCAAAATATAGCTTCCTTCTTTAAAAGAAATCATGTCTTTTTTCAAAGAGTTAAAAATTCAATAGCATTACAATATAATTTTGTGACATCTTTAAATCAAAACTAATAAGATTTTTTATAGTCAAATGATTTTAGCTCAAACAACATCACAAGATATATCCAAAAAGTAGCTTAACTTCTGAATGTGATACTGAATATTGTTTTCATTGCTTTCTCAAAATAAATTGGTTACACAGGGCATATTTTTCCTCTCTGTGGTACTAATAATCAAATTTCTTTTTATCTATTTTCTTTTCCCAAGAATAATGCTATGGCCTTGAAAATGCATGTACTTGAAAATGGTTATTTAACTGGTACTGATTTCAGTTAGCTATAAAATAGAAGGTATTGTGCAAATATATGAAACAACCATTAATTTTCAGAATATTGTTTCATTATTGAATTTCAGCTAAGTGGTTTATGACAAGGTCATAGCATTGTGAAAAGGGAAAATATTCAACCGAGAGTTTTTGTAAATTACATGTGTATAACTTTGTGACTCTTCTTTGTATGGTAAGCTGATCAACCAGTATTTATTGAGGTTCCACTATCTGCTAAACACAAGGCCTCAGTGCTTTAGAGAAAACAAAAAATTTGGCTTCAGACACTTACTAGCTGTGTGACCCTGGGCAAGTCACTTAACAATTGCCTCAAAAAAAAAAAGGAGGAAACAAAAGCATGTGAGATAGTTCCTTCTCCTCCAGGAACTTAATGTTCTCAAAGAAGAAATAAGGCAGGTAGACATGGGGTCATAACTTTAGATCTGGATGGAAATAACCCTAACCCTAACCCCTTACTTTCAAATGAGGAAACTGAAGGCAGAAGAGGGCAAGAGATTTGTTCCAAGTCACACAAACAGAGTGGTGGAGCTGGGATTTGAATCTAACTTCTTCTGGCTCCAAAGCCATGATCTTTTCACTGTATTGTGCAGCCTCTCCTTTATATTTCTAGACCCTAGGTTC
Source organism: Vombatus ursinus (assembly GCF_900497805.2). Taxonomy (NCBI): domain Eukaryota; kingdom Metazoa; phylum Chordata; class Mammalia; order Diprotodontia; family Vombatidae; genus Vombatus; species Vombatus ursinus. The sequence continues at coordinate 4,137,186 of NW_020950062.1, read as the reverse complement.
CTATTAGTGTGGATAATGAATCTTATAAAGAGGCCACATGGATTCAAATTCACATTTGAAGTCATATGCAAAATGTGGTGATTGGTTCAACTCCATGGAAATATGCAGTACTAATTTTAAAATGTGAATACTTCACAGGATTCATTATTTGAACTAATAAGGATCTAGCTGCACTTTTTCCCCAATACCCAGGTAAAGTAGGTGGCATAAGTATCAGTATCCAAAAACTAGATGGTACAGTGGGTGCTTTATCTAGAGAAAGGATGGCCTGAGTTCATATCTAACCTTAGATACTTACTAGATGTTTGACTCTGGGCAAGTCACTTAAAATCTCTCAGCCTCTACTTCCACATCTGTGAAATGGGGATAATAAAATAACTCCCGGGATTGTTCTGAGGATAAAATGAGACAACATTGATAAAGTATTTTGCAAACTTTAAAATGCTATATAAATACTATTGTTATTATTATTGTCCCATTTTATGAGTAAGGAACCCATTTTTGAGTCAGAGATGTTAAATGGATTGCCCATGATTATATAACTAGTAAGTATTAAAGCTAAGACAGGAGCCCTGCTTTCCTGGTTCCAAATCTACTGAAACCACACTATCCACAACTTGAAAAGCCATGATAACTAATAACACAGTATAGTATATAATCAGTGGTAAATGGGAAATAAAATAAGAACTATAGAAGTTCAGAGGAGAGAGAAATCATTTGGAGTTGGGATGCTTAAAGAAGGTTTCTCAGAGTGAGTGAGCTCTGAATAGGCATGTGCTTAATAAGTATCATTTGGTGATGAGAGTTTATGTATAGCACCCCTTCCTCTTACTTCTGAGCAGGATGACTGCTTCTTTTCCACCATTAAGATACTTTTAATTGGCTACTGATAAAACTCCATGGATATTGTAAAGCTACAACCCCTTTCTCCTCAGGCCTTTTTTTTTTTCCTGCTGGCCTTGAGGCTGTCTGAGCTAGGGAAGGTTGGTGAGGGGTTATGCCCTTCCTCAACATTGGACCCACAACTACAAGCTCATGGCCTTCCAGGTAAGCCTATGTCTGGTATAGGGCTACTTTTGTTTATGTCTTCTTTCCTTTGGTTCAGGGCCTTGTAAGACCATGAAAGGCAGCTAGTGTCCTCCCCCTTTATCATGTATGCCCAAGAGAATACTAAAAAATGAATGAATAAATAAGCATTTATTAGATGCTTTACTATGTGCTAGTCACTGTGCTAAGCTCTAGTGTTACCAGTAACAAGAAAGCACAATAGTTTTTTGATCTCAAGGAACTTACATTCGAATTTGTTGTTGTGGTTGAGTTGTTTCAGTTATGTCTGACTCTTCATGATCTCATTTGGTATTTTCTTGACAAAGATTTTGGAGTGTTTGCCATGTCTTTCTCCAGCTCATTTTATAGACAAGGAAACCAAGGCAAACAGCGTTAAATGACTCGCCCAGGGTTACACAGTTGGTAAGTGTCCAAGGCTACATTTGAACTCAGGTCTTCTTGACTCCAGGCCCTGGACTTTATCCACTGCATCACCTAGCTGCCCTTACATTTTAATAGAGGAAGACACTGTGGGAATGAGAGTCAGGGAAGAATGTCAAAATAGGAGTGCTGATTTGATTATTATTCCCAAAATTAGAGTTGCAAAAGTAGTGGTGGGGGGAAGGGGAAAGAAGCATGTCACAAAGCTAGATGACTGGGAAATGGCCTGGTACGTGGAGGTTCAGGGTAGATAAGGTGAGAGCTCACTAAACACAGAGCCTAAGGGACCAGAAATCACATTGGGATTTCAGGGCAGAGGGTCATTGACGTATCATATACAATCATTTCCTAGATTACCATGATGGATCGTGTCATAGTTTCTTTTTTTTTAATTAATTAATTTATTTTTACTTTTCAACATTCACTTCCACAAGATTGTGTTCCAAATTTTCTCCCTATCTCTCCCCTCCCCCCACCCCAAGAGAGTATGGATTCTAAATACCCCTTCCCTCAATCTGCTCTCCCTTCTATCACCCCCCTCTTCTTTTATTCCCTTCCCTTTCTATATATCATAGTTTCTTAAAACATCTGGGGGCTGCTAGATGGCACAGTAGATAGAACACTGTCTGTGGAGTCAGGAGGACCTGAGTTCAAATCCAGCCTCAGATGCTTACCAGCTGATTACCTTACAAAACAGCGGCCCCCCCCCAAAAAATAAAACCCATCTGTAGCACTTTCTGATATTGTGGTAAGATGACTTTCCTTGAAATTTGAATGACATTGGGAATCTCTGAAGGATAATAATAATAATGATGATAACAAGCGTTTATACAGTCCTTACTATGTGCCAAGCAAACACTGTGTTAAGTACTTTACAAATACAATCTTGTTTTATCCTTATAACAATTCTAGGAGATAGGTGCTATTAATATTCCCATTTTACAGATGAGGAAACTGTTCAGGTAAGGTTATTGTGACCTTGGATAAGTCGTTTAATCTCCCTAGGCCTTAGTTTCTTCACCAGAATAACGAATGGGTTGAACTACAGGTCCTCTGAGGTCCCTTCCTGTTCTCTATCTTTGATCCTATGATTTCTTTGAGTTTTCTATTTATTTCTTTTTTACCTGCCCCTATTTACCTTTTCAATCTTCTCGCACATCGCTTCCCTCTATAATCAAGCAACACTGAACTTCTTGCTGTTTCTCATGCAAGATATTCCATCTCTTCACTATACCCTTTCACTGGCTGTCTCCCCATTCCTGGCATGCTTTCCCTCCTCATTTCTGCCTCCTAACTGACTTGCCTGCCTTTCTTCAAAATTCAGCTCAAGTCTCATATTCTTCTTTTTTTTGGCTAGGCATTGAGGTTAAGTGACTTGCTCAGGGTCACACACAGCTAGTGAGTGTTATGTGTCTGAAGCTGGATTTGAACTCAGGTCCTCCTGAATCCAGGGCCAGTGCTCTATCCACTGCGCCACCTAGCTGCCCCTCAAGTTCCATCTTCTGCAAGATCTTCTTATTCCTCTCTCTCCCACTACTAGTACCTTCTCTCTAAAATTGCCTCCCATCATGATAAGCATGTATTACTTGTATATGCATATATGTATATATGAACATATTATATGTATACACATACACACATATGTCTTGCTTGCATGTTCGTCTGTGTCATTAGAATGTGAGCTTCAGAAGCTTTTCCTGGTCTCTTTACCCATAGTGCCTTCACACAGAGATTACCTCCATCTCTGTGTGTATGTATGTATGTATGTGTATGTGTGTATATATATATATATGTATGTGTGTGTATACACACACACACACACTCCTTCTCTCTCCATATATTTGTGTGCATGTTTGTGTTTATGTGTGTGTGTGAGTTTGACTATAGTTGTTTGCCTATTGTTTGCTATATCAGACTGTGAGGTCCTTGGGAGAAGCAACTGTTTTTGCCTTGCTTTGACTTTCCACAACCTAGCATAGAACCTGGCATTTGATAGGCACTTAGTAAATGCTTGTTGACTTGATTTGCTATTAATTGGTTGTGATGTTTCCCATTCCCACAACATTTCCTGGAAAAAGTTAAATGGAAATCACAGAGAGATAGCATCCTAATGACTGTTTCTGCTTTATCTTACTCATTTCCCTAGTTTTTTTTTTTTTATGTCAGAGGCCTTTTTTCTTTTCATCTGCCAACTCCCTCGAGTCATGATAGCATTAAGTAGCTTAAATTGAGGGTTAAAAAATAAGTTTGAGTGGCATTTTTTAATCAAGAGCAAATTTCAGGTCTTTGTCTAAGATTCTGAGCAGAGGAAGGCTGCTCTTTTCCCCATGTAACTCCTAAGACTAATACAGTATTATTGTTTGAGGAGGAAAACCTCTGAGTGACCTTTGAGTTCGAAGACTTTCCCTGGCCCACAAGACCAAGGTTCAAATGATTCCAGTGTAAGAGAAAAGGGCTAATGTTCATGCCTGTCAGTCTTAGGATTCTGTGGCTGACCTGAACAAAGAAAGGCTTTGTTATAGAAAATGGACAGGGGGAAGGGAGAATGTAAAGATGAAACATACTGAAGGACAGGTTGAAATTACACTAGCACACAAAATAAACACTGAAAATTAAGAGCTGTCCCTTCATCCTTAGGCCAGACCTCTAAAAGCGAATGAAATTCCCTCTCAGAGATTCAGAAATTGCAGTGTAGTGGAGAAAGGCTTATCCCACTGAAACTAAGGAATGAGTTCCTGAGGCTAAAGTGTAGCTAAGTATGGCTGAGAAGGAGCAGAAGTTAGGACCAAAATGACTCCAAGATGGAAGAGGAGCAGTGGTTATCTGCATGGGTCTCTCATGTTTATTATATTTCCATGGCTAAAAGCAGCTATTGGAGCCAAAAAGAAATCTGGCAGCAAAATTCAATTGCAGATTTGGAGGGAGAGCCGAATAGACACTGGCCAGGAATGTAGTCCTGGTAACAATTATTCTGATGAAAGAAAAAACAGGTAAAAAAGAAGAACATATAGGTACTTACCTATATGTTTCATAGGTAAAAGAGAAAGACATACAGGTACATGCCTATATATTTTACATAAATGTGTTATGAATTGTATATAATATATTATGTATGAAATATATTATTTATATTATATATGAAATATATAATTAAATGTGTAATATATATGAAATATACATAATTTATAATGTATTTATGTAAAATATATAGGCAAGTACCTATATGTCTTTCTCTTTTATTTGTTTTCTCCTTCTCATGACTTCTGTTTGTATAGACCCCAGCATCTTCTGCGTGAGGCTCTCTGAGAGTGGATGCTACTTTTACCGGTCAGCGCCAAAACAGTCTCAAATGTTTATTTATGAGTATATGGTTATGGTCGAAATTAATGTTTTACGTGGGAAAGGCAATATCTTCCACAGACATTAATATCTTCTGGAATTCAATTCTACCTTCTTTCTTCCCACCATCCTCATCAGAACCACTGATCTCCTGGATCAGGAGTTTTAAGAATTGCAAATTCCACAGAAGAAATGAATGAATGAATTATGCATTCATTAAATGCTTACTACATACAAAGCACTATGCCAAGTTATGGGGACAGTCCTTGATTGTAAGGAGCTCGCATTCTAATGGGGGACACTATCTACCACCTTTCTACCTATCTACCTATCTACCTTTCCCTCTATCTATCTGTCTGTCTGTCTATCTATCTATCCATCTATCTAGTTTCAGATACAGGTCAGATGGAAAGGTCTCGTAGTCCTTAGGGTTCATTGGCAAAGCAGATAGTAATTGCTCTTCTTTACAGTCATTTCCACTGGTAAAATCATATCGTTTTATAATGTTGAACAGTTTTCTACCAAGATTTTTGATTTCCTGTATAATTCTCATTTGGAGAGTCCAAGTTGATTTTAAATGGATTGACTTCTTAAATGCTTTCAGAGAGATTGTTTGCAGGATGAATTGTGTTTTTTTTTCTTCCAGCACAGTCACTAAGAAGGTCTTGGCAATCAAGGTGTTTTGCATTTCTGCAGAGGAAACCAAATTAAGCCAAGTTTGAGACATAAGAAAATGAATACAGACCAAATTATGTAATCTTATTGGCCTGATTTTTAGGCAAATTGATTCTTCTGGGAATTTAGAAGATATAGGCCATAGATTGTCAGAGTAAGAAAGAGCCTTAGAAGATAAAGAAACTAAGACTGAAATAAGTTTAAGGATTTTTCAAAGACCACACTATTTTTGCTAAGCCAGGACTAAATTATTGTTTTCCTGACTCCCAATCAATGCTCTATCCATTTGGCCACATGTTATCATTATTTTCAAATTATTGATTAATTTAATTGATATTTAATTGATTTTTATTTTAATTTATAAATATAATTATTATATATAACACATACATAATATAATGTCCCGTCCTGCGGGACATCAACGGAGGTCCGGACCTGTAAAAGAAGGAGGGGAGCAGGGGACACAGGAAATGGAGACAAGGCAAGCTTTCTGATCAAGTCTCGTTTATTGAAGGCAAGCTCAGGGTAGTTATACACACAGTAAGAGGGAGTGGGGGAGTTCCACCAATGGTATAGGGGCGGGGTATTCCAGGAAGAGGTACAGCTTTGACCGTAATCTGTTCTTATCACAAGGACCACCAAGGTATAGGGGCGGGGTATTCCAGGAAGAGATACAGCTTTGTCCGTAATTTGTTCTTATCACAAGGACAGCTGCAACGCTAGTAATTTTCCAGAGGTCATACTGGGCCTGTGGTCCCTTACAATATAACACAATAATATATTAATATAATATAATGATATTATATATAATAAATAAAATACAAAACAATAGAATATATTATATAATAAAATATAATTAATTTAATTAATAATGAAATTATCAATATTTTAAAAAATATTTTTTGATGACTTATACTTTCACATCACATTCATTTCCAAATATATCCCTCTCATCTTCCTTATCCAAAGAGACTTCCCTTGTAACAACGTTTTTTGAAAAGAGAAAATAGACAATTAAGCAAAACCGGTAAACACATTGCATCTGACAGTATATGCAGTATTCCACATCCACATTATCCCACCTCTGCAATAAGGAGAGCAAGGTGCATTCTCTCAACTCTTCTGAGGGTTCATTTAGGTTCAGTTTTGTCTGTTTGTTTGTTTTCTACTTATATCGTTTTAATCATGGTGTATATGGTTTTCCTAATTCTGCTTACTTCGTTCTCTGTCTGTTCATATACGTTTTCCGATGTTTCTTTGAATTCTTCATATTCATTGTTTCCTAAGATACAGTAGTATATCATTTCATTCATTTATCACAATTTGTTTAGGCATTTTCCAACAAATGGGCACATTGGGAAGATTTTTCAATGAAATGATAAGAATTTCAGAAAAGAGTTCTTTCAGAAATGAGATACTCCTAACTAGCTGTATCCCATGTTTGGTCTTATCCATCTAAATGAGAAGTAAGCTGGTCAGAAGGCAAGTCATATGGCAAAAGGGTTGACTCTGAGGCAGAGAAAATATAGGGAAAAAGAACAACTATAGTTGAAAGATTACAGAACCAAGTAGAAGGACCCTGTAGAGAATCCATTTTTCATTTCATTCAGGAAAGAGAAAACATTAACCCATAGTCTGCTGAAGACAACACTCAATTCAAGCTCTAGACCCAACTATGACAAGATCCCAGAAGATGGGAGATTTCTGAAGCCTGGTTTCTTTTAACTTTAAGAAACAAAAAGTCTGAATGATGTTTCTCCATCAAATCTAGATTGGATTGCAGTTTCCCGCCTAAGGCAGCATCAGATGATGTGTGACTTTCCTGTCATTGATAGAGAAATGCCTAAAATTAATCAAATTGAGATATTGATGGCAGCTGTTGGAATTTGGTTCCTTCCAAACCTCCTGGCCCCTCTTATCGTCACTAATGCAAATGCATCTTTCAGATTTGTTCAGTATCCTTTGTTGGGAAGTTGTCTAAATATTTCCAAATGATCTCTATTATGTCAAGATGATACTATTTTCTTGCCATTTGTGTCCTCTTGTTAAGAATCAAGCCAGGCAATGAATGGTAAAAGCATTCTTTCCTAGCCTTCAAACTAGCATTTCCATATGGAATTTGAAATTACTATTCTCTCTTGAAGATGCTATAATAATAGCTTTTGTTTACATAGCGTTTTAAGGTTTGCAAAGTGCTTTTCATGTATTAATTACTTCATTTTATCCTCACATCAGTCCTTTGAGTTAGGTGCTGTTATTATCTCTTTTTTACAGATGAGGAAACTAAGACTCATCCAGGTTTAGTGGTTTGCTCAGGAAACCCACGTGTTTGTGACTTTTCAAGGAAACTGACTCAGTTTGCTCATCTGTAAAATGAGAGGTCATTTAGTCTAGGCTACAGCCAAATAGGAATGTCCTGTGTAGCATTCCTGACAAGCAATCATCCAGTTTTCTCTTGAAGACCATTACCTCAAACAGGGACCTGAAATATGCCTGTCTGCAACTTTCACCCCATTTCTACTTTTGCCCTATAAGACTACTACTAACAATAACAATCACAGCTAGTATTTATAGAGCACTCTAAGGTTTGCAAAACACTTTATGTGTCATTTCATTGATCTTCACAACAATCCTGTGAGACAGTTGCTATTATTATACAGATAAGGAAACTGAGTCATAGAGACGTTAAGTAAGTTGCCCTGGGTCATACAGTCAATAAGTGCTTGAGGCAAGATTTGAACTCAGGACTTCCTGACTCCAAGTCTAGCACTCTATGGACTGTTCCACTCCCTTTTAAATACTAACAGTTCTAACTAGACTAAATTTACATTTGGCAAATCATAAAGAATTCTGAAAGAAATCTGTATTCACAAAAAAAAACCCACCTATGTTAACTTTACTATACAGTGCTGTGCTCTCTCTCTCTCTCTCTCTCTCTCTCTCTCTCTGTTCCAGCACACTGGACACTCTGCAGCCTCCTCCCCCCCAAACAAAACAAAACAAACATAAAAAACCCAAAAACCCTCCAAGTGAAAGCCTGGACCTGTGGGGAGACCTCCACTGCCTCTGCCACTGGATCTGGGGCTTGGCAGGCCCCCACATGACTGGCCTCTGCACCGCCTATTCCTCCTCCTGCTTACTTCTTTGTCCCCCGCCCCCATTGAATACTGTCATACTTCTGGGCACTGATTGAGCTCAATCTCCTAGCCTGAACAATGCATCCATTGCAATATTTTAAAAAATATTCTTTGATCACTTATACTTTCATGTCACATTCATTTCCAAATATATCCCTCGCATCTTCCTTATCCAAAGAGACTTCCCTTGTAACAACATTTTTTGAAAAGAGAAAATAGACAATTAAGCAATACCAGTAAACACATTGCATCTGACGGTTTATCCACATCCACATTGCCTCACCTCTGCAAAAAGGAGAGCAAGGTGCATATGTATGTGCCAGCTAGGTGATGCAGTGGATAGAGCACCGGGCTTAGAATCAGGAAGATTCATCTTCTGAGTTTAAATATGGCCTTAGACATTTACTAGCTATGGGACCCTGGACAAGTCACTTAACCCTACTTGCCTCAGTTTGCTCAACTGTTGTATTTGTCCTTTGTTCTCGAAGAGGATCATGACTTCAGGTAGATCATGATATGACTTGCAATTGACTTTGATTTGAGTGAGGGAGGGCTATGCAAGGTCACCAGCCTTACTTTCTCCTCCAGAGCCATCTGGGTCCAGTGGCAAGATATAGATCAAGACAACTAGAGATGGCCCCCTCTCAACTAAAATTAACTGGAGAAATAAATGGCAAACCACTCCAGTATTTTTGCCAAGAAAACCCCAAATGGGGTCATGAAAAGTTGGAAAATGACAAATGACTGAATGACAACATATACGCATTTGGATTTGTATATATGATAAGTAATAATATATATATATAATATTTATAATAATATACATGAAATGTAGTACATCATCGTAATAGCATACAACACACACACAGATAGACAGATAATCCTTTATTGCCCTCTACTTGTTTCATAACTTGTTCCTATGTCTCCTCCTTAGGCTGTAAACTCCTTCAGGACACGTCTTTCTCCCAAAGCAGCCAGATGTGTACAGTAGGCACTTGATAAATGGCAGTTGGTTGTTGGTATTCACCTGGTCAGATTTTTAGTTCTCATTCCCTCTTCAATCTACTACTCAGTGTACATGGCCTGTTTTTGTTTTGTTTTTGTTTTTGTTTTTTGGGGGGTTTTTTTGGCAGCGGGGTGGGGGGGAGGTAGGGTGGAGGTAGCATACGCCTGTGTTTTCATTAGCATAGGGAATTCCTGGTGAGGAAAATCCTTTTACCTACGCAGATCAGCAACTCTTCTGCAATGCTGGGTCTGGGAGAGTTCCCCAGAGCACTTAAAGGTTAAATGATTTGCCCAGAGTCACACAGTCAGTAAGTTATCAGACAGGGACTTGTACCCCAGACACCCTGACTTTGAGGCCAGGTCTCTATTCACTGGGCTGCACTACCTCTCATTGTTCATGGTTATAGTTTTAAAATCCCTAGACTGTCTCTGACAGCCAGTTCCTGTTTACTTACTGGCCACGGTTCTTCTTGTAGTTCATTCTTTTATAAATAGATTTAACAAAAAAGTATGGGAGAGATTTTTATAGTAAAGGTTCTAGTATATTTGCTAGCAAATGTACACATAAATGAGATAGAACTTTCATGTGGTTCACAGAAGTGTTCTTCACCTTTTTCTAAATCCTTACCACTTCACCATGGATAAGTAAATGGAAATCTTGCCCAAAATAGTTTATATAATACAGTTGCAAGTGTTTATATGAACTGTGACTATTTCTTTTTAGTGAATATTTTTAACATATCCTTAAAAATAATCAAGATTAACCACATGGGAATGCTACTAAACTTTTGTACTCATAGAAACTGCAAATAGAAAAGACATCCTTATTCCTCTAGTCCAATCTTCTTTGGTTTTAGGCCTAAATTTACTAGTAGATTTCTCTGCCATATGATCATAGGATTTAGAGATTGTCTTGTCCAATCCCGTCATTTTGTAGAAGGAGAAATTAAAATCCAGATAAGTGAAAAAGTTGACCAAGTCACATGGCTAGTAAATACCACAGCCAGGTCCTCCCACTATCTGGCCAGGGCTCTTTCCATTCTATAATGCTCTTCCTCTAGAGAAATAATTTAACCTTTCTGAACTTTTCTTTTTAAATTTTTGCCAGTCTGGAGAATGAGAAGTTATCTCTTTTTAAAACTCTTTCCTATCACTGATGGTAAGATAGATTTATATTGATACGCTAATCTTTGTATATATCTTGGGGAACTTAGAGTCATCATGCTATGAGTTTTAAATGCAGCTCTTTTTGGTCTGGTGATACACGTCGATTTGATTTCTTTTCGATAATAATAATAATAATTATAATACTAACAATTTAAAAATAACTCATATTTAAGTAGGACTTTAAGATCAGTCAGTAAACATTTATTAAGAGCCCACTATGTGAGGGCACTGTGCCAAGCTCTGGAGAATCAAAGAAGGCAAAAGATAGTCCCTGCCCTTGAGGAGCAACCTCCCCATAGTGCAACTGCTTGGGAACCAGGACTTGTCCCTATTCAACATTTTTTCAATGACTTGGATGGAGGAATCTACAGCATGATTGTCAAATAGGCTGATGATTCTAAGTTTAACGGATTAGCTACTGGATCAGATGGTAGAGTCAGGATCCCCTCAAATCTAACCAGTCTAGAACAGGGATGGGGAACCTGTGGCCTTGAGGGTACATGTGGCCCTCTAGGTCCTCAAGTGAGGCCTTCTAACTAAATCCAAACTCCACAGAACAAATTCTTAATTATTAAGTTCCCAAAGGAAACTTTTTTTTTCTTTTCTCTCTGCATTCTTTCACTTGGCAATCTTATTCATCATCATGGTTTCAGGTACCACTTCTAGGCACATATCTCTAAAGCTGATATATCTAGTTCTAGCTTCTCTTTCTTGAGCTCCTGACTAGCGTGTCCAGAGCTCTTGATTTGGACTCAGAAGACCTGAATTTGAATCCTTTCTAACTTATTACCTATCTGACATTGGGATAGTAATTTACTTCAATTTGTTGTTGTTGTTGTTCAGTCATATCCTACTCTTTGTGACCCTGTTTGGGGTTTTCTTGGCAAAGATACTGGAGTGGTTTGCCATTTCCTTCTCCAGCTCATTTTACAGATGAGGAAACTGAGGCAAACAGGGTGAAGTGACTTGCCCGGGGTCACACAACTAGTAAGTGTCTGAGGCTGGATTTGAACTCGGGAAGATGAATCTTCCTGTTTCTAGGTCTAGCACTCAATCTACTGCATCCCCTAGCTGCAGTTTACTCACCTGTAAAATGTGGGGTCACCTATTCCACATTTAGGTTCTCTTCTAAGGGTATCCTTTTGGAACTTTCCTTGGTATATGGGGTGAGATGTTATCTATACCTAGTTTCTGCCAGACAACCCAGAAGTTTTTGTTGAATAATGAAATCTTACTCCAGTAACCCAAATCTTTGGGTTTATCGCCAATAAATGTAGCCTATCACGAGGCTATTGTGTTCATTTGTTTCAGTATACTGTACACCTAATCTGTTTCACTGATCAACTTCTCTTTCTTGACTAGTACAAAATTGTTTTGACCAAATTGTATTACTTCAAGCAAGTTCCCAATCAAGTCCTAATTTTTCTCATTTGTAAACCTTCTTCCCCCTATGCCGATGGAGTAGAATATGGGTGTAGGTTGTGTTCTGTGATGATCCCAGGTCTAGGGGCCTGAATAATGAGTTAAAATAAAGTATTTTGGATTTCACTGTGGGAAACGAGGAAGACATAACTTATCTGCTTATATGTTATTTATCTTCTGATAGAATGTAAGCATCTTGAGGGCAGGGACTGCTTTTCTTGTCATTTGTCATTATCCTTTCATTATCAACCCCAGTGCCTAGCGCCATGCCTGGCATAGGGTATGGCATACTCCCATCCTCCCACTTCATACTCCGGGTTCAAACGCTTATAGAGTTGCATTGATTGACCTCTAAGGCACCTTCCCATTTGAAGTCCTGCGATCATTTCAATAACTTTGCAAATCACTTTACAACCGTGCTAGGAACAGCAGACAGATGCTCTGATTTAAATATCATCAGTGATATTTGATTAAGTAAAAGCAGAGATTGAATTTAAAATAACATATTTTGAATTACAAACTATGGAAACTGCTGAGGCAGATTTTTCTGCTAATTTTGAATAATGCATAGCTTTCCCATCCGAGTTCTATGAATGTTGCAAAGCCAGTTAAGGAAAAGCAATTATGCAATTCTAGAGCTGAAGCCAAGTCACCTAGTTAGTTCTACAGTCTTATTTTACAGAGGAGGACACTGAGGCCTGAGGGATGAAGTAGCTAATCAGAAGTCACATATGCCAATTCATTTCAGAGATAGAACCCAGGTCTTTGAACCTTGAGTATAAGACTGATAGGTGGCTAGGTAGATAAAATATTTGACTTGGAGTAGGGAAGACCTGAGTTCAAATCCTCCCCCAGATACTTACTAGCTGTGTGATTGTGGGCAAGTAACATCTCTGACCCTCAGTTTCCTTATCTGTAAAATAAGGATAATAATATCAGTTCTCCCACAGAGTTATTATAAGAGTTAAATGAAATAACATGTAAAATATCTTGCAAACTTTGAAGTGTTGGGGCAACTAGGTGGTGCAGTGGATAGAGCACCGGCTCTATCTGGAGTTAGGAGGACCTGAGTTCAAATTTGGCCTCAGACACTTGATGCTTACTAGCTGTGTGACCCTGGGCAAGTCACTTAACCCCATTGCCCAGCAAAAAAACAAAAAAAATACTTTAAGGTATTATATAAAGGTTAGTTATTATTACTATTATCACATTATAATTGTCTCTCAAAGGAGGAAACTCAATAGGAAAGCCTAAAAGGGTCATTACAAATTCAAGGGCTTATTTTAGGCTCCTATTTCATCCATATCCTCCTGTCCTCTTGTGACTTAACTTTATAGTGGGACGTGTTGCTAATGCTTATAGATTTCACTGGGGCATTCAGATGTGGGGTGGGGCAGGGCAGACGATCATATACTATTGAGATTTTGTTGAGGGAATTGTTGTCCAGGTATGGTTGTGACCAGATGGCCTTTTCTGAGACTCTTTGATAATTAGTCCAAACTCTGCCCAGTGGATGGACTTCCCTCTACAAATTTTCCAGTGAGTCCAATTCAATCCATGATGCAATATCCACATGGCTTTGCCTATAATAGTATGTTTAAAAATTAATTGAATGTGTGACTATTTAAAAATGTATAGATTACATTGCTCTAGATAACAATATATAAGAGTACAATTAAAACTTTCCATTGGTGTCTCATGGGACTTTTCTGTACACTTAAAAATAAAAGTGTTACTTGTTGAGATACAAGACTTTAAATACTTCAACTTAAAAATGTGGGAGCTTTTCTGGATAGCTAGGATAAGATGATAAAGACTCCACTAAGAAATAGCATCAAATAGACATCTTGGGACATTAAGCCTGCAAAAGAGAAGAATCGGGGTGGGGAAGGGGGATGGTAGCGATCTTCAGATTGCCAACAGACTGAAATGCTGTTTCAAATGAAAGATGTATTAGATTTGTTCCTTTTTTGGCCTCAGACACAGACCTGGAATAATGATTGAAAACTCCAAAGAAGTAAATTTAATTTTGATGTCAGGAAAAGCTGCCTATCATGAGCGATATCCCAGGGTGGAATGGGTTGCCTTGGGAAATGGTGGCTCCGCCTCTTAGGAGGTCTTCAAGCAGACCCTAGATGACCACTTGTTGCGTGTATGGTAGTGGGGATTCTTTCTTTGGGTGTGAATTGGACTAGATGGTCGATGAGCTCTCTCTTCCAAATCTGGAAGTCTCTGATTCTGTGAGTTTAAACTTTTAGGGCTCTTAGTGTGGTACATTTTACCACAAGGATGAGTAAGATTCCCCTTCTTCAGAGGCCAAGAGTTGGAGCAATAAGTATAAAACATTTAACAAGCAGCTAGGGACCCATCCTCGACAAGCAGCCTATTAGTCACCGGAAGGGAACACACGCTCCTAAAAACCCACATGTGCTCTTACTGACTGACAGCAAGGGTGAGGTGTCCAAACTAAGGAGAGTAAGTTGGTGCTGGTCAGGAGTCAGGCTGTTGGGTCTGGTGCCAAGTAGAATGTGCAGGCTGATTTGGAAAATAGGCCAGGAAACCAAACATTACAGTTAATAAGTCAGGAATTGTAATCTCTAGGTTGGCAAGAGCAAAAGAGGACCAAGCATGCCCTGTGATGTTGAAAAAAACAGGTTAGCACACATACTCCTACTTGAACACTCTTAGGTCTATCCATCATCCTTGCCACAATAGCAAGAGAGATTAGCATCATATCTAAGCAAGGGAGAAAGCAATCAAACAGGAGCCTGTGTCCATCAAGTATTTGGAACGAAATATGAGAAAGAATATTGAGAGCTCAGTCCAGAATAGTTGAGTCCAGCGTTTTTCCAAGCACGAGCTGTGTGGCCTTGGGCAAGCTAATCTCTTTTACCTCAGTTTCTCATCTATGTAATAGAGATAACAATCCATGCACTTACTATATTGCAGAGTAGTTATTTTTGTTCATATTTGTTTGCTTGTTGTCTCCTCCATCAGATTGTGAGCTCCTTGAGGGCAGGGACTATTTTTTGCCTCTTTTTGTATCCCCAGTGCTTAGCACATTTCCTGGCACATAGTAGGATTACAGTCTGGCTCCAACTTATTTTTCCAATCTTATCATCCTTTACAAATTCCGTGGTCCACCCACAGTGACCTTCTGCTCTTCCTCACATATGACATTTCATTTCCTGTTTTTGTGCCTTTGCTTAGGCTGTACCCACTGCCTGGAATGCACTTATTCCCCCCTGACATCTGCCTTTTAGAATCCCTGATTTCTTTCAAAACTCTGTTCAGACATCATTTTTTATGTCAGATCTTTTCTGATACTTACCATTGCTAGTGTATTCCTCCACCCCACCCCAATACTTGGTATTATTCTGTACATTTGTGCATAATTTTATTAATGTTGGGAGCTCCCCAGAGGAAATATTTTTATCTGTAATATAAAATCTTGACTAAGGCACAAAAGGTTGTGATTTGTCCAGGGTGACACAGCCAGTGTGGAAGATGAAATGTGAGCCCAAGTCTTCCTGACTCTGAGGCTAGCTCTAAGTAGATGACCAACGGAGAGATATTTATTCAATGCTTAGGGAACCTAGATGGCACAGTGAAGAGAGCATTGGACCTAAAGTCAGGAAGACCTAAGTTCAAATCCTACCTCTGACACTTACTAGCTGTGTGACCCTGGGAAGGACAGTTAACCCATTTCAACTTCAGTTTCCTTTTTCTCTAAAATGGGGATAATAATAACCTTCTTCACAGGATTGTTGTAAGTATCAAATGAGAGTATTATATAAATGTTAGCTGATGCTACTGCTACTACTGCTGCTGCTACTTACTAGGCGTTGTGCTAAGCACTGGGGCTATAAATACAGTCAAACAAGATAATCCCTGACCTCAAGGGGCATCTGTTCTAATAGGAGATGAACTAGAAAGGGGATAGTACTTAAACAGCTGTGTGGTGTGAATATGGTGGGGAAGTGGTATGAAGCTCTGGTTCCTGTGGTGGAGACAAAGAGAAAGAGGAAGAGGCAGTAGAAGGGGAGGGTGTGGGTGGGACTAGATGTCTGATGAGGATCTTTTCCCTTCTGTCTCTAAATCTTCAATCCTATCATCTCATGATCCTTCACCTTTTAAAAATGACTGCCTTTTGTCAATTTCCAGAAGACTCTAAGCAAAATGATATATAGTAGGAGCTTAATAAATACCTACTGATTGGTTGAGGACAAAGCATCATTGAACAGTAAATGCATATATATATAAGGCCTGTTCTAATAAAGTCCATTAATACATAGAACCCCAGCTGACACTGATTTAGCTTAGACCCAGTTGAATTTTCCATTTGGGTTTCTTATTTCAGAAAATCCTTACTGATATAACCTCATCTTGTCTTTGTTTGGAAACTGTTCTACAGTCTTTCTACAGTCTATATAATAGTCTGTTCAGCAAGCCAGATGTAATAATTCTGGCAGATATGGCCCCTATTTATGTGTACAATTGATTTGTACCTATGAAAACCTTCAGTTTATTAACAGAGGTCTGTTAAATGGAAAAGAAGTATGAATTGGTTTGGATTTTTATGAGGCTGAATCATCAAAATCAAGCACAGGCTTTTCTGATGGTTCCAAGTTTCTAATGGAAATTTTAATTTTTCAAAACTTAGCAACTTGTTTGTTTATTTTTGCTTTGACAGTTACAATTCGTGTCTTTTGCAGATATGTGATAATGTTATTTTATAAGGAAATGTCAGGTGCAATCATTTATGAGTATGTGTTATTTGCGGTATGCCAACAATACTCACTGCATGGGCCACACTGTATGTACAGACAGGGTCTGTGCCCCCAAGGCCTATGATTAAACTTAGATAACTTTAGAAACAGGAAAGTGAGAAGTTGGAAAAATAAGCAAAGAGTGGACGCTACATTCTAAGTGGGCCAGATTTTCACTTTAGTATCAAAATCTATTGACTTTAGAGGACTCCTGGGAAGTGGGAGCCTTAACCATGTACTCTACAGTCCAGTCAAACTGACCATCTTAATAGCTAATAATAATGGCTAACATTTGTAAAGCTTTTACTGTATGCCAGGTCTCTGCTGAGTGTTTTACAAATATTGTCTCATTTGATCCTCCCAATAACCCTGGGAGGTAGATGCTATTATTAATTATCCCCAGTTTACAGATGGAGAAACTGAAGCAAACAGAGGTTAAGTGACTTGCCTAGGGTCACATAGCTAGTAGGTGTCTGGGTCACATTTAAATTCAGGTCTTCCTGGCTCCAGACCAGGGCTCTGTGCACTGTGGCGCCACCTAGCTGCCTTCTTGTTCTTGATGCACAACTCTTCATCTCCCATCCTTGTGCATAGACCCTTCCCTATGGAGGAGTACAAGTACTATGTATGGAGTACAAGCTATCTCTTATTTTCCTTAGTTTTCTTCAGAGCTCAGCTCAAGCCCCATTCTACATGGAACCTTTCCTAATTTTTCCAGGTGCTAATGCCTCTCCAGAAGTCAGTCATCTTGCATATGGTTTGTATATGCTTATATGGGTACATGTTCTCTTCTCCATAGACTGTAACCTTCTTGAGGTCAAGGACTTTAATTTTTGTCTGTGTATTTCCAGTGCTTAGCATAGTGTCTAGCACATAAGTGCTTGTTGGTTGATTCATTGATTGAAAGCAAGGATTTGTTCCTCTGTGTGTGGGGGTGGGGGGATGAGTGGATTTTTCGTAATTTAATTAAAAATGGATCTGATCGGCTTCCATGGGCTCAATTATCCTCACTATGCATATCAGATCTATTTATCCAGTCTTAACCTCTCTCTTCTTTGGGCTACTAGGCAGAGCAATGGATTAGATAAGAGTGCGGGGTCTGGAGTCAGGAAGACCTGAGTTCAAATTTGGCCTCAGACACTTATTGGCTGTGTGACTCTAGGCAAGTCACTTAACCCAGTTTGCCTCAGTATCCTCATCTGTAAAATGAACTGGAGAAGGAAATGGCAAACCACTTCAGTATGTTGGCCAACAAAAACCTGAAATGGAGTCATTATGAGTTGGACGTGACTGAAACGACTGAATAACAGCAAAAACACACACACTATTTTTTCAAAACTTTAAACTTACCTGCACTTTAAACTGAAATCTCTCCCTAATAGTCCCTTTCCTTATACCTGCCCTTCTTTGGCTACCAAAAACCTTTAAAGTCTCTGTAAATATTTTGCCTATTCTAAATAGCATTCTAATGGTACTTGTTGTAACAGGTTTATCAGGCGTCAAGGGAGAAAAAGGAAATCCAGGAATCGGGAGTCAAGGACCCAGAGGCCCCCCTGGACCTGCAGGTAATGTATTCTACCAAAACTATGGTAGGAGGCAAACTTAAAATCCTGTACTTCCTTCTCATTTCAGTCTGGGGAAAGCTGTAATGTCAATTTCCATGACTCACTTGACATTCTTCTATTTCTCATTCAAATGATTGGGATATTCAAGGGAGAGCTGTGTGTGTGTGGCTGTAATTGGAGAAGCTCCTAAACATTTATCCTCATTTAGTCATAATTATGCCTAAAGGTTATGTAGTGTGCCAGGATGGTTGTGGTCTTACACATCTAATATAGAATTTATAGCTTTTTATATGTTCTTCTTGTCTTCTGATGATAAAATAGGCTCTCCAGATTATAAATAGACAATGTTATGTCTTTAGTCTGATTGAATTAAAGTCATTATAGAGTTTTGTTTTCTGGCCCTGATGATGGCTTTAAAAAAGCTCTTTAGAAGGAATGAACTTCATAGCACATTTTGGAGTAAAGTAGATTTCCTTACTATTCAGGTTTAAAGATTTCATGGCTAATTAGAGATTTCTTGAGCAAGGAGAGAATAGCACCAATTAATCTATTTATTTAACAAGTTTTTATTAAGTGCCTACTATGTGCCAAGCTTTGTGCCCTTAACTTGATTGTTTCATTCATGTATTGATATAAGTACAATGAATGAAACACCCACTTTCAACTTGAAAACCTTCCAGACACTTTGGATCCAGCCTGATAGATGGCCTCAAAGCACCTTTGAGCTCAGAAAATTTTAATTCTTTCCAAATTTTCACTGAGCCCCATTACTTAGAGACATCTGGTGGTACAGTAATTAGATAGGGCACTGGGCTTGAAGTCAGGAAGAACTGAGTTCAAATGTGACCTCAGATACTTATTAGCTATGTGATTTTGGGCAAGTCACTTAACCTGTTTGCCTTTGTTTCCTCAACTGTAAAATGAGTTAGAGAAGGAAATGGCAAATCACTCCAGTATCTTTGCCAAGAAAACTTCAAATAGGATATCCTAAGATTCTTATACATAAGAATCAGAAAACAACAACTTTTTATTTTATGGAAAATGCTATTGGTCAAAATGTACTCCTTTCTCTTAGACTATCCAGAAGATACTACTTAAGAATGAGTTTTGCTTTTTGCTATGCTGAGATGATTTAGACATTTGCCTAAAGGAGGGAGTCCAATGGGTATTTTCATTACATTTTCCGTTAGCAAGGAATGAACTGGGAAGGAGCAGATGGAAAGTGAAGAACATTTATATGTAAGGAAGATACCTGAAGAGCAAGTTTGTTTATTTCCTTTAGGAGCTTTAGTTTACTTTCCTAAATAATACTAATGCTAACAGTCAATCTAATTATACATTTGTGTTCTCATAGGACCTGCAGGTGAGGGTCGAACTGGTAGCCCTGGGCCACAAGGTTCACCTGGTCCACGAGGTCCACCTGGTCACCTAGGTGTACCTGGACCACAGGGACCTTCAGGTCAACCTGGCTACTGTGACCCTTCTTCCTGTTCCAGTTATGGTGTTGGAGGTAAGTATGGTCCACAATGGTGGTGGTAATGGGCCTGTGTGGTGTGGGGGAGGTAGAGAAAAGACATTGAACAACGGTGAGTGAGAAGTATAGTTCAAGTTTAACAAAGGCCAGAATCATCTGGGAGAGATGTCCTAAATTCTATAAAGTATATGTATGCATATATGTATATATGTATATATAATATATGTGTATATATACTAGGAAAATAAGTAGCCCCTTCAAAAATATGTCAAAGGTAGATAGAAGATTGAAAATAGCAAATTCCAGTTTTTCCTTACTTCTCTCTTCCCAGTCCTAGAATATTCAGGGAAGTAATTGGAGTC
Source organism: Vombatus ursinus (assembly GCF_900497805.2). Taxonomy (NCBI): domain Eukaryota; kingdom Metazoa; phylum Chordata; class Mammalia; order Diprotodontia; family Vombatidae; genus Vombatus; species Vombatus ursinus. The sequence continues at coordinate 4,116,783 of NW_020950062.1, read as the reverse complement.
ACTGACTTTGTAGTTGATAGTTAGAAAGAATTGGTAGGAATCTTATAGCTTCACCCTTTTTTGCCACTCTGATATGGTCAAGGTCTCTTGGCAAGAATATTCATATTGAGGAGAGCCTTCTACCAGCTGTCATCATAATGAACAGAATTCTCTAGTTTCATTCATGGGATTCATCTACTGCTACTATTACCACTTCTACTACTACTACTACTACTACAGCAACTACTACCATTACATATATGTTAGGAGAATAAGAATAATTTTAACAAGAAGCAAAATTATTAATATAATAACTTCTCCTCATTACTAACTACTAAAGTGAGATCCTGATAAGTAATTGTTCTCCTTAAACACTTCCATCAAATGCATGTTGTCAGAAGATATGCTCTGCAGATAAATGCTTTCAGGCATCATTTGACAAATGAAATTGTATAAGGACCTTCATTGCTAGAGCGATAGGGAAAAGAGAAAGTGCTTGCTGGACTGGAATGTAATGTATCTACCATGGCAGGACTATTAACCTTGGTAACCATATATCCAGAATGAAGCTTGTCTGATGTCTTTTTCTTTGTTGTTCATCTTTCCTACCCTTGTTCCCTCAACTCCTCGGACTGCCATTCTGTCTTTAAAGACGTGATCCCTTACAATGATTACCAGCACTGAAGCCAAAGCCTTTGATTCTTGGTTGCATTTTCCCTTGTATTTGTCCATGGATACAAAACTGCCATATTGACCACCACCACCAAAGCTTGACCCAGTAGCTTGTGCACAATCATTGTTCTCACACCACTAAACGACATTACCCATCACACTTGCCCTCTCCCTTTTCACCTTCACTCCTTCCAAGCTTTTGTGGTCTTCACATCATTAAACAACATAATGAGAAAAATTGGAATTTGATAAAGACAAAACCACATCACAGAAACTAGCCAGCACAGTTCCAAAATGAAAATAGGCATGTCAGCCTGCCCAATGCACACCCCCCAAAAAAAATTCACTCAGGAAACACACATATAATCAGATTAGTGAAATCTGGTGTCTGATCTTTGCTGCTCATCACTTGCCTGAAGTATGTGGGTATGGTGCATTCCTTTTCTTTCCTGGTGATGATTTTCTGATAACATTGAACTATCCAGTAATGATTTGGGTTTCTCCTCACTCCTTCTTCACTTTCCACCTCTCCTGCCTTGTTGCTTTCATAATCCTGCCAAATGTTTTCAGTGCTCCTTTTTATAAATTAAAGGCACACTGTTTCAATAGTTGGCTGTGATACTGGTTTCCTAATGACTGCTCTCATGTTTTGCTTTTTTCCTCTTTTGCTAACCATTTGCATCCTCTTGGTGGTGGTGGTGGGTAAAGATGGACACAGTAATCCAGGTGGTCAAGATATCCCTTGAATTCAATTACCACATAACTAATTCAACCCGTGGCCCTGAGAACCTATGATATGATGGGGAACAGAGTTTATGGTTCCTGAGTCCTGTCCTTGGCTAGTCTCATACCCCCAGTCTTCCTATCCAGCACCTGAACCTGATCAGCCGGAGTTCACACCTGTTCGAGAGGATTTGGAAGATCTGATCTGATGGCCCCGGGAACCAATTATTCCAAAAGGAACTGGAAAATCCATTAAAAGAACTCTTAAGGCATCGTTGTTAAAGGAAAATGTTGGTGTATGATTTGTATGGTTCACTTGTAAAGTTCTTGTTCAGTAAGTAGCCTAATTTTCCCTCTTAGAAAATATTTGCAGGGTGACTATATTGTTATGATTATCATTGTTTAATAACGAAAACCAAAAAAGATCATCCTCTTACCCTGGGTCGTAAGAACAAAACAATTAAAAAAAACCAAAAACCTAAAACCTTCTACGTTGGTCACTATCTTTAAAGAATGGTGCTTCCTTTTGCTGTTTTAAATGCCTGCCAGATTATTCATGTTTTATTGGGAAAGTACTCAGCAAAGAATGAAAAATCCTTCTCCAACCCTGGAAGCTACCCCCTGCTCTAATAGACAGTTTGAAATCCCAGAATTGTATAGTTTCAATTAGATTAGGGAAAAATGGGCCCCCAGGAGAAATGTGGTATAAGGGCATTCCAAGTTTACCTCAGGGACCCAGTAAATGAACTCACTGACTGTAAGAAAGGCCCCCTCTACGGAAGGAATGCTGTCAGGAAAACACCATTTTGTATTGTGGGTCAATCCAACCCTAATTACCCTGATATATTTTGCCAGGCCCTCAGAACCAAGGACTTGATTAGTATGTCTTTGCAATCAATGGTTTTACAAACAAATATTCCTTTTTTGTGTTTTGAGAAATGAATTGCTATGCTAAAACGCTGACCCTCCCTCAATCTAAAGAGAGATCTATATTTAATGAAAGAATTCTTTAGTTTTTGGTTGCTGGGACTTCTTCATTGCATCTACATGGATTGGTGTGAACACGCAGATAATTTATTGTTTACCTTATCTCCATTCTGTTTTGTAAGCAAATAAAAGCTGTAAACTATATTTGAATGAACTTGTCTCAGTTTATTTATTTAAACTTTATTTAAATTATTAAATATTTAAATTTAAATTTATTTAAACTTTATATTGGAGCCATAAATAAAACAGAATTATCTTGCCCTGCTTATAATTTTTCTTTGTCCCCTTTTTCTACTTCCCATACTCTCATACTTTTAGACGTCTTTTTGGCCTGAACCTATGATTTAATTGGTGTAGGGAGCTCTCATTAAGTAAATTCCAATGCGTATTGGCATATGCACTGCAATTTATTGTATTAGCAAATTTCCTGTGTTACTGAGAGGTTAAGTGACTTCCTTAGGCCCACCGAGCAAGGGTGCCCCAAAGACAGGACTTGAATCCAGTCATCCTGATTCCAAGACCAGCTCTTTAACCGTTTTGTCTATATCTTGAATTAATTTCTCTTACTTTTTCAGTGGGAGAAAACATAGGATCAAATGGCCTCCAATATCCTTTTGATCTTCCTTTCTGATCATTTTTGTTATAATATGTTCTCAGTACCAAGTAATATTAATCAAACAAAAAGTAGAATGAGCCTAGTTAATCTGGTCAACACATAGTTCTCATCTGATGGTAAAAGAGCCTTGCCACTCTACACTATTTATTGCCCTTTGCTACCTTATTTCACTTCCTCTGCAGAACTGGAATAACATCTTTCATCCTGAATAAAGAAATGCCAGGCTTCTATGCATCATCCTTATACAAAGTGATATAATGTGATAGTTTGAATTTGTAAAGGAGATTATGAAATAACTAAATAAAATAATTAGATCAATGTTTAGAAGAGTGGATTAGTTAATAAGGCAGCAAGACAAGTAACTGACCGATATTTCCCATCGAGATGTTCAACAATGTATTATTCCAGTTGAAATGAATGTGATGAGTGATAGTTAACAGCTGTTTCGAAGGTCTACTTTCTGGTTTTTTTTTTTTTCGGAGAAAATATGGGAAGAATAGAAGAGAAAAGGAGCCAAATATGGAGGGAATCCTGTTGGTGACTTGGAGGGGATTAGACTAATCAAGTACATCAGAAGTTTAATTTGGGAAGTAGAACAATCCCCAGGTCCAAATACTGGTCCAGACTTTACTACTGAATTCTGAGAGATGAAAGATCAAGCATATATATATATATACATACATACATACATGCATACATATACATAGATATATATACACATATACATCCATATATGTGAGAATATGTATGTTTAAGGAAGATTAAGTCAAAAGAAGTTGAAGGAAAAGACAGTTGGCAAGACAAGAAAAGTGTGGAACAAATCATTGTTGTTAAGTCGTATTCAGTCATGTCTGACTCTCTGTAACCCCATTTGGGGTTTTCTGCAAAGATATTGGAGTGGTTTGCCATTTCCTTTTCTAGTTCATTTTACAGATAAAGAAATTGAGGCAAACAGTATTAAGTGACTTGCCCAAGGTCACACAGCTAGTAAATGTCAGAGGCCAAATTTGAAGTCAGAAAGATGAGTCTTCTTGACTCCGGGCCACCTAGCTGCTTAATGAAGAAAATGAGTACTAAGTAAATGGATAGAGTAGATTAGTGGATGGAGAGAAATGGTTCTAAAAGTTTTAACCGGGTGCCTACAATTGCAGTGTAAATGCTCAAAAATAGTTTCAAGAAATAAAGCTGAAAATCTCAACCATTACGAAGAATTTTAGCCACAGCTGGGTGACTAATGTCTGTGTTCCAAATGGAGGACGATCTCTCTCCTGGAGGGGAAGGTCAAGGGACTGGAAGAATGGTTCTCCATACTCCACATTGTTAAAAAGAATGAAGGGTCACCACAGAAACAGAAGCCAGGCTTCAATGAGGGGAAAGGGAGTGCAGGGTTCTGAGGTGGAGGAGAGAAAGCAGACTTGACCCTTTCCAAGTTGATGGATAATGGAAGTGTTACAGAAAGGAGAAAAGGAAAACGATTAGAGCTTAACAATAATGTTTAGGCTCTTCCTGAAGAGAAGAGACTTGGATACTCTGAGAAAGAAGAAGTTGTTCATCCTCTCAGGAATCATATAGTAGAGTCCCAGAAGCCCTCAGGTGAGACGGCACCTGGTAAGGAGCAGAAGAAGACGTGAAGAAGGCACAGTGGATAGAGCACCGGCCCTGAAGTCAGGAGGACCTGAGTTCAAATCTGGCCTCGCACCAAACACTCGACATGTACTAGCTGTGTGACCCTGGGCAAGTCACTTAACTCCAATTGCCTCACAAAAAACAAAAAACAAACAAACAAACAAACAAGAACAGCAACTCAGAAGTAGCTGAAGCAACAATTAGTTGACTTCTCCCTTCCCAGTGTTTGCGGGTGGGGTCACCCAGACTGTCTCCTAACTGTGCTGCTATGATGGTGCAGATGCTGTGTGTTCTGTCTGTAGCTGAGTACATTTTACATACAGAGAGGAACTTAGATAATTTTAATAAATAAATACTGATTTAGAATGAGTTTTGTCAACATGGGCAATAAATTCCAATTTCATTCAAGCCCTTCACAGGCTGCCAAAATCAACCTTTTCAGGCATTTCACATTTCACTCTCCTTCATGCCCCCTCGTTTTCCAGCTAAAGTGGCTTGCTTGCTGACCCACACCCAAGGTTTTGTGCAGCCTAGCCCACCTTCCTGGTATGCACTCCTTCACAACCTCCCTTTAGAATTTTCTATGGAAAACCTTACCTGAGCTGTTAGTCAGGCTGTTAGTGTTCATTCTTTCCTGAAATTACCTTATATTTAGCATCTGCTTACACTTATTCTCCAAAAGAACATTAGCTAGGCCACTAGGTGGCAGCTAGTGGATAGAGAGAGCATGGGCCTGGAGTTAGGAAGAGCTGCATTCAAATCTTACCTCAGACACTTACGAGCTGAATGACCCTGGGCAAGTCACTTTACCTCTATTTGCCTCAGTTTCTTCAACTGTAAAATGAAAATAATAATAGCACGTACCTCTGAGGGTTGTTATGAAGATCAAATATGATAACATTTGTGAAGCACTCTGTAAAACTTAAGACACTATATATTAGTTATTATTAGTTATTCATTAATATGTTTTATATTAATTTAATGATTTATTAATGAAATTATTGAGTAGTTATTATTAATATTATTGATATCCTTGAAGAACAGAAACTGTTTACCATTTTTTATTCTACATCACCAGCACATAGCCCGCATAGTGCCTCTAATATAAAAGGTACTTAATAAATGTTTGTTGAATTGCTCTATCTCTCTGGCCTAGGTACACAGTATTAATTCCAATGCAAAATGAAATTTTTTTTTATTGACCACAAAGTTACATAAACCAAAAATTTGGGTTCAAAGGGGAACTTCTGGTTTTAGAATACTTTTGTGTTAGAAAAAGTAAGAGTGAAGAGAATCCTTTTGCCAGAAAGCCTTTGAGTGATTGGATTTTGTTAGTTATAGACACTTAAGAAATCATTGTCATTATAATTATTACTATCATTAAAGTTTTCTTACTAATTAAATGGTATGGTTTCATAAGTACATACTAACAAGAGCTTTGAAGTTATATAAGCATATATATACATATATGCATATATATTGTGGTTTTTATTAGAAAATTGGCTCCCAGATGTGGAGTTTTCTCACAAAATTCGAACAGCTTAGACGTTCTAATAGTTTAATGTTATCATCATCATAGAAAGCACCACAAAGCCCAGCTGTCAGAGCATGATCCTGGGCCAGATCTTGTATGGTGTGAATTAGCCTTTCTGGAGCTTGTGTTCAGAGAGAATCAACACAGTCAGGCACAGAGACAGTCAGAGGGGAAGGCCTTGAATAAACAAAGTGCTTACACTTCCTATAAACAAAGGGGCAAGTACATTTTATTGGGTGACGAGTGAAATGACCTCCATAAAATAACATTTCAATTTTTCCTCTGTATTTCACTGCATAATGGAAAATACATATGGACAAGAGGAACTTTTTTGACTTTAAGCCACCTTCACAAGCTAAATATATTCATGGTTCTGGGTGCAAACACATAATTTCCTAAGCTTGCTGGCAAAAGGCTTTATGATGAAATCTGAAAAATCCTCAATATTGATGTAAAGTGAATTCTATACCAGCAAAAACAATAACTGAGCCAATCAGGAACTAACATGCACAATTAGCAGAGTGTCTGCATACATTTTGAGGTCTTCTCTGACACAATCTCAGTAAATAACGCAAAACTCTCTATGCATAGTTTCTGAGATTCAGGTATCAAAATCTTGCTAACTTGGGTTCAGAAGCAATAGTATTTATTGTCATTATTTAAATGGGCCCAATTCCTAAACATCTGGGTATGTGAATAAAATACATATGTGTGTGTATATATATATATATATATATATGCACATATGCATAGATACACACACATGCACATTGGAAAATAATCTCTTTCAGATGTGAAATTCTCAGTCTCTCCTCTTGCCAGCCTTTTCCTGTGCTTTCCAAACAGATGGTCCATATGCTAGTTTGGGAAGCATTGTACACTTACTCTTCCTGGAGACAAAGAAAGTTCCTTTGTACCCCTCCAATGGTCAAGTCTAGGTACTGTTAGGAATAACTTTATAATTGTTTTCCATTTGCATTGGGACTATCTAATCACCACCAAGAACATAAAAACAAAAAAGAAATAATGCCTGTGTTCAAGGAACTTATATGGGGGAGTTGGGGTGGGGGGAGGATTCTGTGATGCCATGATGCTCTATCCTACCAAGAGAAATGGAAATAGCAGAATTTACATCATCATTTTTAGGTTCTATAACATCTGTTAAGTACAGACTCTCACTTTCAAAGACCAGTCATCTTCTGACAGAAGTGGAAATTTAGGGACAAGGCTGGGGATAATTTTCTTTGATGGGAGTGAGAATGGAGACTGATTCAAAAGCTGCTCTATTAACCATCATTCTACAGCTCCATCAGGGCAGACATGATCTATTACTTAATTAGTTCTATGCCTTGAGCTCAAGTGCTTAATAAAAACTTGTGAATTCTGCATTTGAAGTTTAGTTTTGCCATCAACATCTCTGTGAAGGCTTTCCTGAACCCATAGCCTCCAATTGTTTAATGCCCAATTCTTCCTCAAGTTCCCTTGTCTTTACCTGTCTCTGTACATTTTATACACTTGTTTCATCACCTAGACTGTAAACTCCTTGAGGGGAAGGACTTAAATGTTTTTTGTTGTATCTCTAGCACCTCCTGGCACATAGTAGGAACTTAATAAATGCTTGTTGAAGGGAATTGAACCATAGAGCCATATAATACAAATGCTAGAAGGGACTTTAAAGATCAGTTGGTCTGGTCGCCTCATTTTATAGATGAGAACATTGAAACCCTGGGAACTCCAGAATTACTTGCTTATCACTTTCTTATGCTAAGAAAGTGAATGAAATGATTAAACTCTTTGATGCAGAGATTCTACTGCCAAGCATATAGGATTCCCTTTAACAAGCATCTATTAAGCTCTCACAATGTGCCAGAGATCATTTGAAGTGCTAGAGATGTAAAGAAAAACAATAAAGTCTCTCTGTACATCAATATATTTATAGTAGTACTTCAGGGAGTAGCAAATAACTTGAAACAAAGTGGATGACCATCAATTGAGGAATGTCTACACAAGCTGTGATATATTAATGTCTGAAATACTATTGTATTTTAAGAAAAAATGAACATGAAAAGTTCAGAAAAGTATGAGAAGATCTGAATAATGTCTTCATGAACTAATGCAAGTGAACTGAATGAAAATTATGCACGACTACAGCTAAGTAAATGGAAACAACAACTAAACCAGAGAAAAAACTCTCTGAAATTATATTGTTTGACCTTAGAGAAGAAATATAGGAATTCACCTCTCTTCCCTTCTTTGCAGAAGTAGGGAACTATGCATATAATGTCAGATGTTTACAATGTGTTGGTTAGTTTTGTTGAACTCTTTCCCCCTCTTATTTGTTACTATAAGTGATGGATTGGGTAGGTATGTTTAGAAATGCAGGTGATGGAAAAACAAAAGCTATTTAAAATTTATTTTTTTTTCAGTGATTTGCCTAAAATCACATAGCTATCTCCTACAGACTCCAGCAGCCCGGCAAGTCTTTGAAGGTGGTTTTGATGGGGTCTGCTGCCACATTATTTTCTCTTGTGGAGAGCTCTCTGGACAGCTGAACAAAGACCTATAATTTTCAGTTATCTAGTGAAAGGCAGTGAATTGTACATTACTTATGAACCTCAAAAATCTAATTCCACTCTAAATTCACACTTTTTCACCATAGCATTTATCTAGTTGCATAAATTAATCAATCAACAAGTATTTATTAAGCCCCTACTATGGGTCAAGTACTGTGGTAGGTTCTGGGGATAGAAATACAAACAATAAAACAATCTCTACTTTCCAGGACCTTACATTTTATTGGGAGAGACAACAAATGCATATGTAAGCACAGAATAAATACAAATGAATCCAATAAGTGAAATTCAACATGGTTATGGCAGAGGGCGCTGGGAGGTGAGGGGATCAGGAAAGGTTTCACATAAAAGGTGGTACTCGTGCTGCATCTTGAAAGAAATGAGGTATTCTGTGAGATCTAGGTGAGTAGGGAGGGTAAGCCAGGTGATAGATGGCTAGTACAAAGGCACAGAGAGGAGAGATATGAGGAACATCACAAACAGAAGACCAACTTGGCCAGACCACAAAGTGTGAGAGGGGGAGTAATGCACAATGAGGCTGGAAAGATACAACTTAGGGGCAAGGTTGCAAAGCACTTTAAAGTTAAACTGATGAATTTATATTTTGTCCTAGAGGCGACAGGGAGTCACCACGGTATATTGAGTAGGCTGGGGATTGACAGTCATATCTGCTTTTAAGGAAAAAGATTTTTACAGCTACATGCTGGACGTACAGGAAAGGACTTGAGGCAGCAAAGACCAATTAGTTTATCTTCTTGTTCAATCATGTCTGATCTCATTTGGAGTTTTCTTGGAAAAGATTCTGGAGCAGTTTGCCGTTTCCTTCTCCAGCTCATTTTACAGATGAGGAAACTAAGGTAAACAGGGTTAAGTGACTTTCCCAGGGTCACACAGCTAGTAAGTGTCTGAGCTTGAATTTGAACTCAGGTCTTCCTGACTTTAGGCCCCCCCACGCTCTAACCACTGGGTTACCTGGCTGCCCTTAACTTCTCTGGATCTTAATTTCCCACAAAAATTATTTGCAACACCTTTTCTTTCTCTGTACCTCACTGTAGACTATATCTACCTTTCTTTAAAACCTATTATTGTGAGAAATACAAAGAAATCTGGAGAGGTCTATATAAAATAATGCAAAGAAAAGACAGCAGAACCAAAAATAGAACAGAGTACACACAGATACAACTATATGCAAGGGAAAATATATAAATACATGTCATACATAAATATTATTTTATAAATTGTTTTAGTTCAACTCACTTTATTCCACATCCGTTCATACAAGTTTTCCCAGATTTCTCTGAAACTATCCCCTTCATTTTCATGATTTATTTTGTGCTATATTTCTTATAGCACAATAGTATTCCATTACAGTCATATAACATAACTTGGTCAGCCATAACCCAATTGATGGGCACCCCCTCACTTTCAAATTCTTTACCACCACAAGAAGAGCTACTATAAATATTTTTTTTACGAATGGGTCCTTTTCCTCTTTCTTTCATCTCTTTGGAGTACAGTAGCAGTATCACTGAGTCAAAGGGATATACACAGTTTAATTTTTTGCTTTTTGAGCATGGTTGCAAATTGCTTTCCAGAAGGTTGGATCAGTTCACACCTCCAAAAAGAGTGCTTTACTGTACCTATTTTCCCATACCCCCTCTAGCATTTGTTATTTTTCTTTTTTGTCAACCTTGTCAATATGATGATTGTTAAATGATACCTCAGGGCTGTTTTAATTTGTATTTCTCTAATTGTTAGTGATTTAGAATAGTTTTTCATATGGCTGTTGATAGCATAGTTTTCCTCACCTGAAAATTGCTTATTTATATCCCATAACCATTATCAATGGGGGAATGGCTCTTATTCTTATAAATTTGACTCAATTACCTATAGATCTTAGAAATAAGACATTTATCAGAGAAACTTGCTGTAAAGATCCATATCCCTTTCCCCGAATCTTAAGCTTCTCTTTTAATTTTAGCTGCATTGGTTTGTTCAAATTTTAAACATAATTCATGTAATCAAAATTGTCCATTTTGCCTTCTGTGAACCTCTCTATCTCTTATTTGGTCATGCATTCTTCCCCTGCTTATAGTTCTGACAAGTAATTTCTTTCATGCTCTTCTAATTTGTGTATAATATCAGTTAGTCAATTAACATTTATTAAGAGCCCACAATGTGTCAAGCACTGGGCTAAGCACTGGGGCTACAAAAAATTGTTCTCTCAGTATAGCTTCTGAAGCTGAGATGAAATCAAGTATAGATCAATTCTCTACTGCTTGTGCTGATTTTGGCCTAACAATTAAAGAACCAAGAAAACACAGGTTCTCCACCAGCCAGCACCACATCATCTATACATGGAACCATCAGTTACAGCAAATGTGGAAATTTTGAATACTGTGGATGAGGGCACTTACCTTGGTAGTATACTTTCCAGGGATGTTCACATTAATAATAAAGTTGATGTATGCATTGCCAGAACTAGCTCAGTGTTTGGGAGGCTCTGAAGGATAGTGTGGGAGAAAAGAGGTACCAAGCTGAAGGTCTACAGAGCCCTTATGCTGACCTCATTGTTGTACGAATATGAAACCTGGACAGTAAACCAGCGCCTTGCCAGAGAACTGAATTGCTTCCATTTGAATTGTCTTGGGAAGATTCTGAAGATCACCTGGCAGAATAAGATACCCGACACTGAGGTCCTTTCTTTTTGTGTGTGTGTGTGTGTGTGTGTGTGGCAATTGGGGTTAAGTGACATGCCCAGAGTCACACAGCTAGTGAGTGTTACGTGTCTGAGGATGAATTTGAATGTAGGTCTTCCTGACTCCAAAGCTAGAGCTCTATCTACTGCACCACCTTGCTGCCCCCATTGAGGGCCTTTCTTGAACTAAACTGCTACACATTCAAATTTTGCTGCAGAGAGAGCAACTCTGATGGACTGACCATGCTATTTGCATGCCAAGCACACGCTTGCCTAAAAGACTATTTTATGGAGAACTCACACAAGGGAAGGGCTTATGTGGTGGTCAGAAGGAACAATACAAAGACATTCTCAAGGTCTCTCTTAAGGACTTTGGAATTGGTTGTGTGAAATGGGAGAAACTGGCCCAGGACAGCCCTGAATGATGTGCTCTTCTCAGAGAAGGAGCTGTGCTTTATGAGCAAAACAGAATTGAAGTAGCTCAAAAGGAATATGAGATGTGGAAATTTAGGGAATCCACCCTAAATGTTCGTGTGGACTATTTGTGCCTGATCTGTGGTAGAGCATTCCGAGCTCATATTGGTCTGATCAGCCACAGTCAGACACTCTGTAACTTGACTCAAAAACACTGACGTAATTTTGGTCCTCTTCAAGAACAAAGGCCAACAACCAACTATTTGCCCGGCACTGGGCTAAGCATTTGGAAATACAAGAAAAAAAAAAAAGGCCAAAGACAGTACCTTTCCTTAAGGAGCTCACAATCTAGTGAGGCATCAACAGGCAAACAACTATGTACAAATAAACTGTATATAGGTTAAATAGGAAATAATCAACAGAGAGAAGTTACTAATTAAGTTAATAAAGAGGGATTGGGAAAGGTTTCCTATACTACAACGTGTCAAACTCAAAGAGAAACAGTTTCCTGTGGCTGCATATTCACCTAGAAAACAACAAATTAGCATTATCTATTTTGCATTTTTATTTAATTTAATTTATTTTAATTAAAATTATTATTTATTTTATCTTATTTTAATTTATATTTATTTGTTTTGTATTTTATATTTTATTTAAGCAGTTCCCAAGTGAATTTTAATCTAGTTCAGGTTTCATTCCAGAGTTTTGCAGGTGCCTGCTCTGAATTTGACACCTCTGCTGTAGATGATGGGATTTTTAACTTGGACTTGAAGGAAGACAGACATGAGGAAAGAGAACATTCCAAGCATGAGAAACAGTCAGTGAAAATGCCAGTCATCAGGAGATGGAGTCTTGTTCAAGGAACAGCAAGGAGGCCAGTGTCACTGGATTGAAGAGGGTGTTGGGGGTATAAGATATAAGTAGACTGAAAGGTGTATGTGTGGGGAACTAGGTTATGAGGGGCTTTGAACTCCAAATAGAGGATTTGAAATTTAATCCTAGAAGGTACAGGGAGCCACTGAAATTTATTGAGTAAGGGTGGGGCATGACATGATTGGACCTGCACTTTAGGAAAATCACTAGGACTGATGAATGATAGACTGGAGTGGGGAGAGACTGGCAGGTAGATCAACCAGTAGGCTATTGCAGGCACGCAGCATGGCATGAGGAGATGAAGTTCTGAACTAGGTGGTGACAAGAAGAGGTGATATTCCAGAGATGTTACAAAGGCAAAAATCAATAGGCTTTGGCAAGATTCGATATTGTTGGAGAGGGGTCAATGAGAATAAGGAGTCAGGTGTGACACCTAGATAGTGAACCTGAGGGAATGGGGGATGGTGGTGCTCTCAAAAGAAATATGGAAATTTGGAAGAGAAAAGGGCTTGAGAGGAAAGATTATGAGTTCAGTTTTGGTCATGTTGAGTTTAAGAGGTCTACAGAACATCCAGTTTGATACATGGAATAGGCTGTTGGAGATGTGAGACTGGAGGCTAGCAGAAATGTTAGGGCTGGATAAGTAGATTTGAAGATAATTGAAACCATGGGAGCTGATGATATCACCAAGTGAAATTGTATAGAGGAAGAAGAGAAGAGAAGGGAAAGATTTGGGAGGGGAGCAGAGGGAAGGGAAGAGGACTCAGGCCAGAGCCCTGAGGGATTCTCATGGTTTGATGAATATCCAGGAAAGGAAACTGGGAAAGAATGGTTAGATAGGTAGAAAGAGAAGTAGGAGAAAAGTAGTATCACAGAAACCAATGAGAAGATGGTAGTAAAGCGAAGAGGAGTATCAAAAGCTGCAGAGAGATCAAGAAGGATAAGGATTGAGAAAAGGCCATTGGATATGGTGATTAAGAGGTCAGTTTTGGTTGAATAATGAGTTCAATAGTTTCAATGGTTAGAAGCCAGACTGTAGAGAATTAAGAAGAAAATGAGAGGTGAAGAAGTGAGGGCACCTATTGTCTTCTTAAGGATTTTAGTCGTAAAAGGCAGGAGAGATATGAGACAATAGTAAGGATGAGCTAATCAAATGAGGATTTTTTGAAGAAGATAGAGACATGGACATATTTGTGGGTAGGAAGGAAGAAGCCAGTAGGCTGAGATTACTGAAGATTAAAGAAGATAAATGAGAGTGGGGATGATGGAGGAGACAATCTGTTGGCAGAGATGGGATGGAATGGGATCATTTGGGCATGTAGAGGAGTTAGTCTTGACAAGGAGAAAAGTCTCTTTATCATATGAGATAGTGATGAAGGGGAGGAGATAGTGAAGAAGGCATCTGGAGGATGTGAGATAAGGGGGAAGAAGAAAGAACTTTGGGTGAATTACCTCAGTTTTTCAGTAAAATAGGAAGCAAAGTTATCAACTGAGAGGGTGAAGGTAGAATAAGCTAGAGGAAGTTTGAGGAAGGATGAAAAGGTTTGGAAGAGCCACTGCAGTACTTGAATTAATTAGGGAGGTGTGAAAACATTGTCTACTAGCAGTAAGGGACCAGTTGGGGTTATTTAACATAAATTTGTAGAGAACAGTTGATGTCACCCTTTATGATTAAATCATGTACCCCTTCGAAGCTTGTCTTGGTATGTGATGTAAAATATTGGTCAGTACCTAGTTTCTGCCAGACTGCTTTCCAGTTTTCCCAAAAGTTTGTTGAATAGTGCATTTTTTGTCCTAATTATTTGAGGTCTTTGGATTTATCAAACACTAGGTTACTGTACTCATTTGCCTCAGCATATTGTGTACCTAATCTGTTCTA
>NW_020950062.1:3987929-4102199 GCF_900497805.2 Vombatus ursinus | reverse complement strand
TTACTGTACTCATTTGCCTCAGCATATTGTGTACCTAATCTGTTCTACAGATAAACCTTATCAAACACTAGGTTACTGTACTCATTTGCCTCAGCATATTTGTGTACCTAATCTGTTCTACAGATAAACCTTTCTATTTCTTACCAAATTGTTTTGAGAATTATAACTTTAGAGTGTAGTTTGAGATCTGGTACTGCCAGGCCATCCTTCCTTCCCACTCCTCTCCCCTCCCCTCCCCTCCAGCTAATTCTCTTAATATTCTTGACCTTTTGTTTTTCTAGATGAATTGTTATTTTTTTCTTCTAGTTCCTCAAAGTAATCCTTTTGTGGTTTGATTGGTATGGTACTGAATAATTAAATGAATTCAAGTAGCATTATTATTTGTGTTATATTGGGTTGGCCTACCTACAAGCAATTAATATATCTTTAGATTTGTATAAAAATTATTTTGTCATTGTGTTCATATAATTCCTATGTGTATCTTAGCAGGTAGTCTCTAGTATTTTATACTGTCTAGTTATTTTACATGGAATTTCCCTATTTCTTCCCACTGGATTTTGTTGATAATATCAATATAATAATGATATGATGACATATGGCATAATTAATACAATATAACATAGTGTAATAAATGTAACATCCCAGGTTCTTGTTTTGTTAGGACATGGTTACTAGGGTAGTTACATTGGCTTATCCTACTCTGTCCAAGAATAGCCTTCTTCATGAGGACCTCTTGTTTTTATATACCAATTTAGAGTATGAAGTGAACTAAAATAATATTATTGTTATATTTTTGCACTTACTCCTCAATGTAAGAAACACTATTCATTTCTTCTCCTTAATAAACCTTTAGCATAAGAATTACTGTATTTTAACAGTTCTAGGATCATTGGGAGGGATAGTAATAGAGAATCATTCCTTCACTGAGGCAGGGCGATTTATTGGCACATCCCACAATCAATGCTATATTTACATAGTATGTTAACATGAGTGCATAAGCATATGAGTTCACCAGATAATGAATATTCTTCTAGCAACTTACATTTTACTTAGCATCTATGGTTTTGCCAAAAAAAAAAAAAAGGCAAGTTAGATGCTCAAAATTTCCTCTAAAAAGCCACTTTCCTTTAGTCTTCTGAGATCTGCAGAAGATGCCAGATAGCATTATAAGTTAGAGAAGCTGGTTTTAAGCTATTTGTGACAAATGACTTAGACTCTTAGACACCAATCTATAAAACCCCTGCCTTACAAGAAGACACAGGACTCTCTTCAAGCAGCTTCTTTTTGCAGGCATTTAATAGTTATTAACTTTGGAAGCGGAAGGCAAGGGCATTGAAGCAGTTAAGTCTTGAAATAAAGGTTCACTTGAATGCAGAAGGAAACTTCTGGTGCTAAAAAAAAAAAATGGCAGAGATGGACATGTAGGTTTCTTTCAGATGCCTAGTTTATATTGGATTGATGTGGAAAATTCGCTCTATCTCATCCCCGGCTGACAGATGAAAGTTGGCTGGCAGGAGGAGTCACCCACTGTCTGCTTCCTCTGCAGACTTTTCTGGCCTTAACATTCTTCGAAGGTGAAACCCAGAGCAGCTGGGATGCTGCAAAACTACTCAACTGTTGCTTTTTAAAGGTTTTGGATGGAGCAGGAGGAATACCACTTTCTCAGAGAATTGGCCATTTTAGCTGAAAAGGGTCCTTAATGCCTGTCTTGGAAAGATCATGTACTCCTTAAATTAGGAAAATGTTGCACTTTTGGCCAATTCAAACTCAGGGCTGTGGAGACTGGCAGCAGAATCTCTTCCTGAGACGCACAGGCTTTACGGCCTCTCCAAGAACTTGCTACCTGTTCCATGGGGGAACTGTGGGCTGGGAGAGAAAGGACTGGACGCTCGCTGTTGATATTGGCAGGATGTAGACGTACCTCTTTTTCCAGTTGGAGATGGAAAGCCAAACCATTCGATTGTTAGGCTACAGGCAGAAGCAGTGCAGTTTGCACAGTAAATGCCAGCTATAGTTAAGGGCTTTTAGATCTGGGGCAGACAGAATCAGCAAGGAAACAGCAGCACTTACTCCATGATGACAATATTACTTGCCTGAATAATAGTTAAATCTTTTAACCTCCCTCAATCACATTGAGTGGGAGGATTTTCTCTACCCTCCTTGAAAAATTCATTTCTTTATAAATCAATTATACCATATGAATTAAACTTAGGACAGGGATGTGTGTTTCCAATGAATCTATTTTCCCCCCACGTATTTGAAAGTGTAAAAAAACCTTTTTTGTTTTTGCTTTTAAATTCATTTGGAATAAGGTATTCATCATGAGAGATTCCCATTATTGATGAATCTTCCGTGGCTACATCCCAGCACAAGCCTTAATTAATCTGAATGGTATGGAGATAATTTTAATGAATAATATTTCTTAATATTAATCTATGAATTGGGGACAAGAAGTAGGAGATCACTTTTACTCCCCACCTGACTTTTTCCACCTTCAATCCCTGGAGAAAACAACACCTTTGTCATGTATCAGTGATGTGTCCTTGGCTTCCTTGGAGAAGGGGTTAAATCTGATGGAAGCTGTCTAGAGGAACAAAAGAGAAGAGCTCCCAGGGTTAGGCCACCATCTTTAGAAGGACCAAGTTGACCCTAGTTGCTTAAAGGTGCCCCCTTCACACCAGGTTCTGTAGGGCCCAAACTGTGGTGACTGTGAGACCACTCTGCTGCCCTTTATTCCAGGAAGGGAACTTGAACTTCAGAGATTGAGATTTTGATCTTCTTTCTTCTACTTACTGGGGGCAATTCATTTAACCTCTCTATGCTTCAGTTTCTTTTTCCATAAAATAAGGAGAATGACCAGATGTTCTCTTAAGGTCTCCTCAGTTCTAAAATTTGATGATTCTAAACCCCAAGTGATTGGGAACCTGCACCTACTCCAACCTGTCTGTCTACACACTCAATGGTAGCTGAAAGTGCTATAATACTAATGATAATATATAGTTAATATCTATAGTGCTTTTAAGGTTTACAAAGCGCTTTACATACATTATCATTCGATCCTCAAAATAACCCTGTGAAGTAGGTATTTTGTACCCATATTACAGATTTACATAAATTGAAACTGAGAGCTTAAGTCGAATAGCATCTAAGGCAGAATTTGAATTTAAGTCACCTTGGCTCTAGGCCAAATTCTTCTTCCAGAATCCTGAGAGAAGCCCATCATGTGAGACTGTAGAGCAGAGGTTCCCAAACTTATTTGGCCTACTGCCCCCTTAAAAAAACAAAATTTACTCAGCATCCTGCCCTGGAAATCTAATTCCTTTAACAGATTTTTAAAAACTTGCATCATTTCAAAGATATCATTTTTTTTTAAAAAAATGATGCATCTTACATTTAATATTTTACTGTAAATTTGTGGGTTTTTTCCTGCATTGAAATTTTGATGATACAATATTGTGTCATGTAACCATATAGTACATGCACATATTCCTGCTGATGCAAGCTGAACTTCCTGATATTGCGTGACAGCTCACCTGCCAACACTTGCTTGTTAATACCTGTCAGCATACTAGACCATTGATTGGTTATAACTTGCATTTTGTATGTTTATTTGGAAAATAAAGTAATCACTATGTCTTTAACTCTGTTACTCAACAGATGAAACACATACAAATGGTTTTTCAAAATTTTCTTCTCTTCTTTCCTTATGCTTCCACTGTCCCCTTATTTTTATTCAATGCCCAATTGCACCCGAGGCCACTACCAACTCCCCTGAATCGTTCAAGTGCCCCCCAGGGGGCAGTATTACCCACTTTGGAAAACTGTGTAGAGAACGTAAACATTATTTCATTTGAAGGTACAAATACTAAATTGTTTCACAACCAGCGAGAATGTGAATGTCTGAGCACATAGATGATACAGATGACTATATCTGAGAAACTCAGCCCAGAATGTTAAAGTTAAAAATAAGAAGTAGATCAGTGTGAAAGCCAAGCCCTCCAGCTTGGTATTCTATCTGATGGCATGAACATTAATGGAGATGAGAATCATGGTCCAGTGATAGAGCCCTAATTACCTGGGTTGTGGATGACTACTGGCAGTGGCAGCACACCTTTGTTGTGGAGTGTTGGGAGAGACCAGTAAAAACTAAGAATTCATGTTTCTTTCTTCATTAAAGGACAATCTTAGCAGCTGATCAAATGATTTTATTCTGAGCATTTTACATGGTCACTGAACAATCTATACAATAAATTATTTTCTTGTAGCTTCCTGTTGATACTCTTCCAGTCCTTTCCCCTACAAATTTTTTGCATCTTTGTTTATAGATCCCCTTCTCCACACAGCAGCTGGGTTCTCTTGAGTTTTCAGGATGGGAGAAAACTATCAGGGAGAAATCAAAAGTCTTAGAAACTTCTCTCTTGTTTCTTACAAAATTACATCCGAAAATCCTCAGGTCTGAAAAACAAAAAATCAAGAAAATACCTTATTTTTCTTTGGAACCTATGATTTTAATTTTATTTTTCCTGTGGAAGAAGTTTATTATTACAGTATTAAGATGACAGTATGTTTATATTGAACAGCATTTATAAACAATACTCTCTAGACGCTTTTTGTTTTAATGAAACAAAACAAAGTAGGCAACTTAGATGGTTAGTCTTGGAAACTGAGTCAAATATACTTTATCTTCAATTACCTGAAAAAACTTTTTTTGGGGCTACATTATCTAGCTAATTTTTAAATGTACATTCTACAGCTACTCAATATCTCCCTGCAACCAGAAAAGGGAACAAAAACATGAATGACAAGGGAATAAAGTAGATTTTTAAAAAATAATATTTAAAGAAAATTTTCAACATTGATTAAAGAACTTTTGAAGTAGATTTTCTTTTTCTTTTTTCTTTTGGTTAGGCAATGGGGTTAAGCGACCTGCCCAGGGTCACACAGCTAGCAAGTGTTATGTGTCTGAGGCCGAATTTGAACTCAGGTCCTCCTGACTCCAGGGCTGGTGCTTTATCCACTGTGCCACCTAGCTGCCCCTGAAGTAGATTTTCTTAATGGCTGAATTTTATCAATATGATTAAGCAAATATCAATTTTTACAGTAGACTTTCAGAAAAATCCTGCTAATTTTATCTTTATAAAATAAAATGAGAGCAGTGAATTAGCAATGGGATTCTACTTTTTATAGCTGCTTCATAATACATTGCACAAGAAGGGATTACACAGGAATGTTGCAAACAGCTCAAAACCAAACAAAGATCTTTTATGGGACAAAATTTTCATTGAACAAAGCCTCTATCTTTATAATTAAAAAAGAGGGGTACATTTAAATGTATTTCACTGAGACACACATGGAATATGCATACACACCACCAATCTTTTGTATAGTATGTGTATATGTACGCATGCATGCTAATTTATCTCTCTCATATATGATGTTTCATGGTATAGAGAAATCCCAGTGAATAATGAAGGCCAGCACATGCTCTGTAATTTATATGTATCAGAGGCAGGACCTGAACTCAGGTCTGGCTCTTTACCCACTGCACCATGCTTCACCTTCAACGATCCACATAAACAAACATCAGAGATATGTTATGTGTATATAAACAATTAGTCACATAAGTAGCTACGTATGAATATTTAAGGAGTTCTACAGGTAAAGGTAGGGAACTACACACAGAACTGGAAGGGACCTCAGAGGCCACGTAGAATATAGGGAAGTTAAATGACTTGCCCAAGGTGAGACAAAGAGTAAGTATCAGAGACAGAATCTGAATCCAGGTTTTCTGACCCCTAAGCAAGAGCTCTTTGTACTGTACTACAGGAGACACAACAAAGTACAAATTACACATGGATTGACCTGTCAGGTAACTGAGGCCAAACCCCAACTATCTACTTCACTTTGTGAAGGGGTGTAGGGGTGTGTGTGTGTGTGTGTGTGTGTGTGTGTGTGTGCGTGCGCGTGTGTGTAAAGACATATAGCATGTATATACACATACACCTAATACACAAACATGTATATATAGTGATGCAGATTGTATCACAAAAATCAAAACTCACAAATTTGTAAGGAAGTGCCAAGTGATGTTACAGCAGAAAATAAGGATATGCTAAACGAAAATTAAGAAGGAAGGCTTACTTCACATGAATTTTTCTGAATTAATTTATGAGACAAGTAAAACATTTTGGAACATAATTTGAATAGTCGAAAAAGGGTGCTATATTCTGAAGGTCACTTTAAAAAGGGCATGAACTGTGTTTGCCCTGAAGGAGCTTATCTTGTCCATTTTAAATACTGACAGTGTTTTTTGTAAGACACTGCCCAGCATAACTGTGAAGACCAACAATCTAGTGACAGAGTAAACACACAGTGTAGCAATTTAAATTTGTTTATTATTTAACACAGAGGAACAAGGAGTGATCTGGGAAACCAGTCAAATATGTTGCAATACATTAACCACATACAGTCATGACAAGAAAAATGACAGAATTTTATCATTATATTTTAAAAGTCTCTTTGTAAACATTTAAACCAACATTTACATTGCAAATGTAGGACAGCAGCACTAGTTTCCTTCTTAACTTGTGGTGTGTCTAAAGCAATGTAACTGAAGCAGTTGGACAAGCTCCAGTGCATCTAAAGAAACAATTATGCTTCCTTTCAGCTGGTTCAAATAATCAGAGCGGGGATGAGACTGGAAAAAAATCAATCAATCAATGTGATTCATACTGTCTCCTACAAGTCACTGCAACACTGTCGAGGCATTCGTGCTATGATATAGCTTCATAATTACAAACAAAAGAACAACAGTGTAGAAATAAATAAGACAATGCTGGATTATTTCAAATTTAATGAGTAGAAGATGAAAGGAAGCTAGGAATCAAGGCAAGACTCACCCACAGGACCAATGGAAGAAAAGGATATGTCTTATGGAAAGAGGGTTAGACTGATTCTGTTTGGTCCCATAAGCAAGAATTAGGGACGAAACAGGGAAGCAGATTTTATTTCAACATGGGAGCACAGATTTAGAGCTGAACAAGACCAAAGCTAGTGATCTTTTCATTATGCTCCACCGCCTCCCTCACTTAAGGAAACACTGACTAAAATTAAAGCTGTCCAAAAATGGAAAGGGAGGGCTGCCACCAAAGTCAGTGAGTCTTGTCACTGGACATCTTCAAGCCTGAATGGTCACTTGAACAAAAACACACTTGACAAGACGCATGCTTTGGTTACACAATGGACACACTTAACTACCTTCTAAATAGATTTTTTTTTTCATTTTTTCCAAGTTATAGACTTTTACAGATGAAGAAATCACAACCCAGAAGGGTGACTCTCTCCAAGTATTACAGTATCCAAAGTGGGAATGAACCCAGGTCCTATGACTTCTGATTCAGTGCTCTTTCCACTATACCACATTACCTCTAGAAATAAAGCATTCACATTAAATGAGGAAAGAGTTCCACTGTTTCAGTCAAACTACATCAGGAGTTTTATTCTGTTTTAGGTGCCACGTTTCATAAAGGACACTGCCTAAAATGGAATTTATCCAGCACAAAGTGACCAGGACAATAAAGGGTTTAGAGACTTTATCAAGAGCATTATGATTGAGAAAATTAGGGATACTCAGATTAGGAAAAAAAGAAAAACTCCTTGGGGATAAGGAAGGCAGGAAATTATTTCCCTTTTCAAATAACTAAAGAGTTACTGTTTTGAAAGATTATGTTTATTCTGTGTAGGGTAGAACTTAGATCAATTTGAGAGTTGACAGAATTACATATTGACTAAATAAAATGAAGCACTTGCTAAAAATAAGAGAAGTTCAAAAGTGGAATAGGCTGCTTTGTGAGGCTATGGATTCCTTCTTAACTAAGAAGTGAAGTTTTTTTTTTCCCTTTGGCAAGGCAGTTGGGGTTAAGTGACTTGTCCAGAGTCACACTGCTAGTAAGTTATCAAGTGATCAAGTGTCTGAGGCCAGATTTGAACTCGGGTCTTCCTGACTCCAGAGCCGGTGCTCTATCCACCGCACCACCGAGCTGCCCCATTCAGTAAAGTTTTGATGATCACCTGCCAGGAACATTTCAGAAGGGTCATGTATCTGGCGGGAGACTAGGCTACATTATTTGTGAAGTCACTTCCAATTTCACAATCTTGCATATGCTCAAGAAGTGCTGGCTGATAGGGGCAACTAGGTGGCATGGTGGACAGAGTACGCCTGGAGTCAAGAGGACCTGAGTTCAAATCCAGCCTCAGGCCAGACACTTGACACTAGCTGTGTGACCCTGGGCAAGTCACTCAACCCCAACTGCCTAAAACAAACAAACAAAAACCAAACCAAAACAAAAAAAAACAAGAAGTGCTGGCTGAGATGATCATCTTTTGGGAGGAAAAAATGCTTGATCTGTGCTCTACATTACTAGGTGCTTTTATTTTACATTTTGCTTTTAACATATTGCCTACTTGTCTCCCTGCCTCCCCCCCCCCAATATCTCATTGGAAATTATTTCAATTGTTATTTGGTTTAAAAAGTATAGGTTTAAAACCACTGACAATATTTATATAAGCTTAGCATGCTCTATAAATAATTATGGCATTCTGAAGACAGCTTTGGGAGCTCCTGCTTCCAATTTCAGAGAGAGATTCCATATGCTGTTGTATCAAGTAGATACTTTACATCTTTTATACTTTTATTACAGAAATTTATTGCCTGATAAAAGGATAAGCTGCCTTTTTTATATTTCCCACACCCTTTTTTTTTACAGGCATGAACTACAAATTATTCAGTGTAGATGCACATGGAACTTTTTGTAAGTTTTTCAGCCCGTCAAAACATCAATTTTCACTTGGTTTCAGAGACAGGAAATTCAAGGTCACTAATCAGCAAAGATTAGATTAATCTAAAGCTGTTCCAAGTTTGTAAAATCAAGAGTTGAGGTAGAAAGTGATGTATAAACCTCATCTTTAATTATAAGTTTTTTAATTGTAAGTATGCTTCAGCTAAACATGGGAGAATTAATGAAACAAGGACAGTATTACTGGCAAAATGTCAATCTCTTTGCTAGGTCATATTGAAATTTGTTACTTCATTTCTGAAACAATAATCTCTACTTCACATAGAGTATTTGGCATTAGCTCTATTTGCTTTGAAAGAACATGGCTTTTGGAAAAGAATGTTATCTCTGTTTTGTGAGTAAAAATTTAACCAAACAAAAAAAAACTGTTTTGGTTTGCTCAACATTTAAGGTCACACCACTTCACACAAAAATCCAGATTCTATGATAAACCCCATATCCATTACCATTAGTTTGGAAAGGGGGCTGGAGGGGAGAAGACAGCAGCTGATCTTGTAAGGGACAGGAGGAACAAGCACACCTCCTGTTTCAAATCCCACTGAGAGGGAAGGATTGAGAATTTTCTCAAAGATGAATGAATAGGATTGTGTTAGAGTGAAAAGGGGAGCGTTTTTATAAAGGTTTTCACCTTATACTTAAATGTGTGTGTGTGTACACACACACACACACACATAAAATTTTACTTCACACACAACCTTTCTGGTGGTTTTATTTTTCATTGCAAATAAGTGGGAAAAGATCCATTTGGTTTATGAATAAAATGTAACTTAAATCTGTGTCACAGATGGTTGTCAGCAGAGCAAAATTAGATACACTTTAAATTGTTTGCCACATTAAGGTAACTTATTTTCCATGTTAAAAAAAAGAAATAGAATTCTGGATGTAAATCTATTAAAACTGGTAAAACAAAAATCCAAACCTACTAGTATAACTTTATTCTTCCCTTAAGACTTAATTTTCTCCACTTCTGATTTAAATTACTTAGAATAAGGCTAATTATTCCAAGAAAAAAAATCAAATAACTGAATTTAAATATGGATAGCAAACTAATCTTAGTAACAATAAAAGGTCAGCTTGATTAGGTTCCAAGTCATTTCCACTGTATGGAATTATTTAGCATAACCTTCCTTCTTTAAATTTCTTCCAGTAAATCTAGTGACACCACAAATTGCTGGATAGAAAACACAAGAGGGAGGCATAGTCAGGGTAGGCAGGTGGGCAGGAAGACAGGCACAGTATTCATTTCCTTAAGGCACAACTCTGACTTCAGAAGAATAGAATGGTATCTTTTTGGGGCCAGTTTCATTGACATGTGTTAACATTTTCTTATAGAACACTGATAAAACTCTCAATACTGTTTGATTTATACAATAAAAACAAACCTAAATTCTAGGCTATCCTAGTGAATTTTAAATCCAAGATAAGAACTCTTGTTCAAATCTTCCCTGAACACTGAAGTCTGATACGTCTCATAAACTGTGCTATTCAGTTGGTGCCCAGCTTGGTGGAACTCTGAAGCTCTCGGACCTATTTGTCCAGCCATAACCTCTCTTTTGATAGCCAGTCTTGCATCTCCAAAATTGTCTAGTGGACATCTCAACTGGATGTCCTGTAGACAGCTTAAACTTAACATGTCCAAAACTGAACTCATCATCTTTGTCCCCAAACTCTTTTCACTTCCAAATTTTCCTGTTAACTGTTGAAGGTATCACTTTCTTCCCAGTCACTGAGACTCACAACCTAGGTACCATCTTTGATTCTTCACTTTCTCTCACTCTTCACAATCATCCTGTTGCCAAGCCCTATTGTTTCTTATTTGTAACATCTCTCACATACACCCTCTTCTCTGACAATACCACCAGATTGGTGCAGACTCTCATCACCTCACATTTAGACTTGTCACTTACTACTCAAAGGACAGTGGACAAGTCTGTTACCATCTCTGGTCTCAAGGTGACTATTCCACTTTTTTCCAGAAAAAAGTTAACATTTATACAGTTCTTTAAGGTTTATAAAGTATTTTTCTTTCATTCAATCCTCAGAATAATCCATTAGGTGCTAGTCTTTCTTTTACAGATAAGTCTGGAAGGTAAAGTGATTTAACCCCAGGGTGACATGTGCAGCATCTGAGATGGAATTCAAATTCCTGCCTTCCTGAATCCAAAGTCAGGACTCCATCCACACTGCTAGACACATGCAAAGTACAAAATTCTGGGCACCACCTTTTAGTGAAAAAATTAACAAGGAGGTGAGTGTCCAGTAGAGAGTAATTTGGATGACTACAGGGCTTAATGATCACAGCACATAAGAAGAATGTGGAAGAAGTGGAGATGTTCATCTTGGAGCAGCTAAAAATCAGAATAGTTATCTTAAAATATTTGAAGGACTTGTGATCTGGATGAGGAATTAAGTTTGTTCTACTTGGGCCTGATTAGATAACTACAAATAGTATGTGGAAGTTGTAGAGAGGCAGACTGAAGTTTGGATTGAAATTCTACCTTTGATACTAAGTAGCTAGATGACCTTGGGAAATCCACTTAACCTCTAAGGTCCTTAGAGAACTTTCTAGAATTTAGTGCACTGGATTAGATTTTGCTGTATAGGACTCAAATTAATTAATTTTTCATTGTTAAAATCATAGTATCATAGACTTAGGACAGGAAGTGACCTTAGAGGTCATCTAGTTCAACCTCTTAATTTTATAAATGAGGAATTGAGGCCCAGAGGTCATAATCAAATGAGTTCTATCTTGCAGGAATGTCCTCACGAATGTCACAAACCCGTGAAAAATTTTGCTGATAGCTTTGTTTTGAGAGTAGAAAAAAATAAAATAAATTTTCTCCTTTAGGTATTCTATTAAACTTCTGAGGCAAGTGAAATACATTTCTGTAAGTGCTGGTATGAATTATTAATAAAGAAGTTCCTTCTTCTGGGTATAAATTTAACCAAACTTCAAACTTATTCATTTCTGTTACTGCCCTAAATTTGGGGTTCTTAACCTATTTTATGACATGGACTCTTCTGGTAGTCTGGTGACACCTATTGGATCCTTTCTCAGAAGACTGCTTTTAAATGCATGAAACACAGGATCACTAAGGAAATCAATTATGTTGAAATATAATTACCAAAATATTGAAAATGAAACAAATTCACAGTTCCCAGGTTAAGAACTCCTGCCTTCAAACAACTTGTAGTCCTTTCAAGGGCATGTCCAATGACTGCTTTTCGACATTCTTTTTTGTTGGCTACTCCTCCTCTCATACATTTGGCTGGAAGGGACCCTCCAGCAAAATCACTGACAGTTAGCCAACCTCCCACCTAGGTCAATGCACAAACAAGTTTCTCATCTTGTCCTCTGGTCAAGTATCTTTGCTCTCACTTTTCTCAGATGCTCATAGTATCACAGATTTTCCATATAAGCTCCTGTTTTAAGCCATTCAAAGAATTATCTTAGAACCAGACACTCTCCATATTTCCTTGCCACAAAGCTCCTTAAGGCTAAGGACTTTTTCACTTCATTCTTTCAATGCTTGGAACATAGTAGGTACTTAATAAACGGTTGTTAATTGATTGGTTCATTAAACAATGTATTTCTGAATTATGAGGTGACTTTTTAAATTTTATTTTATAAATATTACTCTCATAACTTGAACTGACTGAAAATGGAAACTTTCCATATGCCTGGTTTTTCCTAAGGGAAGCTCTCCTGTAGAATTCTATGAAAATAAAAATAAAAATAAGAAAAACTGTTAAAAATGATCCAAATGTAATTCTAAGGCTCTCATAATGTAAAATTTTCCATTACAGTAAAAGCCCCATTATTATTTCCATTATTATTGTGATTGTACAGATTGTACCATTATTTGATCATCTGAAAGCAAAGGTTTGGGGCTATAACTTCCCTATGAAAATGGATAGTGTTCCCTCTTTACACTTTCCTTTAAAGAAAAAAAAGAAAATCCAAATGTATCATTACCTGCATATACCAAATAAATACACGTGCCTCACAATCCATAAAGAAATGTGATTAAGGTTCCTATAACATTTTTTCCCCACACGTTATATATGTCAATGGCAATTAAGACTCTTTGAGGTATATAATATCAAGCCAAGCCTACCCATAAAGCTATAGAGGTGAAATCTATATCTAAGGTTTCCATCAGGAGAAATGGCCTTTAGTGATAGCAAAATTTTTCCATCTGCATAAATTTCACAAATACTTGGTTGTTACATTGTTTAAAAATAACACATGGTAACACATTGAATTCTTTGATACTTTCAATTTAGCTAAAAAAAAATATTATATATAAAAAAGAATCTGCCAAGCCTAAGTAGTTTAAAAAAGTTTAAAAAAGACTGTGCCAAGCCTAAGTAGTTTAAAAAAAAAAGCCAAACAAACCAAAACACAGTGAACCAATTAAATGAGTGTCTCCTAGACTTTTAAAATCTATACCAAGGGTCCACAAACCCCCCATAGGCTAGCAACCTAAGAATTATTTTTTACATTTTTAAATGCTAATAAGCTTTATTTTAAAATGTAAAAAAACACATTCTTAGTTTTTTGGCCCAAAAGAGGCACCAGCAGGTCAGCCAGCTGTAGTTTGCTGACCCCCAGGCTATACAATTAGCATGCTTGTGGTGACAGACCTACTAAATATGCAATACTAAATGCTTGCTTCAAATGAGAAAATTAAAAAGAATTTTCTTTTAGACAGGCCTCTACTGGAACTACTCTTTCTAGCATTTCTGTTGACCTCCTTATCACTAGAACCAGTGGTCTTTTTCCAGTTTTCATCTTCCATAGAAATGAGGACACTGTGTTAGGCCAGGTGAACTTTTAACTTAAAAATTAATGTAATTCTATGAAAATAGTTCCTTTACTAAAATCTATTGACATTAAAACATGGAGTGGAGATGACCCTGAGATTTTTTTAGGCTATGCCAGTAGAGCCTAAGTGCTGAAGGGCTTCAAGCTAAAGATGTAGTTTAGGGATGATTCTAATTTTCTAAAATGTGTCCCACTGAATTAGACCTAGAGATCTCTGTCAAGTTGTACCAATGTGTATTTGAGTTGAATTATGAAGTGACTTAGTCACTCTAAGAGGCAATGGTGATGATGGTGGAATCAATTTCAGACCCAGGGATAGACAGCTTGTGCAAAGGCATGGAAACTGGAGATGGGATGTTACAAAAGAAACATTTTACATTCCACTATCAAAATGAAGCAGGAAGAGAAACAGGAAGGAAATAAACACATATGCTGAGGGAGGAAATACATAAAATGAAATAATAACAACAGGATTACTACACTCATATGAACTCCATGGTTCACAAAAAGCATTGCCTCCAGAGTCAAAGGATCTTGGTTTAAATCCTGCCTCTGTCACTTACTATCTGCATGACTTTAGGCAAGACACAACTAATTCTGGGCCTCAGTTTCCTCATTTCTAGAATTCCCTTTAAGGTCCTTTCCAGTTCAAGATCCAGGATTCTAAATGATTTTCCTTACAGTAATACCATGAGGAATGTATTGTTGCTACAGTTATTCCCATTTAAAAAATGAAAACACTGAGGTTTAAAGAGCTGAAGTGACTTGTCTAAACAATTAGCAGGTCTCCAAACTGGGATCAAAACTGGCGTCTCTGACATCATGTGCACTGTTCTTTCTACTGCAATGTTCTCCACTGATGCAGTCAAAGAATCACCAGGCCTTGCTCATTCTTCAAGACCAAGTGCTCAAAGTTAGGACTGAGATGCAAAGAAGTTTTCATAACTTGGATGTTCTAAGGATATCTTCAATTTACAAGGGAGGGCATTCAAAAAGCTGTTTTTAAACCAATATTTAGAATCACAGAAATGAAAGCAAAGGTTACCTACACAATCATTTAAATCATTTGAATAATGTCAAAAGGCTTGTTTAGAAGGGTGTTGATCCAGAAAAAAAAGAAAAGAGAACTAGTAAAATGTTTTCCAGATAACAAATCTCCCTTGGAAAAGATGCTGCATTAGAATATTAGGGTGTGAAAAGTAATCGCATATTTTACTTTACTAATCACACAAAAAAGAACAGAAAAAGAAAGCAACTTTTTGTTTTGAAGAAATTGTCTTGATTTTGTTTTTTTTTTTGTTGTTGTTAATTAAAAATAATATATTTACTACCATTAACATGCATCTCCTTTGGACAAAGCAGTGTAATAATGAAGGCTAATATTTTATGAGTCCTTTAAGGTTTATAAAAATATTAGGCATACTAGGTATTGGGAAAACAAAGATGTATCCTCACAAATGAACTGGCAAGGCAAGATACAAACATAAAATGATAAATAGCTTACTTCACTCTGAATTAATTGTCAAACTCTCTGATAAAATTACAACTATAAAAAAAGTATTTATATGTCTTGTTGATCACTCATAACCACTAGAATGGCAAGATTATTAACTGTAGAGCTTACATATGAAAAAAATGATAAAAATACAATATCCTTTAAAATGACCTGCAACAGAAGGATCAGTAGCCCTTTAATTGTCAGTCTAAGGGTTTAAAACTTTGGGTGAAAGACATTTGTTCTGCTGACTCACATTTTCTAAGCACTTGCTATGAACAGATAATACTATTAGGCATTGTGGAAAGAACAGAAATAAATAAATTTATTATTTTAATGATAAGGTTTTAATAAAATTCCTTGGCCTTCAGGGAATTATCACTTAATTGAAGTTTATAGAACAAACTAAATTCAGATTAAAAAGTAATAAAATAATAATAATTGAGACTTACGGAATCCATAATCTTGGAAAAGCATCAATTTCTTCTTGGGTATATTCATCTAGCCTTCGAGGTATTTTTCGTGGCTGAGGAAGCTCTTCTACTATATTCTTAAGTATGTCTTCTGGAATCTCCTACAATTGAAATTAATTTTTTTCATTTTAAGTAATTAAAAAATTCTTAAAATCTTTTATTATTATTTAAAAAAAAAAAAGAATCCTGTGAAATTATGGAGGAAGATACGGGAAGATACTCTCCCCTGCCTTCATCATCCTGTCCCATCTAAAGGTGAGGGTGGCTGGTGGTGATCCAGGGATGTAGAACTTTGCACATAATGATATTTTTAAATATACTGAACAGTTTTTCTGAATTTTTTTTTCTCTTTTCTTTAAAAAAAAACTTTATTGCAGAGGATGAGTATCTGGGAAGGGGAAGGGGGAAGAGAAGGAAGGATGGATGAGGAAATCTAGGAGATGGAAAAAACAAAGCAATCAATAAAAATCTCTAAAAGCAAGTAAAATAAATTTATGTAATAATATGAAAAACGCTTCCAAATTATGTGGAGTAAAATCTAACAAATTATGATTTCAATTCAAACCAAAACCTAACAAATACTTTCCATTTACAAAGTACTGCATTATGTCATAAAGGTGAAACAGAAAGGTACTGTGAAACCATTTTATAGATAACATGGAACATGGTCCTTATCCTTAAAATTCAAAGAAAAAAACAAAAGAACACTCAACCAATACATAATTAGTTCACTAAAATGGCTAATCTAAACTCTTGATGACAAGTACTTCAAAAGTGCCTATTATATAGAGGGGATATACAGGGAATAGTGAAAACTGAGATTTGGGTTGGTCTAGATTATACAAAGTCTTAAAACCAGGAAGAAGAGCTCACAGACTTGATGTGGTAGGAAGGAGGGAGTGAGTGTACATTTTGGAGAAAGAAGTGACATGAATGTCACATCAGATTACTATGCCACTGACAGCCATATGCAAAATGAATTGAAAAGAACAGAGATCAGAGGTAAGGAGAAACTGTTAGGAAGACACTACTAGACAGGTTCAGTGGAACATGCTTATAACACCACATAGAGGAGGAGGCTGAGGCTGGTGCATCTCTTGAGCTCCAGAGTTTTGAGCTGCAGTGGGCTAAGCCAATTGGTTGTCCACATTAATTCTGAATTAATACGGTGAGTTCTAGGAGCAGAACGATGGGCAGCACAAGGTTGCCTAAGGAGGGGAGAACTAGCCCAGGTTGGAAATGGAGTAAATCAAAGCTCCCATGCTGATTAGTAGTGGTACTGGTTCCATAAATAGCCCATGCACTTCCAGCCTCAATTGGGGGGGGGAAGGAAATAATGAAGGAAGGAAAGAGGGAAAGGAGAAAAGGATGGAAGGAAGAAAAGATAAGAGGAAAGAAGAGAAAGGTGACATAATAAACTTTGTATGAAGTGAAGACCTGTCTATGAGGAAGAAAATCTCTAACAATCAGAGCTATCAAACACTGGAATGGGCTGTCTTTTCACCAAATTCATCTTTGCTGGAAGTCTTAAGTAAAGTCTGGATGACCACTTGTTAAGTACATGGTCTGTTCAGGTAGTGGCTAAATTGGGTAGCCTATGAAATCTCTTTCAATTCTAAGATTATATAACTCAGTAAACAGAAATGGACAAACGGTATTCTGATTTTCCAAAAAGTAGGAAGATAGCCTATTATGAGCCAGTAAGTTTAGTTTCAATTCCTGGCAAAATGCTACAAAATATATATTTTTTAAATATCACACAATTTGTGAGCATTTAGAATGCAAACACCAATCATTCAGAATCACTGTAGCTTCATCAACAAGTCATGCAAACAAACCTTATTTCTTTCTTTCTTTCTTTCTTTTTTTGAAGGCAGTTGGGTTAAGTGACTTGCCCAGGGTCACACAGCTAGAAAGTGTCAAGTGTTTGGTCTGAGGCCGAATTTGAACTCAGGTCCTCCCAACTTCAGGGCTGGTCCTCTATCCACTATGCCACCTAGCTGCCCCTAAACTAACCTTATTTCTACTGTGCAGTTGGATTGAACAAAGAACTTGCTGTACTATAAAGTCTGGCTATATGACAACTATATAACTTAATCTGAAGTTAATATGCTAGTTGCCACAAATAATTAGTTATCAAATAATATTTGTTCTGGAGGAAAGATTTGGAAACTCACATCTCTTAAAGGAGCTTTAAAAAACATCTTTCAGATAACTGTTAAGACAGGCATGAGAAAAACAAGGAGCTTTCAAAATCTAAGCTAGCAATAACTATATGAAAAATGCAATTAGAGAAGTGCAAATTAAAGGAACTCTAAGGTTCTACTTCACCCTCATCAGACTAAGATGACAAAAGAGGAAAATGACAGGTTGAAGGGGCTACAGGAAAACAGGCACATTAGTGCATGGTTGGTAGAGCTGGGAATTGGTAGTCATCTTGAAAAGTAATTTGGAATTATTCACAAAAGCTTACTATACCGATTGTACTTTTTAAGCCAACTATGCCACTGCTCCGCCTTTGTCCCAAAGAGATCAAAGGGCCCATGTATACAAAAATATTTATAGTAGCTTTTTTCATAGTGGCAAAAAATTGGAAACCAAAGGGGTTCCCATCTCCTGGGGTATAGCTAAACAAAGTTCGGTATATGAATGTAATGGAATATTATTGTACCATAAGAAATGTGAAAATGGACAGTGTCAGAGGAAACTGGGAAGACTTCTCTAATTTGATCCAGTGAAGTGAGCAGGAGTAGAACAATTTATACAATGAGAACTTTTATAAAGAAAAATAACTTTAAAAGACATTGAACTATGATTAACGAAAGATAAATCATGAGTTCAGAGGACTTAAGACAAATCGTTCCACTCACCAGCCAGAGAGGAGATGGACATAAAATCCAGAATGAGACATGCAAATTTGGACATATCTAATATGATTAGATGTTTTGATTGATTGTTTTGATAGACTATGTTTGCTTTTGTTTGTTTCTTTTAAATTGTTTGGGCAGAGGCAATGGGAGAGAGATTATTTGTAAAAAATAAAAATTTTTTAAAAAGGCAGGTATAAAATGTAGACTGCCTAAAGTCCTGTGTTGAAATACTAGAGGAAACTGCCAATAGATTAAATCTTTGAGAAATGGGGCATGAGAACTGATTATAAAACCAGGAGTGGCAATGCATACTTAAGATCCTTGTTTCTGGGGAAGCTAAAGCTGATGGATCACTTGAATTCAGGAGTTCTAAACTGCCAAGTGTTAAAGACAAAAGAGTGTCTTCACTAAGTTTGGCAACAATATGGAAAGCCCCAGGCAATGGAGAAGTGGGAGGGGGAAGAGAGATCAGGATTCCTAAGAAGGAGTGGATTGTAGTGTTGGGAAACAGAACAGGCTAAAGCTTTTATGCTGATCAGCAGTGGGATTGGATCTATGAGTAAGTGATTGTTTTGTGACAGTCCTTTGGTATAAGGGGAGTCCCTCTACTGCCCTTTGCTTTCTACAACTAGGCCCACAGTGCCATACCCCCCCTGTAGGTGTGGCTGTCAATAGGTTAAGTCCTTGCTCCGGTACCCAGTTTATGTCTAAGGAAAGGCCTGTAGGCTAGCCAAAAACGTTGGGAAAAACAACCCCTTAATGAGCTCAGATGCCGAGAATAGTATGTAAAACAACGGGATGCAGTTCAATGCAAAGCTTTATTTGCAAGCAATAGGGAAGAGAGAGAAAAGGAAAGAGGAAAAAGGGACCCAACTGAGGCATACACACTAACACAGAATATAACTCATGTAAGAGTAGTGTTTCATTAGAGAGCAAAGGGACATAGTTCCAATCAGCAGGAAGGTGTGCTATATCTGGAGGGGAGGGTGTGCTACATCGTGCCCTTCTGAAGTTGGAGTTCTTATACTTTGATTCTGGAGATGGCAGGTTTGCATATCAGGTGAAAATATTATTTGAGGGGCAGCTAGGACACAGGGGATAGAGCTCCTGCTTTGGAGTCAGGAGGACCAGAGTTCAAATCTGCCTCAGACACTTGACACTTACTAGCAGTGTGACCCTGGGCAAGTCACTTAACCCTGTTTGCCTCACCAAACCAAACCAAACCAAACATTATTTTGGGGATTTGTTAACTGGGAGAAAAACAAAGTGATGATAGACAAGATGTTATTTGGGGGACATGGTTGTAGTACTTTTGAAAAATTTTACTGCCAGTATTCTTCTCTGAGTATGTTTTGTAAGCTTTCAGCCTCCCTTAAGGTGAGACTATCATGGTGGTCTCAAGACCACCAGGCCTAATCTTATAACATTGCTATCCCTCCAACCATAGTTAGATAGGGAGAATTATATAATTCTTTTATAATTATATAATTCTTTTTTTTAAAATCCTGACTACTAATATATTCACATCACTTCAGATGCTTTTAATTTGATCAATTTTGCTAATTCTTTTCCTAATGTTGAATCATCCTTGCCAACACTGTATAAATTTGACCCAGTTATAGTGAATAATTTTCTGGATATACTGATGGAATCCTTTGGCTAAGAATTTTATTTAAAATTTTTGAATCAATATTAGTGAATGAATCCAATCATAAGAGAGGCATGTGAAACGTTCCTACCAAAAAAAAAATTACCTGAGTGGATTATTTGCTTTGCAAACAACCTAGACAACAGAAAGCCAATAAGATAAACAAATCTGGTAACTAAAGAAGCCACAAATTTTACCACAAAATTTACTCTAGAAAAAAGGGCGGAGGGCAACCTAAAAGAGAAAGGCATCTATGAAGTTAGAAAGAACACTACCACAATGAAGGGACCATTAAAAGATTTTTTCCTAAAAGTACACAAGTAGACAAGAGTAAAAGTGAATCAGACAAAGGAAGTGATTGAGAAGTAATAGGTTCTGAAATATCAAGGGCTAAACTTCACAATACTCCACCTACAGGTGCACCAAAGTTTTTTCATATGACTGACGAAAACTGCAGATTAGAAGAACATATTAAAGGAGAGAGGGGAGGAAGAAGGCATAGGGAAATGTGTGATGTAACCTAACTAAACCAATGGTAAAAACAACGAAGGGAAAATAACTCCTACAGTCTGTCAGAAGAAGGGGGCTGTAGGACAATGTGATGTGGCAAAGGGAGGAATTTAAACAAGGAGTAAAAAAGGAGGAAACCTTGATTCAGGGGTGGGTTGTGGGTCCCACAGAAGAATACTCCCATGGAGGAAGAAGAGAGAGATGATTCTGATGCAGGAGTCAGGAACCTTACATGGTACTTAACAGTGACCACTACCCCAGAGCTCCTGAAGGCAATCTGACATCAAAAAGGGTGGGAGGTTTGTGGACCAAGAGAAGTGATTCATGGTAAAAGAAAAAAAAATGATCATGGAAAAGACTGGATAGTAATGAACTGTGCAATCAGGAAAATCTCTACTATAGGGCAATACTTTTATCCTATTTGCTGCAGGAATTGATACTTCTAAGGCACAACAGAAGAAAAAGGTCAAAAAAAAGGGGAGGAAGAATGGTCAAGAATTATAAGGCATAGAAAATGTTTAGAAGAGGAAACTTAAATTAGGTACCTTACAAACTTTAATTCCATGGAGAATAAAGAAACTAAAAACAAATAAATAAGTATGAGGACCAGGAATCAAGAATAAAGGTCTTGGATAGAAAGGTTAAGAGAATTAGGGAAATAAATTCTTTTTAGAAAAAAGCACAGAAAACAGAAAAAAAAACTAACAAATGAGAAATTGAAGAGAAGGAAAAGAAGGGGGATTCTACTTAACTAGTTAACTGATTTTAAAAAAGAAGGAATAATTGAATAACTAAATAAAAGAAGGGGAAAAAGAAACTCCAAAACTTGGGAAAGGGGTGATAAACAAGAAGAAGAGGCTTTTAGGGTGAGGGAAAGAGGACCTGTTGGAATGGCTACCTTAAAGCAGAATAAGTAAAAATAACTGAAAAGACAAAGTCCTGACTTTACAGAAGGAGAGGAACAACAACAACAAAAAAAGCCTAAATCACAAAAAAAAAGAAACAAAACCCAACCATAAAACAACCCAATAGTAGAGACAGAGGAAAATATAAACCTAATTCTCATAAGTTTAAATGTGAATGGATTAAACAATCCAAACATATGAAGATGACGAATAAAGATAACAAAATTCAACAATCTGTTGCTTACAAAAAAATACCTAAAAAGCAAAGACATATACAAGATAAAAATGAGGGGCTAAAACAAAATTTACTATGCATCAGATGAATCCAAAAAAGCAGGAGTTGCAATCATGCTATCAGATGAAGTAAAAACAAAAATTCACTATGTAAAAAATATAAATAAGGAAATTATATTACACTAAAATGAACCAGATGACAAATCAATATCAATGTTAAACTTATATATAAACCCATTTTTAAACAACTGGCAAGCTAATTTAAAAGATTATTAAAAGCATGTGTATGTATTTACATGACTGAGAAAGACTTCAATAATACAGAGAAAACAAATGATCATTAAGAACAACTATTAAGACTTACTTCATCTGGAAAAAGATGTAGCCTTTGCATCATGGTTCTTCTGTGGAGGTTCTTTGGTAACATTCCATAAACAGCTAGTTTTACAATCTGAAAAAAACAAAAACAAAAAAAAA
The DNA here is from genome assembly GCF_900497805.2 of Vombatus ursinus. Taxonomy (NCBI): domain Eukaryota; kingdom Metazoa; phylum Chordata; class Mammalia; order Diprotodontia; family Vombatidae; genus Vombatus; species Vombatus ursinus. The sequence goes on along the minus strand of NW_020950062.1, from coordinate 4,079,904 downwards.
AACACACACACACAAAGATAGAGCACAATGTGGTTAAATAAGCAGAATGAGGTTTGGGACTTAGAGGCAAAGCAGGAGTGGTAAAGGATGTGACTTAGTATTCACGTGAGAATGAGAGAAAAGAGAACAGGTAGAACAGAATTACATGGAGTGAAGAGGAAACATTAGAAAGGGGGTTGGGGGTATTTGTGGTATTACTATTTGTGAGCTTATTTTATTTATTTTGAAACGTCTGGAAAAAGGAGGGAAAAACACTAAGGAAAGATTTAAAATAGCATAGGTTTTTGCAATTCTTTCTTGAACTGTATCACATAATATCAAAGGTATTGATTAGGCTAATGATACTAATAATAACACTTCTTATATAGTGGTTTAAAATCTGCAAAGCACTTTTCATACATTATTTATTTCATCTTCAAAGTTATTCTCATTCTGCAGATGAGGCAACTAAAGATGACAGAGATTAAACAATTTGCTGAGAGTTACACAGCTGATAAGTATCTAGGCGAGGACTTGAAGCAAGGTCCTCTTGATTCCAAATCAAGTGTACTATAAATTAGAGCAACAGCTCTGGTCTTGAGCTTTGGAAGTTCATGTGACTATAATATGAAGTTCTTCATATACTTTGTAGTTCCATAAAATGTACTAGAATTTTAATATCTATAAGATGAAAAGGAGAAAGTTCATATGACATGATAGTTCTCCCTGGGCAATAGCTCCACATATTTTGGTTCACTGGCTACCTTTATAGGACAAGCAAAATTGACTAAGTCTCACTTCTCACTGAAAATAAAAGTAAAAAATTCAAAATTAAAAGGAGACATGAAATTATCTTTGAGGAGCCATTATTGAGAAATACCATAAACAACTGATTGATTCCTATCTAAACCAAGCACATACATAACAAAATTCTGTACATATTAAATTCTAAAATAGACCATCTTCCCCCAACGACCTTCAGAGACCTTTGGGAGTCACTGTCCTTTAAAAAAAAATGCCTATTTTCACATTATCCAACTCCATTTAAATTCTTAATTTTGCAATATTATTAAATTACGCAATAATGTAAAGGATCTGTGATTTAATTAATATGGGTGACTGACTCCCATTGATGCAGGTCACAATCCGTTTCTGACACTTTTCCACATCTTTCCATAAGTTTACCACATAGAATCCACTTAACATGCTCACAGTCTTCCTCAAATTCTCTAGACATTAAGAAGATAATAATGAATAACTAAAAATGCATAAAATATCTGGAAACCGACCTACCAAAACACACAAAAGACTTGTATAGATTCATTTACAAAGCGTTCCTTAAAGAAAATCCCAAATAACTGGAGGACTATTCAGTGTTCACGTCGAGGCCACGCCAACATAATAAAAAATGTTGTTTAGTTGTTTTTCAATTGTGTCCATCTCTTCATGACCCCATTTGGGGTTTTCTTGACAAAGATACTGGAGTGGTTTGCTATTTCCTCCAACTCATTTTACAGATAAAGAAACTGAGGCAAAAAGTATTAAGTGACTCACCTAGGGTCTTCCTGACTCTAGGGTCAGCACTCTATCCACTGTGCCACCTAACTGCCCAATAAAAATGATAATACTAGCAAAACTAATTTACATTTTAAATTCTGTATGAATCAAATTACCAAAAGGATACTTTACAGAACTTGAAAATATAATAAAAAAATTATTTGGAAAAACCAAAGATTAGAATATTAGGGGAAATGATGAAAAGAAGTAAGGATGCATAGGGAAATAGCACTTCCAGACCTCAAAATATATTATAAAGCAGCAGTTATAAAAATCATCTGGTATCAGTTAAAAAAATAGAGATCCATGGAACTAGACAAAGAGATTAAGAAACAAGAGAACTCAATAACCCAGTATGATAAAGTGGAAACCTAGGAAAAAACTAATTTGATAAAAACTGCTGGGAAAACTAGAAAGCAGTCAGGCAGAAATTAGTCTTAGACAAACACTTTACACCATATTCCACAATACATTTTAAATGGATACATGACCATACTATTAAAGATCATATTATAAAGAAATTAGAAGAGAAAGAGTATATACCTCTCACAACTATGGGCAGGAGATGCATTCTTAACCAAACAAGAGGTAGAGGCAATTACAAAAGATAAAATAGGCAACTCTGATTACTTGAACTTGAAAAGCTTCTGTACAATGTACCTAGGGATAAGAAGGAAAATGGTCGAACGGGGAAAAAAAATCTTTGCATTAAATGTCTTTGCTAAGGGTTTGGTATATTTCTCATTCCCAATATATAAAGGATATAAAGAGTTCTCAAAATTAGAATTATAAAGTATTAGCAACCACATGAAAGAATGCTCGTAGTCACTAATAAGAGAAATGCAAACCAAAAACACCTCTAAGGTTTCAGCTCACACCCTACAAATTGGCAAAAATGACAAAAAAATGGGAGCAGTCAGTGTTGGAAGGGTTCTGGAAGGATAGGCACATTAATACGCTGTTAGCAGAGCTGTGAAATGGTACAACTATTTTTTAAAGCAATCTAAAATTAGGCAAATAAAGTGTCTAAAATGTCCATAGACTTTGAACTAGACTCCATTATTGGGGTTGTACACCTCAAGAAAGCCACCAATAAGAAGAAAGTTTCCCATATCCACCAAAATATTTATAGCAGCATTTTTAGTGACAGCAAAAAATTGAAAACAAAGTAGGATAATGGCTAAACAAATTGTGGTACATAAATGTAACGAAATAGTACTGTGCTATAAGAAATGATGTGTATAATAAATACAGAGAAATATGGAAAGATTTATATGAACTGATGCAGTGGAGTAAATAGAAAACAGTTGTTGTTCAGTCCTTTTCAGTTGTGTCTAACCCTTCTTGACCCCATTTGGGGTTTTCTTGGCAAAGATACTAGAGTGGTTTGGTGTTTCCTTCTCCAGTTCCAGTAAACAGGGTTAAGTGACTTGCTCAGGGTCGTACAGTTATTAAATGTCTGAAGCCAGATTTCAACTCAGGAAGACTCATCTTCCTGATTCCAGGCCCAGCACTCTATGCACTGTGCCAACTAGCTGCCCTCAAAAAAACAATATACACAGTTAACTTCAACAATGTAAATGGAAAGAACTACACATCCCAAAACCAAAAGTAAATGTAACAAAATTATATGAGCAGGACTTAGAGATATCAGGACACCCCAACCCACCCCTTTATGGAAGTGGGAAGTCCACAGTATTACACATTACACATATTTTTGGACATTTTCAATGTATCAATCAACTGTGCTGATTTTTTTTCTTCTCTAAAAATTACTATTATATGAGATGGCCCTGTGATGGGGAAAGATACTTGGGATATCTATGATGATGTAAGAAACAGAAGATACCAATAAAAACTTATTAAAATTTTTTTCTTTAAAAGGAAGATACTGATGGATTAAGTAGACTATCTGTTCGTTTTTCTTTATTCTTGCAATTTGACCAGCCCATCTTTTCTTTTCTTTTTTTTAAGGTCATCTTTTACAAGGACTTTACTTCATAACGCTGCCTATAACACCTTACATGTGGCCTGCTCATGCTTGCCATGTGTCTTTCAATTGCTCTCTGGGTAATCAACTCTAATTCTTTGGGGCCTGAAGTATTTCACGACTTAGTTATATGATGCTACTGAAAGAATATTGGTATTCTATTTCAGGCTGAAACTTGGGGTCAACATTTATAGTCTTCCAAATGCAATCTAGTTCATTCATTTCCTCCTATTCAATTCTAACTCAATGTCCACATTCAATACCTGTCAAAAAAAAAATAATAAGGTTCTATGGTTTGTTCATCCAATTGCCTATGGATTTGGCTTTGCTGGGTGCCGTGTGACCAGGCTTCATTCAGCTCAGGCAGAGTGGATGTTGTGGCTATCAATGACCCATTCACTGACCTCAAATATATCATTTACATATTCCAATTATTCCACCCATGGCAGGTTCAAAAGCACTGGCAAGGCTCATAAGGGAAAGCTGGTAATCAGTGTAAAATCCATTACTAACTTGTGGGAGTGTGATCCCACCAATATTAAACGGGGAGATGTTGGAGCCAAGTATATAGTAGAGTTCACCAGTACCTTTACCACCTGGGAAGAAGCTCAGGCTCACCTGAAGAGTGGAGCTAAGCATGTAATCACCTCTGTTCCTTTTACTGATATCCATACTTTTGTGATGGAAGTAAACCATGAGAAATATAGTAATTCCCTGTCAGCAATGCCTCCTGCATCACCAACTGATTGGTCCCCCTGTCCCAAGTCATTCACAACAACTTTAGCCTTGTGGAAGAACCCATTATCACAAACCCATGCCATTAGTCCTACACAGAAGATACTAGATGGACCCTCTGGCAAGTTGTAACATGATGGGTATGGCACTGCCCCAAACTCATAAATGGTGGTACTAAGGCATCAGTGGGCAATGTCATATTTAAGCAGAATGGGAAGCTCATAAGCATGGCCTTCTGTGTTTCTACTCCTACTGTATCTGCAGTGGATCTGATCTGCCACCTGGAGAAACCTGCCCAATACGATTATATCAAGAAAGTGGCGAAGCAAGTTATCAGAAGGATCCTTGAAGGGCATCTTGGGTTATGCAGAGGACCAGGTGGTATCTCGTGACTTTAAAAGATGCTAGTGCTGGTATTGCCCTTAATGATCATTTTGCAAGGTCATTTGCTGGCTGAAACTGAGCATGTTTATAGTAACCAATTATAGTAAACCACATGGTCTTCATGACCTCTATGGGGTAAAGTAGAAAGTCATGGATCTTCATCACCAGCCAAAAGAGCAATGTACCACTGGGGAGCCCATATCCTTAATGTATGTCCCTATGCCCCAAACACAGTTCTTCTAAAGGGAAGAAGCATCAAGTCCTACACTGCACAACATCAATAATTTTGGGTGTTTTGGTGGTTATTTTACTTTTCATCATATTCAGTGAAAAGTAAAATAACCACCAAAACACCCAAAACACCCCTGCCACCACTCTTTCCCCTGAAAAACCCAAAACAAACAATAAGCATAGTGGAATCTTGTATCCTCTACATCTTTCAGTCATTTGCATGGCTTTCTAGCATGTCTCAGCTGCCTTCTCACCCTGGAATACCTTTCCACCATGCACAGTGCCTTGCACATAGCAGGCACTTCAATGCTTACTAGCTGATTTGACTGATCATGGGGCCTCCATTTTGGGGACTGGCCCAGGCTGGCCATGCTTCACTTCATTAAAGCCAGTTGCTTGTTATGAATCAACATGTAAGCAAAACAAAAGCTATAATCCCTAAAGGATATTTTCTGACAGAGAATGACCTGTTTTAAATTTTTTCTTCCTTTTTCTAACAAATTGGCAAATAAACTGTGGGAATAGTTAAACAAGATTCTTTTTAAAATTAGATTATGTTTTTGTGATTTCTGGAAGGAAGTTAAAGTTCCTAAATACTTTCATTTTAAAGTCTAAAATCTGAATATTTGACTAATGCTTTTAAAAATACAGAGTCCTTAAAGTTACTTCTTATTGTCAAATTATAAGATTTTACTATTCTAATTATCTAGTCTCTTTCTTATTACATAAGAACAACTCTCTACAGATAAATGGTACACCTTTATGTACATTGTAGGCCTGGCACTGGAATTAAAGCACTCTTGACAATACTGAATGCTCCCTCTAAGTCACTTCATCTAACTGAGCCTCAGTTTCTTCATCGCAAAATACAAATTATATTTGCATTACCTACCTCATGAAGCTGTTATAAAGGAAATTCTTTTTAAACTTTAAATTACTATATGTGTTACCACTTTTAAAAAATTCAAACTTCATCTTTCCATTTTATGTGAGGTACGTCTTAGTGATTAATATAATAAAAACATTATAGAAAATTGAGAACACACAAATATATGAACTCCATTAAGCTTCGGAATGTACACTGATGTTATCAGTTAGTATAAAGAAAATTTTTTTTTTTGCTAGGCTATGGGGTTAAGTGACTTGGCACAGTCACACAGCTAGTGAATGTTATGTGTCTGAGGCTGGATTTGAACTCGGGTCCTCCTGACTCCAGGGCTGGTGCTCTATCCACTGTGCCACCTAGCTGGCCCCCAATTTTTTTGGATGGAAAAAGTTCTCGTTACTAAGGGAATCTTAATTACTTCTTAATATTATGAAAAACAAACAGGATACACACTGTAATAGGTTCTGGTGATATCAAGGCAGATACTCAATAGTCCTTGAAATCAAGGTACTTATATTCTATTGTGAAGAAGTACGCACGTGCACACACGCAAACAGACACACACAGACACACACACACACACACACTCTCTCTTAAGGAGATACATACTACTTATATTAACTAAGAGGATCAGAGAAGGCTTCCTGGGGTTGGTGGCACCTTGAGCCTATTTTAGGGAGCACAAAGTTGAGGTCTAAATAGGTTAAGTGACTTGCTCTTAGAAATATGGCTAATATGTGACAAAATTATGACTCTAGAGTTTTCTGACTCTAAAGCCAATGTTCAACTACCTCCTGGTGGTTACTTGTAAAGTGAAGATGACAGGATAGATGTTTCTGAGATTCTAGCTCCAAAATTCTATCATTCTGGGAATAACAGAATCAATAATTTTTACTCTGATATTGATTTAGATATTATCTCACCCCAACACTACTTTTCATCCATTAACAATCTGAATCCAGAGGCAGCATAGTGTACTAGCTAGAAAGCTGGCCCAGGGATCAGGAAAACTTGGTACCAGTTCTGCCTCTGAGACATACTAGCTATGTGACCATGGTCAAATCACAACCTCTTAATGTTCCAGAAATTCTCAGAGAGTATAAAGCATAGAAAAGATCTTGATTTACTAAATACAGGAGGCAATTTTTGAAACATTTTCTAGGGCTGTCTCAAACATTTGATAGTTCTTTGTTCTTAAAAAAATAGTCTAAGAGTTGGGCAAAGTATCATTAATTGATTCAAATAGCTAAATTATGGAGTTTCTAAGTAACACAATTTAGTGGATAGAGCACAGATTTGGAGCAAAGCCAATCACTGTGACCTACAATCTATGTGACTTTGGGAAAGTGATTTAACTTCTCTAATTTTCAGGTTCTTCTTGTGTAAAATGAAGAAGCTGAACTATTTTATTTCTAAGGTCCCTTCCAACTCTAAAGCTTATGATCTTATAATTAGAGTTAGACCATACTGCCTCCTAGTGTATAACTGATACACAAGAACAAAATTAAAATATTTAAAAACTTGAGATGCATAATTTATAAAACATCAAAGAGAATATATACTTTGATCTAACAGTTACGGTTTGTGATCAAACAGGTATGTTTCCAAAGGCCTTTTTCATTTAAAAACTTTTGCTTTTGGGCAACTAATTCAAACCTATTAATCTTCCTAAAATAGGGCATTTACTTTGGCATTCAACAGGCTAATAACACGTACCAAGAATATAACCCTTTTTTCAAAATGAGAAGAAACATTTTTGACCAAGTTGTTACTTCAAAAATCATCATCTCCATTTTAGAGGTAGGGAAAATTAAGGCTTGGAGAGAAAGTAACTTGCTCAAGTCAAGTGGCAAAGCTGACATTTTAACCCAAGACTTACAATTCCAAATTCAGTCTTCTTTTCATAATACCATAATGCTACCTCTCTAACAAATTATACCTTTTAAAATCAGTCTTTGTAGCTTGTTTGAAATAAATAAAAATAGGATAACATGTATTAGGGAAAGAGGTGACAGACTCGTTTTGAGGAAATATTTAAGGGGTGTTTTCCAAATAATATATTTGCAAAAATGTTAAGACTTACTGCCACTGGATCCCGCTGGTGAAGCTGAGCTGCTGTAACTTGTCTGAAACCACCTGGATAGCTATTAAATAAACAAAAGTTTTTAAACAAGAAGGGAAGAATGGTATTTCTACACAATATTCCACAATTAAATATATTATTTTACATTGATAAGAAAAATCATTCTTCCTGAAGTAGTTTTTCTGAATATGTCTTAAACTTCAAGCATTTGGAATATTTTTATAACTGCTATTATTTTATATGTAGCAATTTTAGTCCTTAGAAATTTCAAGGGCATAATTATATCACGGTGCCTCAACTACAATGTAATATACAAGGGGAACATAAAAGAATGCTAAGCTTAAATGTAATTTAAGCTTATATTATATTCATAATTGAACAGTGCTGAAGTTTTGTTATCTGACCATTTAGACTTAAAATGGCAACGTTGGGCAAATCTGTCTGCCACTATAGAACTGGCAGTGGATTACTTAAGTTTTGGAATCTACCTTCTCTGAGTTTTGCTTAGTGTTATACAATGTGGGAAATAGGGTAGTGGCAAAACGTCATCAGAGAGCTGCTATATAAAAGACTCACATTGGGTGACGATAAAACTTGGCTGACTTACTTAATTTTTCTGTATTGTCCAATTAGTTAATATAAGTGAAGGTACTTTGAAAAGTACAAAATGCCATTCAAATATAAGATTATTCTGTAGAGATGAACAGGCTGGTCAAGTGATTTTTAAAAGATTTTTTTTGAATATACACTGTCCAAGAAGTAAAGCTTAATGTGCTAACAGGTCACTGTGAATCTTTTTGGCTGATTAAGTGTCATGACACTTCAGTCTTTGCTATCTGGCTGGCAATTTTATTTCCTGTCCACTTTTCCACCATGGATGAAATGTCACAGAACAAGAGAATAACAGAGTTACTGCCTTTGATACCTTCAGATCTTTATAGAATGTTGCTGCTGCTTTTTGCCAAGGCAATCAGGGTTAAGTGACTTGCCCAAGGCCACACAGCTAGTAAGTGTCGTGTCTGAGGCCGGATTTGAACTCAGGTCTTCCTGACTCCAAGGCCAGAGTTCTATTATCGCGCCACCTAGCTACCCCTGAATGCTTCTGAAGTGATTGCTGAGTGACCTTAAAAGTTTAGACGGGTAGGTCCAGAAAGTAGATATGAGAAAGCACTGTGTAGGCAACCAGTACCAAGTCTCTGGGGTTTTAACTGTCAGCAGTGTTCATGACACAGGTCAATATTTTTAGAGATTTCAAGGAGAAGAATGAAAATCTGTACAGTAGTATAACTGGCTACTTTTGTTTTTAATGATAGGAGAAATGCCATTTTGAGAGAGCTTTTTTTCTTCTTTCAGTTATTGTTTCAAAAGGTTTTTTAAAAAATAATTTAGAAATAAACTACTATATTTCTAATGAGTTTGTTCTTTTTTTGTGTATGTGTCCTGAAGGCATCAAGTAACCCTTGAAACCATAAAGTAAGATACTAACTGGCATTTTGTTTTGAAACAAATAATAAAGTTTTAAAAGTAAAATTGGAAAACAGTTATTACAAAATCCAATGCTTTCCTTCTATATAAAGGAGCTTTGAGAAGACAGGATGACTACTAATATATGGGTATCATTGTATTTGCACACGGAAGGTTGTTCTGAACTGTCATTACTTCCTTGCATTATCATAGATCATAAAAGTGTACTGTTGGTTATTACTGACACAATAACGATAATGAGACTTTGCATCAACGTGGAGATTTAATTTGGTCACAATCTTGTTATCCTGTTTGCTTTTTTTTGGTATTATCTTCTTAATGACCTTTAAATTTCTTGAATAACCTTAATGATCAGTAGAAGAAAGTGAGTTATAGAGCTGAAATATGTAAAGGTGGATGTTTAATCCAGTAAGACCTCACAGATTTGGTTCAATGTACCAAAGTCGGCAAAAGGAAAGTCCAGGCCTGCACAAGATTGCTAGAAAGGAGAGAGATAAACAGGATGTAGACAATGAGGTTTGTTTCAATAAGCTATAGACACCATGTGGGAAAAATGGAGATGCATTTTGTATGGCAGGGTTAGAATAGGAACCATTTTAGTAGGAAATATGGTTTTGATAATAAAAATAAAAAGGCACCATAGAACTCTGAGTAGAGTTCAGTATAGCAGTAGTGAAAGACATGATGAAATTCTTCTCCAAATAGAATGGAATGGTTTTTGCAGTAGTATTTAAATTAAAGGGAATGAAAACACGAGGGTGGAATGCTGACTAGGAAATCATAATAATTTAGGTAAGAAAGGATGGGAGGCTGGTTCCTTTTCATACGAAAGGCTTGTCTTGGTAGAGTAAAAATTACAGCTACTATCAAAAATTTTTGCATATTGTGACTGAAAATAAAAGTTGTATGCAGTCAATTTAAGAGTGACTTAGGTATATAGCAAAGATAAAAGCAGTTCCTTCTTAAAAAACAAGTTTTTAAAAAGTAGTTTTAAAAATACATCAATAACGCTACTAATCTTAAAGAGCAGTAGCAAGTTCAACATCATGCTAACTTATTAGCTACACTGATACTGTCATCACTTAACTTACCCAGTGTGTGAAGAGTATACTTTTTGTTCCCATTTGTTTCCAGAAAATGCAATATGCCTTGTGTTCTTTATGACAACATGATCCCCACACTTACCTAGAATAAAAAGCATTCAAATTTTGAATGAGACAAAAATTGACTCAGGAAAAAATTGGCACTATTTACAAAAGCTCATAAAGTTACCAAAAAAACTCAAAATGACACAAGGAAAGTTATAGCGGAATCTCCTGCAGCAGATTTTTATATGATGATAAAAAGTAGGAAGGTTCCTTGAACCATCAACACTTAGAAAGATACAGGGGGATGTTATAAGCTTCTTGAGAGCAGGAACTTTCATTTTCTGTTTTTGTAATCAATCCCCAGTGCTTTGCACAGGGTATAGCACACAGCAAGTGCTTAATAAATGCATGTTAATTGATTCCAATTCTAACAGTCTATATTATAGTAATGACTGGGGATTTCAGCTATTTATTCAACTGCTGGAATTCTCTATAAAAACAGTACAGAGCAGCTTTCTTTTTTCTTTTTTTGGTTAGGCAATGGCGTTAAGTGACTTGCCCAGGGTCACCCAGCTACTAAGTGTCAAGTGTCTGAGGTCACATTTGAACTCAGGTCCTCCTGATTCCAAGGCTGTAGCTCTGTCCACTGCACCACCAAGCTACCCCTAGAGCAGCTTTCTTGACCTACTTTGTTGGCAACTTCAATCTTCAATCAAGGTAGCAGAAGTAGGGAGAGTAAATGTTATTTAGGATCCGATTCTCACCAAAAATCTACTTTTAGCTGTTGAAGTAGAAATGACTAGAACCTTGAGAAGAAGTGACTGCCATTTTAGAGTTGATGACAGATGAAATCCAAACCACTCCTTCTATGTGAAGCATGAATTCCTTCTACAACATCTCCATCAAGTGATTATTCAGGTTCTGCTTAAACATGTCCAGTGTTGGAGAGATTGCTAGGTAGTGAAACAACTCATTCTGTTCCCAACCCTTCATCTTAGTTCTGACCTCTGAGATGAAGCATGGTAAAAACAAGTGTATTTTCACACAATCCTTCAAATAGTTGGAAGATCACGTATCTCCCTAAACTTTCTCTTCTCTATGTTAAATATTTCCAGTGTTTATGTTCTTTTTTTTTAATCATCCTAAATCTGTCTTCTCTTAGCCAAACCCTTAGAAAATTATCTGCACTCACTGACTCCCCTTCTCTTCTTACCTAGTTCTTAGCCCTTTGTAATATGGCTTCTTTCCTCATCACTCAACTGAAACTGACCTCAACAAAAGTAACAATGATCTAATTGCCAAATCCCATCCTCCTCAATCCATCTGCTGACCACTTTTTCCTCCTAGATGCCTTTTCTTCTTTGGGCTTTGTTGACATTATTCTCTCCTGGTTCTCCTTCTACTTGTCTAACTATTCCTTCTCAATATCATCTCACCATCCATATTAGGCACCTGAACTGGGGGTATTTCCTAAAGCTCTGTCCTAGGTCCCTTGCTCTTTTTCCTCTATAATCTCTTATCAACTTCATAAGTGCCCATCAGTTTAATGCCTTTAATCAGTTCAATCATCTTTATGCCAGTGATTCTCATATGTATACATCCATCCCAAGTCTCTCCCTAGTTCCAGTCTTACGTTATCAACTGAATTTCAAACTGAAAAAGTGCCAGAGACATTTCAAACTCAACATGTCTAAAACCAAACTTGTATCTTTCTCCAAAAACCCACCCGTCTACCAAAGTTTCCTATTTCTGCTGAAGATATCACCACTCCTCCAGTTGTTCATGCTTGTAACCCTGGCATTATTCTCAATTGCTCACTTTTCCTCATCTTAAATACCCAATCAGTTGACAAATCTTACTGTTTCTACTTCCATGATATCCCTTGCATCTGATCCTTTTTCTCAACCATCACTTTGGTTCAGTCCTTATCACCTCCTGCTGAGGTTATTGTGATGGCCTCCTAATTGGTTCTTCTCTTAAGTCTCTTACCACCCTACTCCATATCTTGCTGCCAAAGAAATTTTTCCTAAACAATGATCTTATCATCTCTAAATTGCTCGACTAGTCAACCAACTCCAGTAATTTCCTGTTGCCCCTGGGATAAAATACAAACTCTTCTTTTTAGCTGTTAAAGTTGTTCACAAACTGTCCCCAACCTATTGTTCCAGCCTCATTGTATATTACTTCCCCTCCCACACTCTGAAATCTACCCAAACTGCCCTTTTCTGTTTCTCACCCATGACAATTCATGCTCACGACAAATCCACTTTTTGCACTGGTTTTTCTCCTAAGTTTAGAATGTGTTTCTTCCTCTCTTTTACCTCACAGACTCCCTCTTTTTTAAGATACAGCTCAAGCTTTACCTTCTTCTATATGAAGCCTTTTCTGGTACCACCAATCTCTACTGCCCTCCAAACAACCTGGGATTTAACTACTTTGTATTTATTTCCTTTATAGTTATTTTATATATGAATATATGTGCCCTTGTTTTTGCCTTTCTTTGTATTTCTAGCCCTTATAACAGTGTCTGGCACATAATAAGTACCTAATAAATGCTTGTTGATCAACTGTCATTTCTCATTAAACTATAAGCCCCTTGAGAGTTTTATTCATTGTATTTGTATCCCCAGGATATAGGATGGTACCTGGCACACAGTGGACCCTTAAAAATATTAGCTGATTGATGTAATTTGTCCTTCAAAAGGTTTGTGGTTAGAGTGCCTTAAATCCTGGTTCTGCCATTAACTACCTGGGTGACCTTGGGCAAGTCATTAAGTCTCTTTGCAGCCTCAGTTTACTCCTCTGTAAAATGGGCTAACAAGATGGGTGAACCAGAAGACCTCTCAGGTCCCTTCCATTTTCTTAACCTCCTCCAGACTAGAAATATACACAACACTGTTCCTGTAAATCCCCACTCTGCTGCCTCGATGGAGAAGGTTATATTTCATTTTCTCTTCTCAGGGATCTTCTCTGGCTTTTCAGTGACACCAAGCTCAACTTCCTTTTGAGTGATATTTTCACATACACTGACTGCTGTAGTCCTTTTTATTATTTTTTTGGTTCTGCTTATTTGCCCTCTTTCAGTTCTTTCTAGATCTTAGTTTACTCCAAATAATGAGTAAAAAAGGGGGTTGAACAAATAATCTCTCAATTCCATTCTAATTCTAAATCCTATCAGTTCTTCCAGAGCATCCCTTGGGCATTCCATTAGAAACCACCAGTGAGTTTGGCATCATCCATTCATCACCATTTATTGCATTTAGTCATTCAGCTGCATCCACCTAATTCTACTCTCACTTGTGCTCTGAGATCATATATCGAACCTCCCTGCCCAAAAGAAGATCAGGATAGACCTTTGCTGCTAACGCCTCTTAAGATTCCTATTGCTTCTGGTTTATTTCCATTTCTCTTATTACTGATTTTATTCCCACAATATTTTAATGGCTTCATGACATCTCTTTGCCATAAGTCTTATTTTTTCTATCTTCCCTACTCACTGCTATTAGTGTATAGAAAGTAACAAAAAAGAACTGCTATTCTGCACAGGAGTTAAAATCTAACCTCTGACATTTACTAGCTGTATGATCCTGGGCAAGTCAGTTAACCTCTGTCAGCCTGTTTTCTCACCTATAAAATGGGGATAACAACAGCACCACCTTCCAGGGTATTAGGAGGATCAGATGAAAGAATAAAGTGCTTAGCACAATGTCTGGCACATGGTAGACATTTAAATTACGAACTATTAATTAGACAATGACTGAACAAAGTAGACAGATGAACATAATGGAATACTATTGGGAAATAATGACTAGGAGGATCTGGAGGAAGCATGGATGACTTGCACAAACAGAAGAGCATAACCAGAAGAAGAGCACACATGATGACTGTAATAACATCAAGGAAACAACACTGAAATGCAGCCACATTTAAGGTGACTGTAATGGCCAATCTTGGTCTCGGCACAGAGGTGGGACCCTTCAGCCTCAAGGCCACATGTGGCCCTCCCGCTAGGTCCTCAAGTGCTGCCTTTTGACTGAATCCGAAGTTCACAGAACAAAGCCCCTTAATAAAAGGATTTGTTCTGTAAAACCTGGACTCAGTCAAAAGCTGAGAGATTGAGTGTCTTGCCCAGGGTGACAAAGCTAGTGTCTAGGCAGGATTTGAACTCAGGTCTCCCTCACTCCAAGTCCAGTAACCAGTGGTATATTAAAGACTAGATTTTTCTTTTTCTTACTTTCTTTCTTTCTTTTTTTTTTTTAGCAAATCAAAAAATACTTTTTAAATGATCAAAAAAAGGACACCATAGTAAAAAAAAAATCCAACTCTTTATTTTTTAAAAAGCTGGATATCTGATTTGAAAAAATCATACACTTTAATATTAGGTGCCAAATTTTCATTAAACATATTCTTAAAAGGTTTATGTTTTGAATGCCTGAGGCCCTGGATGTGGTATATACTTTCAATATGAATCAGAACGGGTGAAATAATACTAATGAAAGAAGTATTTTAAAAAATAACACCTGTAAGAAGTTAAATTCGTATACAGCACAGCTCCACTTTTATCCCCAGTTGTTAGAATGAATTCAATTCAATAGACATTTGCAAGGCAGTGTATTGGAGTTTCAAGGATAAAAAAAAAAAAAAATTCCTGCTCTTAAGGAGCTGACATTTTATATAGGTGCCAGGATACACGTACTTGAGAAAGTAAGTATGAGGCAGCATGACGAGAGATAATGAGGTGTAAGGCAGCGCCTGAACTTAGCCTTGAAGATAAGGATATAGAGGCCAGTCCTATACTGCATAGGGGTTGGGGAGAAGGAGGGAAGGTTGAATGAATGACTGCATACAGGCAGAAAAATGGAAAGTAGAGTCTAAGAATTAGCTATAGTTCCATTTGGTTAGAATGTAGAGCAAAAAGGGAAGTATATGAAATAAAGCTGAAAAGGAAGGTTGAAATAAACTGTGGGAGGACTCAATCATTTAGCTGCTGAGTCAGTAATTGATCCTAGAGGCAATAGGTAGCCTGTTTTTGAACAGGGGAGTGATATAGTCAACCCTATGCCTTAGGAAGATTATTTTGTAAGCTGTGTATAGAATGTACTGGTGAGGAAGAGAATCTAGGAGCAGGGAAACCAATTAGAAAGCTATTATAACAGTCTAGGAGAAAGGCAATGAGGGTCTAAACTAAGGTGTTTAATACAGGCTATACAGGGACTGAATAAATAATAGCAAATAAAAGCTAGCATTTACATAACTTTTTAAGGTTTACAAAATGCTATTCATGATATTTCTGGGCCCTCCCAAAAACCCTGTGAGGTAGGTGCTATTACTCATTCCATTTTACAGAAAAGGAACCTGAGACTGAGAAACATTAAGTGATACCCTCATCCTGTCTGAGGCAGGGTGTGGCCTCTAAGGCCAACACTCACCTAGACAAACTGCCAGTTCCATTAGAATGTTAAGGTCCTTGAGAGCTGGGACTATTACTCTTTGTGTTTTTCTACCCCGAGCTGAGCACAGTGCTGGGCACACAATAAGCCCTTAATAACAGCTTGTTGATTGGTAAAAAGATAAGAATAATGAAGTATACTCTGAAGTTGAAGAGCTGAGATTCTAGCAGAGAAGAGATCACGGATGACTTTTGAAAGAACAGATTCAATGGTGTGAGGGTTGACAATCAAACTGCCAGGTACTAACCTCTGCCTACATATGCTCAAACTTAGTGATATCTGTGCCAGGCACATGGCCCAGATATCAAAAGGAGTGGGGAAGGACCCATGTACACAAGATCAGGCTTTTGCAATGGAGTTTTTGATATTATGTTTTAAATAAGCTTTTGTGGCTAGGCATGGGAATCTAACCAACAGTTAATAAATCAATACCACAGGAAAAATGAACGTTAAATTCCAAGAGGTTAAATTACAAATGACCTTTTGGAATCCAATCTGTAAATTACAAACTTGCCTGTAATTAAATTTGGAGTCTAGTGCCACCTTGTGGATATAGGATGATTAACGGCTTGAATTTTTACCAAAATTTGTAAGCCATCAGTTGCATATTAAATACTGTGAAACAAAACCTAACAGTGACAAAAACTATCTTTTAGCCAATAAACTATTTGTTCTTCATCACTAAATAATAGGTGGGTAACTAGAGACAACTTATACTGAGAAGGACTGGGTATGGCTAATCCATAGTTCTCATGGATTCACTTATTCATCTCTGAGCAAGATGTTGCTCTGTGTATAAGAAAGAAGGAAGTCTTCTCTTCAAAGTGATGCAGTTAAATTTGCAATGATATGAGGGGGCATTTAAAAGCCTATCTGCCTATAATATTTCTTCAAGTACTAGAATATTAAATGGCCAATACTAATAAAATATTGTTTTAATGAGTGCCATGTAAGACTGTATGGTATGGGTAAGGAAAAAAAAAATAAAACACTAGATGAAATCAGAAGACCAAAGGTTCCAGTTTTGGCTCTACCACTTGATAATTATGACTATGAATATCACTGAATCGGTCTCAGTTTTCTCAGGAAAAGAATACTTGTCCCATCTATATCCCAAGGTTATTGTAAGAATCAACTTATTGCAAAAGCACTTTTTGACTGTAAAACTTATATAAAAGGCACATCACATTATTATGTTATATGTAAATATAACTAAGCTACTACCATGCCCTAGTATATATCCAGCATAAACATTTTGCTATTCTTTTTTTAAAATTTTCAATGCAGCATTACAAAGAGTATCAGATAGCAGGTGTATAAACTATATCAAACTGCCTACCATTTTCAGAAAAGGGGATGGGAGGGAGGGAGAGGGAAAAATTTGGAACTCAAAATCTTGTAAAAATGAATGCTAAAAATTTTCCTGATATACAATTGGGGAAAAAATAAAATACTATTTAATTAAAATTTAAAAAAAAAATCCCTAGGAGGGAAAAAAAAGAAAGAGTATTAGAAGACAACCTACACAAGGCATTTGATGCCTGTCCCAAGAACAGATCCCATCTATACATCTAATAAGTGGTCATCAAACCACTACTGAAAAACTTGGCAAGTGGATGATAAATTGTATGAAAATGTAATGCTGTATAACTGACAGATTTTATGTGACAGATAATTTCAAAAATTAGCGTTGATTAATTAATTTATTATTTTTTGGGGGGAGGCAATTGTAGTTAAGTGACTTGCCCAAACTCATACAACTAATAAGTGCCTGAGGCCACATTTGAACTTAGGTCCTCCTGACTCCAGGGCTGGTATTCTATCCATTGTGCCACCTAGCTGCCCTGCACTGATTTATTTATGGCAGATATCACTTCATTTCTAGATTGAAATATCTTCTAATAGCTTACCAGGAGAAGAGATGAGTATAGCCTACCTGAAAGCTATGTCAGTGAAATACTGGCTTTGGTAGGTACTACAAAACTGGAAAGGCTTTGAGTACACACCTAGCCACAGACTTTTGTTTGTCATTAAAGATGTATCTCTATAAGTTTGTAGAGGCTACTTAATGCAGCATTAGAAAGAGTATCAGAGAACAATCTACCCAAGGCATTTGTTGCTTATCCCAAGAAGAGATACCATGAGTGGTTATCAAACCACTACTAAAAAACCTGGTCAAGTAGATATGATAAATTGTATGAAAATGCAGCTCTCAGGTGATGATTTTTTTTAGCTATATTAAATTGTAAAGATTCTCTTAAGGCATGGAAGGGTTTTGATTAGTATCAGTGACAGAAATACACAAGAATGAAATCATGGTTCTTTAATGTATTGAAGTTGTCTTTTTGCTATGCTTATGTGTGAAAGTTTAAGTGGGGGAAAAGAAGCTTAACACGTGTGTATCAGGGCCCTGGCTAATAATACACTGAGGCGGATAAATTAAGGAAATGTTTGAGTCACAGATGTTAAGAATAATGTGCTGAGTTTCATGTTGTCTTGAACAAAAAAAAGGGGGGGAGGAGGAGGGAAGGAGGTCCTGAGAGACTGAATCACTTTCACATAGGAATGAGAGAGGAACCTTCTCTAGAAACTGCAGGGACAAATAACCTGGACCCCTGCTGGAAGATGAGGGCCCAGATGCTGGCACCAAGTACTGATTCTCAATAAGCAAAACTCAGCCAGAACAAAGTGAGAATTGCAGATGAATCCAGACAGCAGTGTGCACCTATACTTGAGCCACTGCTCTGGCATCAGAGACTAAATAAGAACTGTGAATGCACATGTCCAGACAAATTAAAATAAACAACTAAGTGACATGAGAAGATTCCTGTGTACCTCTATGAGGAAAGTCTCTCTATGAGGAAAGTTGTTGGAACACGTAAAAAGAATTTACATGTAAAAAGAATTTACACCTAGGAGTAATATGAGACTCAGGCGATTTTGCCCAAAATGTCTGTTCTATTAAAGTTTACACTTAAGCTATGCACACTTAATAAAATTCTTAGGTAAAAGGTTACTTTCCGTGATTCTGGGAACACAATGAGGTGAGGATTTTGGAGCTAACAATGCTATGTGTTCGAATACCTATAAATTCTACACCTATTGCCAGAAATATCTTGCTAATTTGTTCTCCTATATTCAAAAGAGGAACTTTAATAGTTCCCCACTGTCTACCGAATGAAATGCAAATTTCTCAGGCTGAAAATAATCTGGATCCAACATTTCCAAAGTCATCTTTCATTATTCTCATTAACATGACCTATGCTCCTGCCAAAATGGATTACTTAATTATTTCCCAAACATATTTAGTGATTTCCAGGCACCAAACTTTTCCTCACAGTGTGCCCTATGCCTGCAATACTGTCCCCTGTAAATATCAGCCTGTTGAAATAATTTAGCATACATTTATTAAGTGCCTGCTGCGGCAATGATTGTACCAGAATACAGATGACTCAAAATCTAGGACCACAGGATCACGTATTTAGAGCTAGAAGGCAACCTAGAGATTACCTAGTCCAACCCCATCATTTTATAGATAAGAGAAACCCAGAGATAGTAAGTGACTTGTCCAAGGTCCCATGGACACTGACTGGCAGGTCTGGGATTCCAACCAGGTCCTCTGATTCTAAAAGCATCATTCATTCTACACCACATTACGGTGGAACAGGGGATAGTAGGGGCATATACACAAATACTCTGATATAAAGGGCATTGAGGAGAGAATGCAATCATTTAAATATCAAAGATATAGAAGAGACCAGAAAAACAATGGGGGAGAGTTCAATTCAGTTAGCTTAGAACAGAGAGTATCTGAAGAAGATAGAGGAGAAAGGGGCTGGGAAGTTACATCCCATCCCATTGGACTGTGAGCTCCACGAAGGCAGGGACTGTCTTTGGACTCTTCTTGTAAGCCCAGCACTTGGCAAAAAGACTGGCAGAGGATATGTGCTTAATAGCTGTTTACTGACTGCCTGCCATCTAGAACTAAGAGAGACATCAACTATCAGCTAGTCAGACACCATCATCCACGGTTAAGCGATTTGTCCGAGGTTATATAGTTAGTAAACAGCAGACAATTCAAACTCAGCTTTTAAATTTCAAATCCAGTGTCCTACCCACTATGCAGTGCCATAACTAGAGATTTGGGGTTCAAGTTCAGGAAGCCAGGCCTAGAGCTAAAGACCTAGGAGTTCTCTGAATAAATACAGTGGGTGAAGACATGTAAGCCAGTGAGATTAGCAAGGCAGAGAAAAGGAGGGAGAGCCAGGAGGAGAGAATCCTTGGGGGAACTTCAAACTTAAGCAACTGAAGAACATGAAGTGACTGAAAGAGAAGGAGGCAAAGAGAAAAGAGAGCTAGATCCTCATCTTAGCAGGGATCACTGAGAAATGGCAGGGTAAGAAGAAAAAGGTCCTGAGGAGGTAGAAAGCAACTTAGAAATTATCATTATGTCAACAATTTTGCCAAGAACTCTAGCCATAAGATTGGTCTAACACAATACTTACTCAATTGATGGTATACAGGTTTATGGAGCCCTTGAAGTCTGACTGACGCTGCTGCTGCAAGTTTGCCTGGAGGTTGCATTTTTCCATCTAAGAGATACCATACTCGGCCAAAAGTGGCCCATTGCTAGAAAAGAAAAGCAAAATTTTCATTGAAAGAAAAATAAAAATCAATTAGTTGGTCATCAACTTATCAGAGTATATTAGAAATACAGTGAAAAGAACCTTAGAATTAGGGTCAGGAGTGATTTACCACTTATATATATGCTTAGCAAAGTCAATTTCTGTAGAGTTTAGTGTCCTCAACTATAAAATGAGTTATATAAATGAGATCTACTGGTGTTTGTCATTTATTAGTTATAGAAAGAGCTAATATAATTTGCAAAACCTGAGGAATGTTACTGTAAATAAAAGTTTTCAGTGATTAAATCTTTTATTTCAGGGCAATAGCCTATTCAATTCAATAAACATTTATTAAATGATTACTATGTGCCAAGCACTGTGGGATTAAAAAAAGAGGCAAAAGACAGTCCCTGCCCTTATGGTGCTTACAATCTAATGGGGGAGACAATATGTAAATATATACAAAACAAGCTATATAAAGAATAAGAAATAATTAATACAGACGAGGCATTAGAGTTAAGGGGGGCTGAGAAGGATCCCTGTAGAAGATGGGATTTCAGTTGGTACTTAAAGGGAGGGAGGTCAGTAGCCCCAGTGGAGGAAGGAAAGTATTTCTGGCACAGACAGACAGTCAGAAAAAAATGCCTGGAGCAGAGATGGAAGGTCTTGTTCAGAAAACAGCCAGGAGGCCAGTGTCATTGGATCAAAGACCATGTATTGGAGAGGAAGGTGTAAAAAGACAGGAAAGGTAGGAGGGGGATAAATTATGAAGGGCTTTGAATGTCAAAACAGCTATTCTTTTGGTTTCACCTAATTTTGTTTGTTGAGAAATCTATAAGAGATAATGCACCTTGTAAACCTTAAAATAACACATAAAGATAAGCTATTAGTGGAAGAAATACTAGATTTGGAGTCAGAAGACTTAGATTTGTGTCCTGGCTCTGCCAATCTTTATTTGCATATCTTTGGACAAGTCATATAACTTCACATGACTCAGGGACAAGCACATAACTTCTCTGACAATAACACTCATAATAGAATATAAGAATAGGGATGGAAATTTGAGTTATCATCATTTCAGAGTTTTGGGAGAAAAATACTTTAACTGAAAAAGCAAGATAAACGTAACATACTAATGACCCGCTAGGGATAGTACAAAAAAGGCAATTTCACTTCTCCAGCCTCATTTCAGGCGGAAAGATCTTTTCAAAAGATTAACCTCACATGAGATCTGTAACCAGGAGCCCAATTTTCTGTTTAGAAAGAGAGCGCTGAAGAGCCCGGAGAAGGAAAGGAAGAAGAACCAGAAATATTTAGAGCTGTAAAAGCATTTACACAAACCGCCTATTCCAGTGTTTCTTAACCCGGGGATCATGGACTTTTAAAAAAACACCACCACATTTTAAAAATGTATTTCAATATAATAGATTACCTTTGTAATCATGTGTATTATACCGTATGCATTTAAAAACATCATTCTGAGAAAGGGCCATAGACTTCACCAGACTGCCCAAGGTGGTCCACGACACAAAAAAAGGTTAAGAACCCCTGAATTTGGCCATTCTTCCCTCTTTTGACAGATGCAGAACCTCAGTCTCAAGGCGAAGGGCAGGGAGTTGCCTAAGGTCTGCTGGTCCCAGATCTGGAACTGGAAGGGATCTTACAGATGAGGAAACTGAGGTCCAGGGAGATTAAGCTACGGTTCAGCACAAGGTTATAAAGACATTCAGCAACAGAGGCAGAATTCGAATCCAGGTCCGCCGCTCCTCCCATCGCGCCGTTTGGCTTCTCTGGGATCAGTCAGGAAGGGGACAGAATTGCACACGGGCAACTGGGGACAAGAGACCTTCCCGACCTCGGAGGTCTAGGACCCTCACCCTCCCCTCCCCCCGCCGCGCGCCCTCAGTATTACCTGTTGCGCTCTCGAGAAACTCGACATTGCGCACCCTCCGAAACCTGCCCGTGCTGCCGGCTCCGGGATCAAGGCCGGGTCCCACTCCTGCTCATGCTCGGCAGGAAACTCGCCACGCCAAAGAAGAGTTCCCCGCCGCACGACAAGTCACTTGCCCTTTGCTGTTCCTGGGCCCGAAAAGAGGACCCAGGCACGCTCAAATGATGACGGAACTCTTTAGAGACACAACGCCGCTCCCCTCCTCTTACTCCTCCTCCCGGAGCACTACTTCCGCTGCCGGGTAGCTAGGCAGCCGGGCCCTGGAAGCACAGTTACGTGGGGGAGGGGAGGGGAGCCAGACAAGAAACGGAAGTGCGTCACGGAAGCGCGGGGCATTCGGATGGGCTGAGCTGCGTGAGCTCCGGCCGCGTCTATTTGTGTTGGAGGCCATGGACCGATACCTGCTGCTGTTGACCTGGGCAAAGAGGCGGACGGAGGCAGCCGGCCGAGACCCGGGGGATCGGCCCGCTTATTCAGCCTCGGACGGCTCTGAGTTTTCTCCGGGTAACCAGCGGCTTGGGCGGGGATGTCACTGATTCAGGGTCCGAGTGGCGCCTTTTACTTTGGCCGGGAAATTCGCGAATTGGGAGCGGAGGGGAGGGGCTCACCTTAAGTCCCTTCAAGCTCTAAATGCGTGGTTCTGATCTGAATTTCTGAGCATCCAGGCTTGTTGTGATCCCCTTATAGACTCCCATTGCAAATATCTTTCTCACGAGATAACTTGGACAATTTTGATGACATAAGATTAAAAAAAAATTTTTGCTCAAACAAGTCTAATGTAGTGAAAGTTTGAAGGGAAACAGGCAGCTGGGAAAAACAATTTACAATGAATTTCTCTGATAAAGATTTTATAT
The DNA here is from genome assembly GCF_900497805.2 of Vombatus ursinus. Classification (NCBI taxonomy): domain Eukaryota; kingdom Metazoa; phylum Chordata; class Mammalia; order Diprotodontia; family Vombatidae; genus Vombatus; species Vombatus ursinus. The sequence goes on along the minus strand of NW_020950062.1, from coordinate 4,056,606 downwards.
CCAAATAAAGAATTGATGCAGATATGTAAGATTTAAAATATATACGTAACTGGCTCAAATTTATAAGATTTAAGAGGCATTTTCCAGTAGATAAAAGGTCAAAAGATGTGAACAGGTAGTTTTCAAAAAGGAGAAATTCACGCAATCAACAACCATATGAAAAAATTCTGTAAATCCCTAATACTTGAGAAATGCAAATAGAAGCAAATTTGAGGTTCCACTTAGTACATATCAAACTGACAACGATGACAGAAGAAGAAAATGACAAATGCTGGAGGAGCAGTGGGAAAACAGGTATACTAGTACACAAAACTGGTGGAGCTGTAAATTGTTTTTTTGAAACATTTTATATTTTCAGCCTGAACTAGAGTCCCATCCCCAACATCTAAAGAGTCAGACATAGGGTAAGCCATTTGCCACTCACTCCTGTAAATTAAGTCATTCAGTCAGTCATTGGGTTGGGATAGAGGTTTTAGAGATAATCTCGGTCAGGGGTTCTTAAACCTTGGACTTCCTTGTGGACAGATGACAAGAGGTTTGTGATTTTGGATTGAGGGGAGGGAAAATTTGTGTGTGTGTGTTTTTTTTTTACTGACCTCTGACTGAAGTTTAACCTCTTCATTTATTTATCTCCTAATCTATTTTTTCTTTTTCTTTTTCTTTTTTGTGTGAGGCAATTGGGGTTAAGTGACTTGCCCCAAATCACACAGCTAAAGTGTTATGTATCTGAGGCCAGATTTGAACTCAGATCCTGTTGAACCTCAGGGCCAGTGCTCTAGCCACTGCACCATCTAGCTGGTCCTCTCTTCATTTATTTAAAAACATCATTCTGAGGTGTCCATAGGCTTCACCAGATTGCCAAAGGAGTCCTTGAGACACAATATAAGATTTAAGAACTATCTAGGCAAACCTGCCTGACCTTCCCCCTACTAATTTTTTTTTTAATGGATGAGGAAACGGAGACCAAGAGTTAAAGTGGCTTTCTCAGGGTTTCTTGGGTTTCTAGGGCCTCCCTTTCTAAGATATCCTCTGAATATATCTAGAATATCTCTGGTTATTGATGTGTTGTCTCCCCTAAACTGAGCTCCTTTGTGGCAGTGTCTTTTTTTTTTCCTTTTACAGCTGTGTCTCAATTAGTGCTAATAATTAACCCCCTAAAGAGATCAAATTATTCTAATTTCCACTGCATATTTACATTGGGCTAGAACTAATTGCCATATTTTACATAGTTAAAATTTGAATACTGCAAATTTGAATACATATGGCAATTTCAGGGGATTCTTTATTTGAGGTAATCTTATCCTAGAATGTCAAACATCTGCAGATTTTCATAAGATAAGAAACTGAAGCCTTGTGAGGTAGAGTGTCTTATCTAGGATAACACAGGGTGTAAGTCTCTGAACTGTTATGTCAGCTCCCTCCTCATCTTTTTGTGTCTGCCAGGTAGCTAGGTGGTGCCATAGATAGACCACTGGACTTTGAGTCAGGAAGACCTGAGTTCAGATCCAGCTTAATTAGCCACGTGACCCTGGACAAATCACTTAACCTTTGCCTGCTTCAAGTCCCTTATCTATAAAACTGAAACAATAATAGAGCATATCTCCCAAAGTTGTTTTGAGAATCAAGTGAGATAATATTTGTAAAATGCTTTGCAATCCTTAAGCACTATATATACTAGCTGTTACTATATTAATTACTAGGTCAAGGCATTATGGTGTCTTCATTTAATAAGCATTTACTAAGCATCTTCTGTATGCTAAGCACCATGCTAGGCACCGAGGGTACATAAACCACATCCCCCAGTACCACGTGCATTCTGATGTCAAGAAACTTATGTTCTACTGGAAAATGGAAAGAACATTGTACTTGAAATTAGAAGACCTGGATTCTAGTCTGCGCTCTAACTTTTAAAGTCATATTGACTGGTGTGCAAGAAACTTAACCTGTATGAACTCATTTCTTCCTAAGTAAAAAGGGAATTACTATGCTTGCTCTGCCTATCTTAATGGAATTGTGAAGGGCTTTAAAAATGGTAAAGTGCTTAACTGTGAATCATTTTTAGTCTTCCCTATTATGTTAATTCCTATGTTCTTAGGATATTTCATTTTGTAGTTATATTTGGAAGGTAGTGGTGGATGTCAGCTGATCTGAGCTGAAGTCAATAGAAAATCTTCCTTTACTGTGTTTTACGTGGCTGGCTTTGAGGAATTTTTTCTTTCTGTGATCTGAAAATATCTGAGGCCTATTGTATTTGGCACCAAAGTCACATAACTGAGTCTTATTAAGTTAGTGTTCATTCTTTGTTGCAGGATTAACAGCGGCAAATGTTTATCATTATGTGAAAAGAAGCATTAGTGCCTCAATGAATGCAGAAGATAGTACCTTCCCTGGTAAGGAGAGAAGAAATCCCCATACTATAATAAGTCACTGGCTGTAGGAATTCATTCAACAAATATTTGTTTGATAACTGCTATGTGCAGAGAATTGTACTAGATGCAGTGGGGATTATAAGATAAGGCACACCTCTTGCCTTCAAAGACCATGATTGGCAGGACACAGTTAGCCCCTCTTGTTCATTTTATGTGATTTTTCCCTATGTCTTCCAAAGGTCTAGATCAGGTCTCTACGACATACGGCCCACCGAAACAGCCTGTTGGTGGTGTGTTGTACAGGCCTGCCCAAGGGTATTAGGCCTCTTAATCACTTCTTAAAGGGCCAGTGAGCCCTATTAGCTCTGTCTGAGAACAAACTTAGGGCCTGAGGATGACCTGAGCCGTAGTTACATCCTCTGTGTTTTTCGAGGGCTGCCTGAAATCCTTTGAAGGGCCAAATGTTGTTCAGGCCTGGTCTAGATGAAAAGGGAAATGTGGCAGTGATAAGGGTATTGGCTTTATTGGGCGTAGTAGTAGAGATGCTTTCTCAGTGTCTTATTGTCTCCATTTACTTACCATCTACTTTTTCTCTTGTAATTTGGTTTCTGGTCTCACCATTCTGCTAAAACTACCAGTTATTGTGAGAAATAATTCATTTGGACCCCTATTCTATTTCAATCAATTTGATATATTACATAAATCATATAGGGAAAGACAGGTTCTTATAGTGGGCCTCAAACTTTAATGTAATGTTCACTACTTGTTTATCAAGTTATGAGGCTCACTTGCACAGCCACAAGAATGCTGACAAAGGTATCTCCATCCCGTTTTGCTCAAATTCCATGTCCAAACCCAGCATGGGTGAGATACCTTGATGCTTTGGAAAGTCCCCCAATTTATTTTTGTACTTCCAGACCTCTCTTTCTTGTCCAATATGAGCCCATGTATCTTGTGACCAGGACCTAGTTAGTGGAGATATTCTTTGTTTCACCTAACCTGTGACTCTGCTGACATATCATTTTTGCTTATTTTAGCTTTTGTGTTATATGTAAACCAATGGGATTCTGTATAGTTGTATATAACTATATATATATATTTTTTTGTATAGTTGCAATAGAATGTCTAGGTAATAAATTTGGTATCAAACTTTATAAAAAATAGGGCCCTAGAAGGAGGGGGCATCTCAGATCGTGAGAAAGATCTGAGGTCCACTTCATTCAAGGGGACCATAGACCTTTTAATAAAGTGCCATTGGCTCAGAGCTCTGCCTCAGTCTCTTTTATTGTAGGTTGGACAGTTTTAATCTCCACATTACCATTTAGTTCCAAGTTAATGTATTATGATAATTTGAAACAAATACACATTGTGAATGAATAAATTTGGTTTTGCTTTTTTTATTTTAACTTAATTGATAGTTTTATACTGTATATTTTAAAGGTCTAATTTAAAGGTCTAATTAAAGGTCTAATTGCATAAACTCTAGACTCCCTCTTATATTCAGAACTGTGACCCACCTTCCCAGCTTCATCTTAAGCTATTTCTGTATGTAGAAGCATGGAATTTTTGAGCTGGAAGGGACCTTAGAGATTCCACTCCAACTACATCATTATAAAAATGAAGAAACTAAGGCACTAAGAAGGAAAATGACTTGTCCAAGATCATAACAAAGATTATGTTTCACATAGTTGTTTACTATTCTAGCTTTCCGCCACCATTGTGTTGCAGGCCCTCATCACCTCTTGCCTGGATTGCTGCAATAGCTGCTGGTGGGTCTCTCCCATCCATTCTCCATTCAGGCCCTAAAGTGTGACCATGTCATCTTTCTGCTCCCCCCTTCAGTAAACTTAAGTGGCTCTCTTACCACCTCTAGGATCAATTATAAAGTCCTCTGTTTGGTGTTCAAAGCCCTTGATAACCCCTTACCTTTCTAGTCTTCTTAGAATTTATATCACCTTTTTGTACCCTTTGGCCCAATGATACTGACCTCTTGACTGTTCAACGAACAAGACTCTCCATATCTCAGCTCTGGGCATTCTCTCTGGCTCTCCCCCAGACCTGGAATGCTCTTCTCTCCTCTGCTTAGACTGCTGACCTCCCTGGCTTCCTTTAAGTTCTAACTGAAATTCTACCTTCTATAGGAAGCTTTCCCCAATTCTTCTTAATTATAGTTCCTTCCCTTAGTTAATTATCATGTATTTATCTTGTATGTAGCTTATTTGTATGTAGTTGTTTGCTTGTTGTCTCTTTCATTAGATTGTGATCTCCTTGAAGGCAGGGACTATCTTTTGTTTCTGCTTTTAGCACAATATTTGGCATATACACACTAGGTACTTAATAAGTACTTATTGACTGACTCAATTTATAATTTATAATAGACACTTCATATTTGTTGACTTAAATTTGTTGCAAATTATAAAGATATAATGTTGTTACAAATGAGTGTTTTATTTTTAAGCCTGTTCAGTAGTTGGTGTTCCAGGTCCCAAGAAATGGTTCTTTGCAGTTCAAGCAATATGTGGATTTTATCAGGTAATTCAAATGGAAAAAGCACTTCAGTTGTCTGAATATTTTGCTTAATAGGTGTTGCATTTATTAATGTAAGCTTTTTTTTTTTTTAGTTTTGTAGCTCTGATTGGGAAGAAATACATTTTGATACACAAAAAGAGGAAAGTGAGGATACTCTGCAAACAGATATTGAAGAATGTCTGAATGCTGTTCGTTGTTTGGAGGAAGAAGATAGTAATAGCAGGGAATCATTGTCCCTGACTGAGTATGTGTACATGCTTTTAAAACTGTTAAAATACAGAGTCAGAGAATGATTTAACAGTGATACTCTACAACTTTGGTGGCATGGGAAAATGTCTTCATCTGTAAAGTTATGAATAGATAACTCCTGAGATCACTTCCAGCTCTGAATCTGTGATCCTCTGAATAGACTTGGTACAAATTTAAGTGATTTTAATGGACGTGACACTTAAAGTAGACAAACTCTCTATGAGGTGCCTCAATGAATTGTTTCCTATCTCAGAGCAAGATGAATGTTTTTTAGCTTATAAGATTAAAAATAAATCATACCATCTATTTCTGTTGGGCATTAGTATTCACCTTTTATTAGATACCAGAATGGTAATGGTCCATATAAGGATTTTAAAGAATCTTCTGGAAAGGCTTGAAGATGTTATTGAACACATCTGGCCAGTGTGCTTACTAAGCTGTGTATAGTATCATGGAAGCCTTGATGACTTCTGGCCCTTCTCCCCTGTCCTTGAATTCTCTTAGAGAAGGAAGTCCATGCTGGGTATGCATGATGATAGCCAATGAGGACCCCCTCCCACTCCTACCCCCTCTACTCTACTTCTACTTCTCACACTAAATCATTCTTTTCACTACTTTAAACTGCTTTTCAAGTTATTATGATAATAAAATTCTAACATAAACAAATAGAATAATTTTACATAGAGAATTTTACATATGTATATATATTTATATATAATGTTATTCACACTTATGTAGATAGTGCCAGAAATATTAAGTGCTACTATCACCTCATTAGGCACCACAGTGACTTGACACCTGAGATTTCTTGAGCCTTCCTCTATATTGTTTTTAAGTCATCTCTTGCCCATTTTGTAGTGACTGGTATGTGAAACAAAACCTCATTCTTAATTCTCCTTCTTTGAAATTGAAATACATAGTTGCTTTGATTTTTCTTTCACTTGTAGATATTGAAAAGTATGATAGAATATCTAATTTTACCCAGTAATAAGCCCAACTAATAATTTCCCTTTCAGTGATTCTGACTAGTGTTTTTACCTCTGTAACATTTCATATTATTCAAACTAGATGAACATTTTGACATAAATGTATAAACTTTTAAAATTCCCTGTTCTTTAATGTGTCAATAGTAATTTAGAGGTTGTTTTGTTGGATGTTTTCTTTTTCTTCATCTTCTAATGTTAGTAGAAAAATAGAGATTATATAGAAGTAAAAAGAAAGACATGTATAATTACCTCCATAAGAGGGAGCCTGTTAATTGATTCAAAGAAAACTAATCTTTAGAAAGTCAAATTCAATAAATAAGGATTTCATAACAGATGGTTTAAGATATTTTCATCTGTTATAGCATTCATTATAAGCAGAACTTAATTAAAAGAGTAAATTTTAGAAAGACTCTTAGGAGGTTATTATATTTTTCAGACAGGGCTATATTACTTAACCATCTGTGATTGATAAGCATTCCCCTTTTTAGGGCTTCAGGGAAAAAAATGCTACATTAGCCTTACTAAATAAACCATGACAATGATTTACCTTCACAGTCAGAAAATTTATCATTAGATCTAAGCCAAATCCCTTTCTATTGAAGCTCTTATGTGTGTTTATATTTTTCCTAACTTAATTTTTAAATTCTAGTCTATTTGAAGAAGCTGCAGAAAATTTGCATCAGTTATCGGACAAGCTCCCTGCTCCTGGTAATTTTTCATTTTTGATGTTTGAGTTCTAGTGAATTGCATTTGAGCTTTATAATTTCTGTGAATAGTTGTTAAATTCAGACTTCATCCTGAGGTGATGATGAGCCACCTTTAGCCTTGATAATGAATTTTGACCTCACAGTAACTACATTGTATAAAACTTGTACCACCAGTTGACGGAATTTGTCAATTAAAAAGTGCGAATTCTTTTCATGTAACTAGATAAAAATGAGATTAGACATAAAAGAGTGTTGAGTACTGAGTACCTGTTTTGATCTCTTTTTCAATTTAAGTGGGGCTATTGTAGAGTAATGCTAATATATTCTTCTCTGAATTATGCCTTCTGACATATTACAATGGATAGTACCTGGCATCCATAAAAATCAACATAACTTGGAAAACACTAAATGTGCAGTGCTGTTTTGGAAGTTCTTTACCAAATTTTAATTGTTGAAGGTGAGAAATTGAGGCCTGTGTGGATAGAGATATTTTAAAATTGTCTTGACAAAATATATAAAATAATAGATTCATAAAGTTCATTTAATTAACTTTATTGAACAAGTTTATGAATAAATAGCAAAATTCAAACTGTAGTATTGGCAAGTTATGAACTTTTCTCAAAAGACTATTTAATTCTATTTCATTTTTTCTTGGCCTCTGTAAACTGTCTTGTATTATCCAACTTTGCCCTTTGTTGCAAGCTGTGGGGGTGCATGTGTGTGTGTGGGGGGGATGGGTGGGTCTAGATTGGAATATAGAATTATATGTAAGCTTTTATAATAATTTGAGATTCCTTTTGATTTTAGCATTAAGAAAAAAGGAAAATATAAAGAAATTTGCACCCATTTGTTCTTAATGTAGCACTAGTCAGATGTTTTTGATTGTCCTGCCTTTCTAAAACCTAAGTTTTCAAGATCAAGGATATAATTTAAATATTTTATGCTTAAGACCCTTGAAATCTTTAAGTTTATTTTGAACCATTAAGAACTGAAGTTTTCTCACCAGTAACATCAAATTATTAGGATGCTGTTTTAGTTAATTTAAGTTTTAATGTTTCAAAATACTTTATATAAGATGTCTTTTTCCTTTCTAGGTAGAGCAATGATAGATATAATACTACAACCCTTTGAACAAGATTCTTCGAAATTGAAAGACTGTTTACCTGTTATTGGTGCATTGAAACACTTGAGGGAATGGCATTCAGCAAAAATTACTATAGCTGCAAATAATTTTAAGGGGTAAGTTCTGTTTAGACAGTTTTGAAATTTTGGTTGTTTTAAAATGACTCCAGATGGTTTACAGGTTCTCCCTCTGACACATACTAGCTACCTAGTCATGGATAAGTCACTTTATTTCAGTTTTCCTGTCACTTTTTAAGACTATAATTTACAGAAAAGTTGTTAATCTGCATTGTTGGAGGAAGTATCCATATTAGAAAATCTCTAAATTAATGAAATTGTAAGTTTAAGTTTTAAAAACAATTATTATTGTGTTACTTTGTTTCATATTGATGAAAATAAAAAAATTCTCTGAATCATGAGTGTATCTTAGAACACATTTTGAGTTTGAAAGAAGGCTAGAATGATGAGTTAATAGCAGGGATAACTGATACATGGATATGACTGTTGTCATTTGAATTTACAGTTCTTGATTCTGCAAGTTGTAGGATACTCTGCAAAATATAGGCCAGTGAGCTTAACTTTGATTGCTGGCAAAATTCAATAATGTGTCATTAAAGGGATATGATTATTGAACGTCGGGAAAAGGAGATGGTGATTACAAAGACCTATCACAACTTCATCAAGAACAGATCAGGCCAGACAAGTCAGACATTTCCTCTTTTGACACAGTTACTAAATTTGTGTATCAGGGAAATGATACAGATATGTTTGCCCAGATTTTAACATCAACCTCCTGAAGTCATAAGGATCAAATTAGATGATAGTTGTGCAGTGCTTTGCAAACCTTAAAGCACTTTAAATGCAAGCTTTTATTATTGTTATTATTATTATGATAATTGACAAAGTCTCATATTGTTCTTGTGCATAATATGGAGAGATGTAGTCTAAGTGATAGTTTGGTGAGGTGGATTTAGAACTGGTTAAATGGCCTAACCCAGAGAATAGTCATTAGTGGATCACTTTTTATTAGTAAGCTAGACAAAGGTATAGATCAAATTTGTCATTAACACAAAGCTAGGCGGGATTGCTTATATAAAGGATAACAGTCAGGATGTCAGTAGACCAGAGCATAAAGCTAAATCTGATTGGATAAAATTTCATGGCCATAAATCTAAAGTTTTGCATTGGGTTTTCTGAAACTTTTTAAGTACATGATAGAATTGTTAGTAAAATACATGATGAGATTGTTAGTGAGACAGTAGTTCATTTGAAAAAAGATAAGGCAATTTTAGTGTACTGCAAATTGAGTTAAGTTGCAGCTGTATGATGTTGAAGCCAAAAAGCTAATGGGACCTTGGACTGTATTAACAAAGGCTTCCTGGATAAGATAAGGGAAGTTATAGTACCATTGTCCTCTGCATTGATCAGACTGTATTTGGGCTTCTGTGTTCAATTCTGGATGTCACATTTTGGAAATGACACTGGTAAACTAGAGGACATTCAGAAGAGGGCAACCAGGATGGTCAAGGGCCTTCACATCTTGCCATCTGAGTATTGGTTGAAGGAACTGGGGATATTTTAATTGAAGAGAAGATTAGGTAGACTATGATAACTGGGAGTGAGTGGTGAGGAAGTGGAACCAAGGAGTATAGGTGGTTTTTTTTCTAGTAGGAATTTGGGAGCTGTGTAGAACAATCACTTGAGGAGATGGAAGGTGCAAGTGAGGTTTTTTTTTTTTGTTTGTTTGTTTTTAGGCAGTTGGGGTTAAGTGACTTGCCCAGGGTCACACAGCTAGTAAGTGTCAAGTGTTTGGGCTGAGGCCAGATTTGAACTCAGGTCGTCCTGACTTCAGGGCTGGTGCTGTATCCACTGCGTCACCTAGCTGCACCGCAAGTGAGGTTTTTTTAAGGATGGACTAGTATGTGTTGGTACTAGGGTTCTGTGGGTGAGTGATATTGGAAGAGCTTGTTATTCTTTGTGATTCTGACTTTTAGAGTCTGCCTCTACTCTTTTCTCATTATTGAAATACTAGTAGAAACATTCAGATCCATTAATTTTCTTTGTTCTTATAGAAGTTGCCAGAAAATTGCAGCGTATCTTTCAGCTGATATTGTGGCCTTAGATGATATAAAAAATGTAATTGACTCCAAAGAATTATGGAGGGGGAAGATTCAGATATGGGAGAGAAAGGTAAATGGCAATTGTCTGAATTTTTAATTCTAGATTTTCACTTTTATTGCATTTATTTATAAAAAAAAATTTTTTATTGGTGGGTATGACCTCATTAATTTTGACCCTTCCAAAGGTACAAATTTTAATGTATCTGTTCCTCATCCTATGTGATTCTTGTCTATGTTACTGGAATTCAACTTTATTAAAATGTTCATGATAAACTGGAGTTTTCTTGTAGTCTTAACTCCTTAAAATAGTATGTTATATAAAGTAAGTCCATCTTAGAGCCTATCCAAAGTGTTATATTATTTGAAATACCAAGAGAACCTTATCTTCAAACTATATTACCTATAATAATACTATTTGGCATGGTTCTTCAAAGATAGTTGGTTTAAAAATGCTTTTTTACATGTATGTATCTCTTTGTTTTTCTGTCATCTTCATTGCTACATTTCTGTTCCCACAATCAATGAATCATTCTTGCAACAAATATTTTAAAAAAGAACAAAAAGCAGTTCAGCAAACCTGCCAGTACACCAATTGAGTCTGCATATATGCAATGTTCCACACCTGTAGTCCCCCACCTCTTCAAAGAAGGGAAGGAGTCACATGTTCTCATCTCTTTTTTCAGAACCAGGCTTCACCAAAATAATTGCATAGCATTCATCTTCATTCTCAAAGATAGTGTTATGACAGAAGACTATTCTCTTTCTTTTCTTTTTCAGAAATAAAGTAGACTGATATTATTTTAGGTTTTAAAAATATTTTTACATCAAAAATACTTTATAATCCATTTGAGTGAATTTAACATTTAATGGAATCTGGTATTGGCAGATTTTCTAGCTATTGGGTTGAAAAAGGGAAGAAAAGGTATAGGGCAATAAAGAGATTCTATTGAAGGTTTTTTTAAGGATACTGGAGGCTTGATTATGTTTGAAGGAAGACGTGAGGGATAGACAGAGAAAGGGAGAGGGAGGATCATAGGACGATTAAGGTTGCAATCTGTTAGAGAAGACAGGAGGGGATGGATCAAGGGAACTTGTAGAGGGCTTGGCCTCTCAGCACTCTCCTCTTCTCTCCTCAGACCTTCCACACTTCATCTCCTCCTGTCTTCTCTAGCAGGACTAATTTGTCCATATCCTAATGAATATGTTGGATCTATGTGGATTAACAGAAAAAGTTAATGACCTGAAATTATATTTCTTATCATCATCTGAACCTACTTGTTTGCAGATGATATGGCAGGAGCATCTTTTGTGGTAAATTTGCATATTTTATAGTAAACCACTTAAGAATAGTCAACTTTCCAGAATATGTTCTAGAAGTCCATTTTACTTTGTAAAAATCCTTTGCATGTAGTGCTTAATAAATGTTTGGAATTGACTAGAATTATAAAACTGCATTTACGTGCAATTGTAAATTTCACATCTTATACTTACATATTCTAACAATTCAATTTAATATTAAATGCCTACTATATACAAGACACACCTGAATCTTGACCTTTGATACCTAATTTATAACATCCATAAGTGAGGCCTGAATGTTTGTTTTTTTCTTTTTCAGTTTGGATCTGAAGTTAGGTTTCCAGAATTTAGTCTACGAGGAATCTCACCGAAAATTCATAACACATCTTATTTAAGTACCTCTTTGTTTACCAAGGAGACAGTAAAATCAAAGGATAGGAATATATTGCCAGAGGTGAGTCATGTATTTGATCTTCTTTCAACTAGATAGTAGTTGACTGCTGTCTTTTCTTGTTAAATTTGTTTGAAGCTATTGTCATCATTTTTAATATATGTCCTAAAATTTAGTTATTTTTGGTCTTGATGGCTTAAAACTATATAATTAAATTATATTGCTTCTTCATAGTTGAAATATTAGCCCAGGAAATTTCCCTTTTTAAAATTCAGAATGCTTTTGAAATGATAATGATGTTCTGTATGTGTGACTGCTGTGTTTATGTGTGTTTTATGTATGTTGTGTGCGTGCATGTGTAAATGTGAGATGGGTGGGTGGATAGAGTATAGAGTTTGGATTTAGGAAAATATCAGTTCAGTTCCTTCCTCTAATACATGCTTGTATTCATACGCAGGTCAAGTCACTTTTCATTTTCCCTAGGCAACTGTAAGACCCATCCTGTGTATGCCTACACAGTACAATCCTGGTTTGTTTCAATGAACAATTAACTTTCCTTCTGTGATGCAACTTTTTGTGACAAACTAACAGTTGATGAATGTAGCTTCTTTTCAGATAATGTTTGCATAAAAATAACACATCCTCTTTCAGTAATACTGTGTCTAAATTACAAGTGAAGCCCAAACCATGTTTTCTACTCATCCTATATATTACAACAGATACTGCTTCTGTTCTTGGATAACATTAGTTAATTGCACCTATACATAAGAATTTGCAGATAATGATAATGTATGCTACTCTTTAATCAAGTTCATGACCTTAAGTCTTACCTCAATGAAGGAGCAAGATGAGAACTCAAAAAAGACTTTATTGTAGTTAAATGAATATGAATATATATGGATCTCTGTTTTTCTCAGGGAAACATCGCAATCCTACCTATCGTAGGATTTTATAAGTAAGCTTTAGAGGGTTACCTAAGGCACAGAAGGGTCAGATGGCTTGCTCAGCGTCATACAGCTAGTTATTGTCAGAGACAGGGCCTGAATTTTGGTCTTGCTGATACCAAGTGGGATCACTATCCACTGTGCCATTCTGTTTCTCTGTAAATAATGGAGATAATGGTTCCATTTATATTCTGTTAAAAATGTTTAAATCAAGAGTTTGTTGTTGCTGTTTTTGAAACAATTACTGGGATGTTTTGTTATGTTACATGACTTCAAAGTGAATACATACATGAAATATCTCCAATACCATGAATTACTGTGAATTTCATCTTTTTGATGCCAAAAATTTCAGTTCATTGAATCCACTTGTGTTGTTTTATTGGATTGTAATATATCTTAATACTTGCCTATTCTTAGTATTGGCAGCAGATTTTAAAATACATTTCTATGTTAAGATATTTTAAATTTTGTATTCATATTCAACACTGTCAGAGCTTGTAAAAGGCTTGGAGAATTTTCAAAAAGGAAAATATTATCATTAGTTTGCTGTTGTAAAGTGTGGAAACTGAAGTTTACCTTTTCTGCTGCCCAGCATAGCATATGTTATGCCTCGAGTTTTAATGAAAACAGATTATAAAGGCTTGATGATAAAAAATATTTTAAGATGTTAAATTGTTATTCTATAATGTTTTGCTTGAGTAAAATTTTTATAACTTGAAAATGAATTAATAGGTTTTTTTTTTTTTAGGTTTTTCATTATTATGGCCCTGTCTTAGAGTTCATGCAGATGGTGTCATTGTCAGATCTCCCATCGTACTATATGTCGGAAATTGAATTTGAATTGTATCCTTTCATTTACAGACTTAATGACAGTGTTTTATTCAAACATCTAATGTTACTCTTCTTAGAAATAAGCCACTTTTCGGTACTTCAGGCACTTTTGGTGCCTGAATGTATTCTTCCATCCTTTATCCCTATCAAATCAGATAAAGAAGTGATAACCAATCATAGTAATATAGATTTAAATCTAGAAGGGAGTTTGGAGATCATCGAGTCCACTCCCCTCGTCTTCAGATGAAGAAACTGAGGCCTAGAGAGGGATGGTGACTTGTTTAAGGTCTCATAAGTAGTAAGGAACAGAACCATAATTGGAGCACAGTTATTCTGACTCCATAGCCTGGACTTTTTGGCTGATTATATTTTCAGCTGAAAGTCATTAACTGAAATAATAACCTCAATTGTGCATTTGCATTTTACCTATTTTATCTCTGACTCTGAACTGAAAGCCTTTTTCCTTTATGAAGGAACTGCAAACTTTGAAAAGCAGATAAAAGGAAACTTAAGGAGAACAAAATAAGCTCCAAAAGCACACTGGAGTTTCATGGTGTGCAAGAAAATGTATATCATTTGATTAAATCCTTTTAGGGGAACTGGAGGTAGAAAACCTTGATTTTCTCAATAATGCTAGACTTAGAATCATTTTAAACAAGATTTCTTTAGGAAAATAAGCCCTAAATTCTAAATGAGGTGAGGACTTTGAGTACTTAAAAAAAACAGAAAAACTTCATCAATTTCTAGTGGTATGAAAAATGATGATTTTTAAAACATACCTTTTAAATGCAGGTGGTTCAGAGGACTGGACAGTTTATCTAGGTCATCAAAACATTGCTACGTGGAATAATAATAACAATAACAGCCAGATTTATGTAGTTATTTTAGTTGGCAGAGCACCATATGTTATACAACTTTATCTTTACAACAAATCTGGAAAGTGGATGCTATTATTATCACTATTTTATGGGTGAGGAAGCTGAGGCAGACAGATGGTGGGTCACACCCACTTAGGGTCACACAACTAATTAAATGTCTGAGATAGGATTTGAACTCAGGTTTTCCCTACTCGAAGTCCAGCACTATATGCACTGCACCACCCAGGAGCCTCAAGAAGTATGGTTATAGCAGTTTCCTTATGTTTCTTATCAAAGATCATGTTGTCTTTATGATTATCTTTGGCAGTAAAGTCAGAAATTATTTCATCCCATCGTATTTCAGGGCTACTTTTTTGAACATGTGCTAAAGTTGGTGCTTCTGGATTGGCATTTATCCCCCAAATAAAGTTCAATCCTTTATCTTCTGCTATATAGTTTCTTGTACTTTCTTTAGTAATTTTTGTTCTATCCTTCTAAATCTAAGGTCCATTCTCCTTGGCAGAGAAAATATAAATAAAATGAAAACTGAGTAGTTCTCCTTTTTGTCCATCATGCCTTATCATATTCCTAGAGCAGGAGACCTGTTTCTTTTTTGAGCCTTCTCTTTTCCCTAGAATAATTTAAAAGAACTTTTTTTTGGTTTGACATTCCGTGTCAGACTTACATAATTTAGCACTTCTTAGAGTATTCTTATAGGACTGGGCTACATTTTTAAAATTCTTTCTCTATTACCTATTCTTGCTTCTTACACATCTTTTAAAAATCAAAATTTGTTAATGAGTTCTTTTAGTATTCATGTTGGTCCATTTAGATAAGTTTCCTTTATTATAAAATGTTAGATGCTCTTATAACATTAATGATAATAATTGATATTTATATGGTTCTATATAGTTTATAAGGTGATATATCATTATGTTTAATTCTGACAGCAGCTGTCTATGGTACATGAATTTCTATTGTTTTTGGACCTTTTCTGTATACTTCAGTGGATCTGTGTTCTCATTGGTGTTGAAATGCTTTTCAACAGGCCCATCTGTGCCTTCCCATCCTATGTGATTTTTGTCCGTGGCCTTTACTTCGTTTATAACAATTTGATTGCTTATATCGTTGACTGAAGGGACTATCCTGTTGTCTCACTACCTTTCTTAACTAGTGCAATGGAAAATAAATATGCTATTGCTCAGAATCTCCTCCACAGCATTCCTAACAAATGGTCATACAACCTTAACTTGAAGAGTTATAATAAAGGGGAAACTTGTTTCTTCCTCAGTACCTCCCTTTTCTCTTTTGGTTAGCTCTCATTATTAGGAAGTGTTTTTTTCTACATTGAACTGTAATCTATCTTTACCCATTGTTTATAGTTCTGTACCCATGTTGGACAAGTCTGATTCCTCTGTCGTAGGACTGCCCTTCAAACGATTGAATATAGTTTTATTTTTCTAAGTCTTCTGTTTGCCTCAGTTGGCTTTAGTGGGGCTCCTGTGGGAAGCTTTATTTATGGATGGCTTCCTTCTGGACTAATTGTTGTCTTTAATTTGTTGTTAGTCCATTCCTTCCATATTCTAAGACTTATGAAAGCCTTACCAGAAATAAATCTACTTACCTAATATGATCTAATAACCCACCTTGTTTCTCTTTTCCAGTAGTTGATCTTTCATTGTTTTGTACTTCCCTAGTCTGTTGGTAGTCTGGTTCAGTATGTCCAAAGCAACATTCGTTTTCTTCGAATTTTCACTCTCTCCTGACTACTTATTTCTGTTACAGATACTGCCAGTTTTTCAGTTACCTAGTCTTGAAAACTAGGTCAAGCTTAATTTCTCTGATTTCTTACATCTAATTATTTACCAAGTGTTATTGATTTCTTCCTTAGTACAATAATTCATGCATCTCTTTTCGTTTCCACTGCCACCAACTTCAGCTCACTCCTTTAGATTGTTGTAGTAGCCTCCTCACCATTTTCCCTGCCTCCAGTTATTCTGCTATCCAGTCCACATGCATTCTACCACTAGATTAATTGGTTAGTCAACAAGCATTTATTTAGTGGTTATTATAGGCCAGGACCTGTGCTGTGTGCTTGGGATATAGAGAGATATAAAAAGTGAGTCTCCCTTCAAGGCGCTTACATTCTATTTGGGGGAAACAGTGTAGGTGCAAATAAGTTTATATATGATAAATGCAAAATAGCACAAGGGCATTTGGAGAGGGAGGCACTAGCTACTGTGGGGATCAGAAAATGTCTCATGTTAAAAGTTGGTGCTGAGCACTGAGCTGGGGAGTCTAATGGTGGAGTTTAGGAGTATACATTCCAGGTATTGGGAAAAATCTGTGAGTTGTGGAGATAGAAGGTGGAATGTTGCATGTGGAAGGTAACAGGAAAGCTAGTTTGGTTGGTTCGTTAATTTCTTGACTGCCAGTAATGTGTAACAAACTTGGAAATGCAAGCTTGGGCCAAATTGTGAAGGGGTTTAAGTTCTAAATTGGAATTTATTTTTTGTCTTAGAAACAACAGGGAGCCCCTTGAGCTCTTGAGCAGGAAGTAACATGATCAAACTAGTACTTGAGAATGTTATTTTAGTAGCTGAGTGGAGGATGGATTGGAGAAGAGACAGTTAGGCTACTGCAGTAGCATAGGTGAAAGGTAGTAAGATTTGAGACTAGAGTGGTGGCCATGTGAGGGCTAAGAAAGGATGGATTGGATGCAAGAGATTTTGTGAAGGGAGAATCAACAAGACATAAGAATCAATTGGCAGTTGAGGCATGTTACTTTAATTGTGTCACCATTTCCCTGCTCCAAAACTTTCCGGATATTTCAGATGTCTATGGAATAAAGTCTAATCTCCGTAGCCTGATACTCAAAGCCTTTCATATTCTGGCCCCTCAGCTTTTCCTTTCCATTTTTATTCCGTGTTACTTCCCTATCTTTTGTCTTGCCTGGAGTATGCAGAGCTTCGTGACTTTTGCTTTTTCTCCACTATACTGTACTTGTTCCTCATGTTGTTTCCTACATACGCTGTCTTGCCCCTATATCTGCCTATTAAAATTATATACATTCTTTAAGGCTCAGGTTAAATGCCAATTCTAGAAGTGATTTCTTCTACTTCTTAACAGGGTCCTATTTATACCAGTCTTATGTCATTTGTTATATGATAACTTGTATCATAGTTATTTGTACTTAGCTTGTTATTATTATTATTATTTTCCTATTTAATTCCTTGAGAATAAGAAGTGTGTCTTTGTATTCATACCTATCAGGGATTGAATACATATGTGCATATAATGAATAATTATATATACACATATTGCAATATCATTATTATATTAACATCCATTGTCAATCAGTTCCTATGTGTTGTTGATTCTGCCTTCAAGAAATGTCTTGCATCCATTTCTTTCTTTGTACTCATGACCACCACCCTAACTCCAGATAATTTCTCTCATATATACATAAATTTCTCTCATATATACATACACATACATGAATACATACATATATACACACATAAATGATTTTTATATTTTTATGTCTGAAAAAATTGTGGATATACATACACATTTACAAACATACATGTATGAGTATATGTATATGAATTAAGAGCTATAAGATGAGTTAAGTGCACCAAGCTTGACAGCTCCCAATATAACTAGAGTGAATTTCTTTCTTAGCTATGTGGGTGCACTCATCTACAGCCTAACCTTCTGCTTCTCTCCTTTTTTTCCTAGGGAATTAGACACTGTTTGTAACTAACATGTTCAGGGTTGCAAATTCTATTTTAGACAGCTTATCTTAGATCTCTCCCACATTGTGATATTTAGCCATCTTATCTTCCAAAATAATAGCAACTCATATTCATATAGTGCTTTAAGGTGTACAGAGTATTTTTTTTTTTTGCATTAACACCAGGCTAGGTAATTCAAATATTATTATCCTCTTTTTGTTGATGAGCAGAATGACGTTTAAGAGATTGAATACCTTATTCAAGGTCACACAGCCAGCAGAAGGTAGCAGAGCCAAGGTTCTGAGAAAGTGCCAGAAACTCAGGAAGATGCAAAGAAACTAGTAGTGGGAAACAAGAGACACTGAAATCATAAAACAACTTTGGAAGCCTGCAGACATGTTGGGCAACTAAGCTATATATGGACTGAAGCATTTGTTGAATTTTAAAGTTATAAATTCTATTTTGTACACACATACCCATGTACAGTATGTATTTTCAATTTACCTTTTCTTGTTCCATTGCATGAAAGAGATCATAGGATTATAGATTTAGAGCTGGAAGGGACCTCATCGGGCATACAGTACAAACCCCCTTCCTCCCACCTATTTTACAGATGAAAGGTCCAGAGTGGTTAAGTGACTTGCCCAAAGTCACACGGTGGCATATCAAAGATTTAAACTTGGGCCTTGTGATTCTGGATCGAGCACTGTTTCTGTTGCTTCAGTATATAGTGAGATGAAAATGGAAAGCTGGATCCCTAAAGATTTTGCTCAGAGAAATAGTTTTAAACTGCTTATGTAAATAGTGAATATTACCTTTATGCACATCATCTCCAAAAATCTTTTATAATAACTTTTATATACAACAGTGATGTTTCTTCTTCAACTTTTAATAATTGCAAAAAAACATATTTTTCTCGGCTTAAGAAGTTAAAGTGTAGGGAAAGAGGAGATTCCTTTGAAAGCAATATTCATGGATTTATGGAATTTTGTAAATACTGAGGAGACATTCCTATGAAAAAAAATTTTAAAGGCAATGAAACTTATGCTCCACTATGACTTTAACGGTTAAATACAGAGGATTGACAAGTAACAATACCAAGGAGAATTCCAAGTTGCTGTTGGAACAGATTTCATCTCTGTGTGGCAAGGTATAAAAATTTATGCAAAAAATTTAACCTTTAAGTGCATGGGTGGATATGATTATATGTGGATGGGTATGATTATGTGTTGTTTTTTTTAATCTGTTTTTGCTTAAAAATGTTTTCAGGTCCATGCTATCGGTATATATATTTTGCACTTTAGCAGAATCTTTGAGTTGGAAGAGAGATAGCAGACCATCTAGGCCAAGTTGTATGAATAAATTTTTTTAGGTATTCTAAATGTTTATTCTAAAAACTCTCTACATGGAAAGTGACCAATTTAAAATGAAATACAGAAAATTTAGATTATAAATTTTTGAGACAATGAAATCATTTTACAATTTTATCCTTTCGGTATGCATTGGTTTTCTCACTGTCAGGCCATTTCTTTTTCTTTGTTCTCTAGGTATTATGACAATGGAATAGAAATTCTCTTTTTCAATATTCATTTTGCTACGTGACAATTATCATCTCTGGTAGAATGGTGAGGTGTAGAAAGAAAATAGACTTTTCAGTTGTGCTTTCCGTATGGTTTCACTGAACTACTGTTGTTTTCTACTCTTTAATTTTATCAATGCCTGTGTTAGAATTGGTTTCAGACTCTGAGAAATATTTGTACCTCTTCTAATAGATTAGAGTTGTGAATTCATTTTTTACAAGTCATTTTGAATGAATTAAAATAACATTAAGTACTATGCTAAGAAGTGCTAGGGAAACAAATAAAAGAAGAGTGAGACAATCCCTGCACTCTGGCAACTTAAGAGTCTTTTTTTTTTTTTAAAGGCAATTGGGGTTAAGTGACTTGCCCAGGGTCACACAGCTAGTAAGTGTTTGGTCTGAGGCTGGATTTGAACTCAGGTCCTCCTGACTTCAGGGCCGGTGCTCTATTCATTGCACCACCTAGCTGCCCCTACTTAGAGTCTTTTAGAGGGAGACAACACTTCTAAGGCATTTGGGAGAGGAGGAGATTGGCATCATCTTCTTTCCAGGAATAGTGGTAGTATTGATTTCGTTATGGTTTCTTAGCCACACAAGAGGTAGGAGTATATGTGCAGCGGTAGAATGGATGACAAGAAGATAGATAGCCAAAGTGGAAAATGAAGTGTGGCTAAACCCAGCTAGATAGAGGCAACCTGGTGTAGCACTTAGCTACCAATCAGGGCATGAGTCACAGAGCTTAAAGGTTTCAGTCCTTTTCTTTATTACATACGTTTTATGTGCAAGACACTGGGGTAGGCATTCATGCAAAAGTAATGCATAGTAATATAAAGAACGAGAGAGTGCTTCTAGCTGAAGGGCTTAAGAAAGGCCTCATTCTGTATGAGGTGACTACAAAGCTGTGAAGATGAGGAGGTAGGGAGTGCCTTCCAGATAGAGAGGGCTACATGGTGGTCAGTCATTTGCCAGTTTTTGTCATTTCTCATTCTTGGCTACATCCTATACTCTCTGCTCAGCTTTCCAAACCTTAGTGAAGGCTCTCATCATTTCTTACCTGAATTATTATAGAGGTCTCCTAATTAGTCTTCCTGTTTAAAGTCTTTTCACTTGGCACAGCTAGGTGGTGCAGTGGACAGAGCACCTGCCCTGGAGTCAGGAGGACCTGAGTTCAGATGTGGCCGCAGACCTATAACACTACCTGTGTGACTCTGGGCAAGTCACTTAACCACAATTGCCTCACCAAAAAAAAAAAAAAAGTCTTTTCCCAATTCCATTCTCTCCTCCACACAAGTACTAGAATGATTTGCCTGAAGTGAAGGTTTGATCATATTATTCCCCTACTCAGTAAATTCTAGTAGCTCCTGTCGGCCTTGTAATCAAATATAAATTCCTTTGTTCAGCTTTTAAGCCCTTCACTTGGCAGCTCTAAGGCAGCTGGTGCAGTGGGTGGAGCATTGAGCCTGGAGTCAGGAAGACTTGAGTTCAAGTGTTACCTGAGACATATATTAGTTGTGTGACCCTGGTAAAGTCACCCAACCTCTATATGCCTCAGTTTTCACTCATTAGTAAAATGAAGATAATAGCATCTACCTCTCAGAGTTGTTGTGAGAATCAAATAAGATAATAATTGCAAAGTGCTTAGCACAGGGGTGGGGAACCTGAGGCCTATAGAGGCCGCATATGGCCCTCTAGGCCCTCGGCTGCAGCCCTTTGACCAAATCCAAACTTTCACAGAACAAATTCTCTTAATAAAAGGATTTGTTCGGTGAAACTTGGACTCCGTCAAAAGGACCTAGAAGGCCACATGTGGCCTCAAAGCCACAGGTTCCACACCCCTTTTGCCTGGCCCATAGTAAATGGTATATAACTCTGACCTGTTGCTCCAAGAAGCTGTAGCATGTGCAGTGGCCACACTCAGTAAAACTGTCTTGGTAGACAGTCTAAACAAGCTTGACGGTAGCCAACAGGCCTCAAACCTGTTAGTGAGTTAGGGCGTTTGAAGACTTTCTTGGGTAGAAGGGGTGGATGAAAACAATTTGTTCCAATGGCCATTTGGGCCATTGACTTGACTTTTGTTATCTTGACTTTTGTTTTGCCATTGGATTTTGATGACTCTGCAAGAGAGTGAGGCTGATGAATTTATGCAACTCTGCCTCACTTAAATCCAATTCACAAGCAAGTCAAGACATCACTAATTTAGGATGTTGATCTTTGAAAACGAAGGGCCAACAACAGTATAAGTGTTAGCAGTTGTTACGATTATCATCATCATCATCATCATCATTATCATTACTATTTTTTTTTCAAATGATGGGTTATATATTCTTCTTCTCTTACTCTACAGGTCTATCCAGACTGACTTTCTTGATGTTCCTAACTGCAGTGCTGCATCCCAAATATCTCTCTCTTCATTCTGACTGTCACCCATTTCTAGAATGCTTTTCCAACTTACTGAAAATAACTTGTTTCCTTTCAACCTTTGATCAGATGCTGCTACCTTTTACATAAAGCCTTGCTTGATTGATTCCCTTATCTTGTTTATGTTTTATATATACTTTATATATGCTTTATCTAGAATGCTGGTTTCTTTAGGGTAGAGAGCTGTTAATTAAAGATTTAAATTAAAGAATACCATACTTAACCCGTAATAGATAGACTTAATTGGCATTTATAGAGAAAGAAAATATTTAAAAATAAATTGGAGTTTTCAAATTTGAGTGCAAGTGACTAATTAATTAAACACTTTGTATTTTCATCGTCTGGGCTTAGCGCAGTACCTGTGGTAGTATACAGAAGGTGCTTAATAGATGCTGATTAATTGATAAGCTAAAAAAAAATTTGGTTCTCAGAACCTTTTGCCCCATTTTCTTCCATCCTGCTATGATCAGAAGCAAATAAGGGCTACACAGGACTGAGATCCATGTTGTATTTTGCTTGTTTTAGGAGTTGCTATGACTAAAGAATTTGTCACCAAGGAGCCTTCCTACTGGTGATGAACTGGTCTGTACTTAGAGATGCTGGGCTGTGGAAAGCAGACAATGTTTATCACTTGAAACATACTTGAAGACTTTCTAGAAACTATAACACAATATAAAGTAAAAATTTGGCAGAATATCTTATGTAATCAGTCTAATTAGTATAGGGCAAATAAAATGTTTTTGATGATCAAGTCCTAAAAATAAATAAGCTGAAATTCCATGAGACTAGTTTACTCTAAGGTGTTTGCAAAAGTTTTTACCTTTAGGATGTTTGAGGCAAGACATTTTCATCAAAATATTTTTTTAAAGTGTATTGTATTTAACTTAATAGCGGCCTAATTGGCATTTATAGAGAGAAAGGAAATATCTCAAAATAATTGGGAGTTCTCAGATTTGAGTGCCGGTGATTAATCATGTAAATTTTTTGGCGAGGCAGTTGGGGTTAAGTGACTTGCCCAAGTCACACAGCTAGTAAGTGTCATGTGTTGTGTGTCTGACACTGGATTTGAACTCAGGTCCTCCTGACTCCCAGGCCAGAGCTCTATCCACTGCACCACCTAGCTGCCCCTTCAACATAGTCTTATGAATCATGCTCAGAAATAAATGAGAAGCCCTGGCACATTTCACAGCACCTGTTCTATTATTTTCTGTTACCACCTAACTCAGTATGGCTAAAGTATCTTGATTATCTTCAAGAGTTGTTTGGCATACAGCACAATATAGTAATCTAGTCAAAGTAATTGCAAAGGTGTGGATGACTGAAAAAGTCTGGGTAAAAAAAAACAACACACAGTCTTCCCACATTTTGCAAACATTAGAACTGACTTTACTTCTCACCTGAGGTTTTACATACAACTTTGGATCTAGGAAAATCCCAAGATTGCAAATTTCAATAACAAGTGAAATGCTGTAGTCTATTTTTCTAGGTGGAAAAAATAAAGAGTAACAACTGAATGAATTTTGACTAGATAAGTGAATTAAGTATTATGTCATAAATTTTTTTTTCTTAGTGATTGAGCACTTAAATAATGTTTATTATGTTGGATTTTGTCCTTTCAGGTTGGAGCACTCTTTGTTTTACCTTGTAATGTAAGTAATATACTTACTCCACCGCCAAGCCAGCTGAGTACAAGGAAATGGAAGGAGTATATGGCAAAAAAGCCCAAAACTATCACTGGTAGGTATGTTCAAATTGAAAGCGTATATGTGGCAGTACATTTGGAGAATTCACCTATACAAAGATCTTTTTTTCTTACGTAGTATTTTATGTATTTATTGCTGAAAATCCATATTAGTTTTGAAAAGTTTTGATTAATTCTAGAAGTCTTCATGTATTCACAGATTTAGTAATTTTTAAAAAATCAGTGATCTGATTTTAAAGTGTTTTTAAAGTATTCACTTAAATTTAAAAAAATGCATTTATTGATGTATTTGATTTTGACAGAAAAGATACCTTCCCAATTAACATCTACCACCCCCTACTAAAAGTTTTTGCCAATTTATTCCCCAAGAAAAGTTTGGTCAGCAGTTATAAGAAGGAATAAATAATTTTGGCACTGGGTATTGTGATTGACTACTTTCTTTGACCAGTGTTACTACCCTTCATATTTGCTTAGTTTACACAGTTTATCATGGTGCCTGGCATATAAGTGCTTAATAAATACTTGTTTATTGCTGAAGTCATTGTGTATATTTTGTTTTTACATTACTCATTTTTAAATTTTTACAAGTCTTTCCATATTTCTCTACATTAGGTATGTAGCATTTCATATAATTCAGTAATGAATAGACCATCATTTCTTGCCATTGCCCAATTGTTGGTCACATTTTATTTCCAGTAGAGTCCTTTTCACCAGTCTAAAAAGGTTCAAGTAATTGCATTGTAATATCACATCATAGGTCACAAGGTGATAATTTTTTTTGACCACTGAAATGGAAAAGTTTCAAGTGAAACAGAGCACTTATGATCTGTGTTGGTCCTGGGAGAACCAGCACCAATGAAATCATAGATATTTAACATGTATCATTTACAGACATTTTAGTCAGCCAATTTGAGAAATTAAAATTATTCAGTCAAGCAATAAGCATCTCTTAGGTGCTTATTATGTGCTAGGTGCTGGGGATACATGTACGAAATATAAAATTATCCCTAGATATAAGGAGTTTACATCATTTGAGCCATTTCAGATTTGTAAGAATTTATTGAAAAAATTTCCTGTGGCTGAGGCCGAGGCAGCCTCCCAAACCAGCTAATCCCTGGGTTTGCCGCTTGTTGTTGGAGTGGACCCTAGCCTGGAAGTGTTTACTCTTCACAGGGAGGAAATCTTGTCCAGGATTTTTCTTCAGATCTTCTCCAGTTGTCCCAGGAGAACCCCTCTTCTGCCCCTACTCTTATTTGTTTTCATGGCTCTTATGTTTGACTAGAGGTGCTGTTTTATCCCTTTTGTGGAGGAAAATCTTCAGAGCTTGAAATTTTTTTAACTACTCTGCTATCTTCCCAGAATCTTCCTCCAATATTTTCTTATCTTGCTTTTGAATCCCCTTTTGGCCAGTCTTTGTTCTTCCTTTCCAATTTAAAGTTATTCTTATTGATAGAGATAGCTAAAGCACAATAACAGTTGAACAGCTCTTCCTATTATAAGTCATCAATTTCTTACCCAGGCCAAACAGTATAGGCATACCTTGTTTTATTGTGCTTCACTTTATTGCACTTCATAGATATTGTGGGGTTTTTTTTTTGTTTGTTTTTGTTTTTGTTTTTGTTTTTACAAATTGAAGGTTTGTGGCAACCCTGTGTCAAGCAAGTCTATTGGTGCCATTTTTCCAACAGTGTGTGCTCATGTTGTAGAAGTCACATTTTGGTAATTCTCGCAATATTTCAAACTTTTTCATTTTTATTGTATCTGTTATGGTGATCTGTAATCAGTGTTTTTGATGTTGATATTGTAATTGTTTTGGGGTATCATGAACCATGTCCATACAAGATAGCAAACTTAACTGATAAATGTTGTGTGTGTGTATTCTGACTGCACCACTGAGTGGTCATTCCCTTTCTCTTTCTCTCCTTGGACCTCCATTTTCCTCAAGACACAATACTGAAGAATATTACATAAACTTAGTTAATAAAGCAGTGTCAGGGTTTGAGAGGATTGACTCCAATTTTGAAAGAAGTTCTGCTGTGGGTAAAATGCAGAAATCTTTTGTGAAAGATTTTTTTCATGTGAGTTAGTAGCGTAGCAAACTTCATTGTTGTCTTAAGAAATTGCCTCGGCCACCCTAACTTCCACCCTGATCAGTTAGCAGCCAACAACATTGAGACAAGACTCCAACCAGCAAAAAGATTACAAATAAAAATCAGTTATAAAATGAGGTGATAATTTTCCTTACTTCCCAAGGTTGCCATCATTTCTAACGCACCCAAGTTCCTCCTGTTTGGTGAGAAAAGTATTTCCTCTTATTGTTTCTCTACCTTTTGAAGGATGAAATTATTAGCTGTTATCATACCTTTGTGGCACGCTTATGATCTGTTTCCTGGACCCTCATCTACTTCCTCTCTCAATTCAGGTGACCTATAATATGCAAGGACGTTATTGCCCTTGTTCTGACTCTTGATTCCTGGATTTCTTATGATTTTATCACCTTCATACACAATGCTTTTCTGCCCTACTGTTTATATATCCTTTATTTTAAATAAGGTATGTCTTTTTAGAACCATATTTCAGTAATTAATCTTATCTCACCAAGTGCCAGTGATCCCTATAAGGTTACCTTCTTACTTTAGGCTCTCTAGCTCATCTTGTTTTAGCCATATTTTGTATAGTTATGTATAGATAGCTGAGGCCATAGGATTTATTGCTAGCTCTTTTCTTGGATTTTGTCTCCTGAGAACTTCTGAGCATCCTTACTGCTATTCTTTCTACATTGGTGCTCAACTTGGGGACTGAGATATTTCTCTTTCTCTCTCTCTCTTCCTCTCTCCCTCTCTCTCTCTCTTTCTCTTTTTTCTCTCCCCTCCCCCCCGCCCTGTTTTTCCTTTTCACATTTAAATTTTTTGATTAGATTTGTAAGATTTTTGGCAAATGTGTCCTTACCATCCCTTGTTACTTTCACTTCATCCCTTGCAAGGAAAGGGAAAAAAAATGAAAATTTGCCCATCTGAGATTTGAATTAAGAAACCCTTGTACATCTGACAATGTATAATTTCCCAATTATAATTCAACACATTATCTTCTCACTACTCACTTCTGTGCCCAGAATTGTTTGAGTCTTTTGGGGTTTGTTGCTTTCACTAGAAGGAGCTTTGCAGAAGAATTAGGTAACCTGTCAATTCTGAAAACAGTAATCTCTTTTATTTGGAATGTTCGAAGGAAGACAAGGTGACTTAACTAGAAATGCCCAAGAGAACACAAAGAGGGAGGTAGGGATGACAAGGGCAGCTTGCCCCTTCCCTGTACCCTGGTACCCTGAGACCTCCATAGTGGGCCTGGGAACAGGTATGGCCAGGGATGTTAACAGGGCAACTTGGGCACAGTGTTCTTCAAGGTATTGCAGAAAGAAAAAGTCTACACTACAGAAGGGGTGTGTGTGTGTGTGTGTGTGGGTGTGTGTGGGTGTGGGTGTGGGTGATAGTATATTCTTGAAAGTTTTAATTCCTTTCTTTCATGCCCAATTTACTTATTTTATGGAACTTATTACTTAGTCAATCTGGTAGATTTGAAGACAGATAAGAAAACATTGGATGGTATTAGGGCAAAATTTACCAACCCTAGATGACATCTTATTATATTCTAGGTTGCAAGTTGATGTACATTTTGAAATCAATTTTTAAAGTACAGTATTTAAAACATTCTTTTGTCCTGTTTGGAGTGAATGTTGTTTTTAAATTTTTAATTAACTGTTACCTTTTATCTCCTGTACAATTTCTATTACAACCTTTAAAGGAATGACTCAATTTGTCTAGTTGGATTTGATTTTTCTTTTTTAATGATTACTTCTGGAAATTTAGGCCTGAATATTTGTACCTTTTGAATTGTAATAAGCCAGTTATCACATCACATTCTTTGAAGTCATACTGATTACTGATTAGACTGTCATTAAGACTGATTAGGCTGAGACTTCACAGTTTTCTTTTAATCTTAGCTGTTGAGCCCAAATCAGAATGGACAGATGATTATTAATTGCTGTTCTGTTGCTCATATCCCTTTCTGTAGAGGAAATTCTATATGGTGTACTTATAATAGGCAGTTCTGCTTTCATCAGAAGACTGATTAATAACTTGACAAAGATTTAGCTGGCTTATTTGCTTCTATTTTAAGATCTCTCATATCTGACAAACCCATCACCCTTTTCTTGTACTTTTAAAGCTCCATCGTTTCCCTTTTATCTCATTTTCTTTCTCACTATTTGGGGGACCTTTGTTAAGTCACTTGTGCCATTTTCCTCATCTAAAGAATTAGTAGAATGTGCTAGGAGGAGGAGGGAGTACATTTTAAGCATGTGGGGGAGGGAATGGGGAGATAGCTTTCTTAAATAAATGCATGGAAGCGGCCAATGGCATGTCAAGTTTCAGGAACAGTGAGTAGTATGCCATAGCTAGAACTTGGAGTATGTGAAGGAGAATAATATGAAATATGTTAGGGAAACTGAGTTGAAGTCAGATTAATGATGACTTCAGCTACCAGGTTGAGGATTTTGTGTTTTTTCCTAAAGGCAGTAGGAAGCTATTGAAGAATTTTGAAGAATATGGCATTATCAGCCTGATCTCTTCAGAAGATTATTTTAGTAGTCATGTGAAGGATGTGTCATAGAAGAGAGACCTTCAGATTAGGGGGACCTATTAGGAGACATATAGAGTAGTTAGGTACTTGTTTGTGTTTACATCAATCCAGTATATTACCCAAGGATGATGAGGTCCTGAACCAGGGTTGTGTCATTTTTAGTGGAGAGAAGAGGACAGGTATAATGTTATAGAGAGGGAAGCCTCAAGACTTGGTAACTAATTGGATATTGTATGGACTGAGGGAAAGCAAAGAGTCAGATGACTTTGAAATTTTGAATTTTTAAACTGAGTAACTAGAAGAATGGTAGTACTATCATATACACACAAAAATGGGAAGTTTTAGTCGAGGATCAGGCTTAGGGGAGAAGATAATGAGTTGGACACATTGACATAGAATGTCCAATAATATTGGATATTTTGAGTTTGAGGTACAGTTATCCAGTTGACATCACAGAATCATAGAATTTGTAAATTGTAAAAAAAAGAAAAAGCCAGATTCCAAGATGTGGTTTGCAGGGAAACACTCAGAAAGTTGTATTCTAGTATTTGGTGGAAAGATTTTTATAAATATATTTTTAAAAAACTAAATGTTATAAATTAGTGCAGTTGACTCTGCATTTTCCTAAAGATGATGTTCATGTGTTCAAGTTTACCAAACCATGTAAAAGCTAAATATTCATAGGAAAATGCTTTTAACTGATCATGAAATTGCAGAAAAAATTTTGTGGGTGTTTTATTTGTTTCTTTTTAGAGATTTGATTGTGGAATATAATGTATCCCCTGAACATTTTTATAATGCTGGAGAAACTTCTATTTTAGTGATGCTTGTCAAGCTCTACCTTATCAGCTACAAGTGAATCCATTGCCAGCTGGCTTTAAGTAGAATAAGGGAAGATTAACTGTTCTTAAGCATGCCAATGCTCTAGGCTCACATAAAAATAAAACCTTTGGTGATTGGAAAATATAATCATCCTAGAGCTTTCCAAGGCATTACAAATTTCCTTGTTCCTTACCAAGTTAATTCAAGATGGACAAAGAATTTTGATTGGTTTCATCAATTGATATACTTTCAGTGAAAGAACCTTAGAAATATAGTCTTACCTGAAAATAGCAAATCTAATACTATGGCTTAATAATTGTAGACCCGGCTCACTCATGTGTAACAGCAGTGTCTTATAATTTTTCCATTTTCTTGCCTGCCACTGTGACCTTGTTGATTTAAACTATGAACCAGAGCATTGTTAAGGCTATGGAATGCTAGTAATAGAACAAATTTAATGAGGAAGTTGGTCAAATATGCAGTCATAATGTGGACCTTTTAGTTCTATTACAAAAGATGCTATTTTTAATTTTTTTCTCAAAATTTTATTAAAAGTAAAACTTCAGGAGGACATGGAGAAAAATGTAGCTCATGGTTTGCAGAATTGAATTCTGATGATAAAGAATTTGAAGACATCAAAACTAGGCTCCACAAAAATTCAGAAATATATGCTAAACTACAGGTCCTCATAAAATAAAGCTTACAGTGATTGGAAAAGAACTTTCTAGGTCTTCTAAAAAGTATTACCAAACTCCTGGATGGACAGTTTTCCCCTCCAGATTGGGCTTGTCTGTTTGATTTGCTTACAGTGTAATTCTTGAAATGGTATATCTTTCACATTACTTTAGTCTCATCAACAAAGTAACCATTTTCTAGACGTTGTGTATAGGTATAAATGGTTATCTATCTTTATTGATGTTGGAGTTTGCCATATTGTCTCTGTTGTACTGAACATGCCTCTAATCATGAGGTTATATTTTCCATATAGTTGAATTGGGAAATTAATTTTGGCAGTAGAATTTTTTCAGGAGTTGCTCTAAAAAGCATTTGGATATAGTTATGATTTCTTGTTGATTCGATAGGGTATTCTTGGGGGGGTTTTACAGTAGCATAAAATAGCAATAATACTATTTTTATCATATATAAATATGCTATGATGATGGAAAGACTTTTGACTCTGGGGCCAGAGGACTTGAATTCAAATCCCATCTCTCATGCTGGTATAGCCTGTGTGATCTTGGGCAAGTTAAGTAGCTAAGTCTCCCAGGGCCTCAGTTTTCATATCAGTAAAAGGAAAAATTTGGACTAACTGGTCTACAAGGTCATTTCCAGTTCTGGATTTATAATCCTATGATCTTACATATGAAAAATTTGATGGACATCTATTACTTTTGCTCTCCAGAAATAAAGTAGATTCAGGATAGATTTTTTTTTTAAAGGGAATTACAAGTCTAATCAGTCCTTTACAAAAGCTGAGTTTAGCAGTTGTCTTGCTTATAAGATGATAGCATCCAATTGACAAATGAAAATGAAGTTAAATCCTGGATATATAATTTCCCCTTATTTTCCTGGTAAGAGAAGTGAGAGTTGCATGCCAACTTATACAACTAAAAAAATCTGGTTTTGTTACTCACTGCAGCATTTACATAAGAATTGCCTAATAAGCCTCTAATTTAACACCTACCAAACCTGGAACAACATTTAAAAATGGTTATTTAGCTATTATAGGTAAGGGAGTTCCTAAAATAAATACTTATGAAGAAAATAAGGTTGTTCTAATGATAGTCTTCAGTGATTAGGATGCCAATAGAGGTGATATAATGGAAATTAGATGTGAGAAGCATGACATGAAATAAATATTACTTAAATTGGCAAGAAGATAGTCGGTAGATGAATTGTTACAGTTACTCTTGGGGCAAACTTTAGTTTCAGATAGAACAGAAGTCAACAAAAATTAGTCGCAATAACCTGCACTTGAAGAAGAAATACAGATAAAACCTTTTAAAAGGCAGATGTTTGAATAGAACTGGGGACTAGCGACAGCACTGCAGGCCAAGTATATTATGTTGACTTTCACTACTTGTTAATTGTTTTGTGGATATACTTTGACCCATAGTATATCTGCTGCTATGAAGTGATCTATTCTTCTTATAATTAAAATGCAGCAGCTATTATTTGATGTAACTTTTTCCATTTCCTTTTTAATATCAATTAGCATGAGTTTTTATGAAGATCAGTGAACTTGCCTTGGGGTTATGAAGTATGAAAAAAAAATTTCATTTCATAGTATTTTCTATTCCCATGATAAACCACACTCAGGGAAACACTGTCAAAAAAAATCCCAAGCAAACATTATTCATGTTGACTTTACTGATATACCTTGGATTGGAACAGTATATATTACCGATTATCAGAAATATAAGTCAGGTTTTATTTTGCTTTAAGAAAATCTCTTGGGGCAGCTAGGTGGTGCAGTGGATAGAGCACCAGCCCTGACCTGAGTTCAAATCCAGCCTCAGACCAAACACTTGACACTTACTAGCTGTGTGACCCTGGGCAAGTTACTTAACCCCGATTGCCTAAAAATTAAAAGAAAGAAAGAAAATCTCTTAAGATTTTCTTGAAAGATTAATAGCAGTATAATATTGATAATGGTGTCATTTAGGACCAAGGGGCCCTACTTTCTAGAAAGGCAGGAAGTAAACTGGGCAGAAGGGGATTTTATCTGCTTATGGATGCAGAGGAAAGAACCTAATATTTTCCTATTAAAAGTTATATTTTGTTTCATATCTCTTGATATCATTAGCTGATGATTCTCATTTGAAAAAAGCATTAATTTCTAATTCCTAATCCCTTAATGTAGTAAGGCAAGGTGGCCACAAGGCAGACCTGAAGGTTATACTGATTGTATTTCAGCCACTCAGATTTTACCCCTGTGGCTAAAGCTTAGTCAGTGATTGGTGGTTGCTTGGATAGTAGTCATCAATCAAATTTAGGGAAAGTTGAAAAGTAACAGCTAGGATCTGGCGAGATCAAGGATCACACAGATACGTGGACCTGTCACTTATTCTGTATAGCAGTTATCCTGAAACTAACCTTTTTCTGTGAGCTTTAGGTTTGCCATTGTATTTAAAAAGTAATCTAAGCTGCTTTTGAAAGCAGGTGGTATTTGAGACAGTGGTTAGTGGCATTCTACTTTTTCCTACCTAATGTACTTTGCTTTATTGTCTCCCTACTTTTTCTTTCTCTTTGCATCTTCCTCTCATCCTACTGCATCTTTTCTGTTCCACATTCCTTGTCTTTCCTTCTTTTCTACTTATGTCACAAGTCTGAAGGTGTTATTTCTTTACCATGATGGTGTTGATAAGAGTCTAAGAGTCTGATGGTTCCTCCTCTAGTGTTTCATCATTATTTCTTTACTATTCTGGATAGTTTGAAAGTGGCTACCATGGCTAGTAGGAATAGAATTCAAGGATGCTTTATATTTTTTCTCTGTTCTGTTTTACAAATGATCATCATCATCACTTCATGTCAAGACAAAAAGTTGGTAGACAGTAAGAGTTGAATAAGCAGAAACATGAAAAAAATGTAATTTGGCCAGTGAAACAGATTTGTCTTTCAGGGAGATCCTGCTTTTTTTGTCAAGAAGGTTAAAATCAAATCATATTTTAATTTTAGCTAACTGGCAATTTGGTGCCTTTTCTAGATCAAATGGATTCCATGTAAGAAATCTTGTTGTGAGTTTTTATTGGCATAAATAAATACAGTAGATGAGAAAAAGATCAAGTGCCTTTTATCACCTCATTTCTTTTCCCCTTCCTGCAGCCCTGCAGAAGGAGTTTTAAATACTTCCAACTTGAGAAAGGTCTAAAATAGAGAATAGGAAGAGGCCAACTCTGGTTTAGCTTGATGTTTTGCATCTTTGTAAAGTGTGATGCAGCTTATCTATATAAGAACATGTATTACTCTGGATCAGTTCAGTGTCTTGTTTCATTTTTTGCTATGAAATGTTTAAATTCCAGAGTATAAGATGTACTCAGTACAACTATTAAGTATATAATTACGCTTTGTAGCCAAGGAATACTTTTATAACCACTAATGAGGACATATTAGAAATGCTGCCATATTTTGTTTCAAGAGTATGGTACCATTTAAATGCGGTAAGATGTTAAAATTAATTTTCAGGTGTTTAAATATAATTTTTTGTTATTAGTTCCAGATGTTGAAGTGAAAGGAGAGTGTTCAAGCTATTATCTCTTGTTACAAGGTAATAACAGTGGGCGATGTAAAGTGACATTGATTTATTCAGCCAACCAGATCAATGGTTCAGCTGCACTCAACCTAATTCATGGGAATATGAAGGCAAAGCCAGAAGAAAGTAAGTATTAGATTTAGATGGAAAGAACCATTGTATGTGTAGGGGAAAGAGGAACAAGCATTTATTAAACACCTAGTGTGTGCCAGGAACTGGGTTAAGTACTTTACTGATATTGTTTCTTTTGACTCTTATAAAAATTTCAGGAGGTAGGTGCTGTTATGATCCTCATTATAAGCTGAGGAAGTGACAGAGTTTGAAGTTACTTGCCTGGGGTCGCATAGCTAATAAGTAGCTGAGATTGAATTTAAATTTAGGTCTTCCTGATTCCAGGTCCGCTGCTGCCTAACTGCCTCATGGGTAGCTATGGAATAATTAATTTGTACAAGTTTAAATGGAAGAAAAGAACTTGAAGACCTTGATGTTCTTTTATACCAAATTCCTTTTCTCTTTTACATATTTTTTATATTTTATCCAAATTTTATTATTAGAAAGGGAGGTAGGCAGTAGCATGCATGTGTGTCAGTGATAATTCAGCAATTTCATTGAAATTGAGAAGGCTTTCCTCTAATACAGTAGATCCCCTGTCAGGATTACTAAAAGTGAATAAGAATTCTACAGAATAGGTTATGGTTCTGCACTATTGGACAGGGTACCCACATAATTAAGATCTCAGTTCTATTAAAGTATTCAAACTTAATTTTGAAGCATCAAATGATATTACAAATAACCTCCTACAAATTTAGAAAGCACACTTTTAGTATAGATGAACTACAATTATGATTTGTCAATATTTCTCCTTTAAACCAAGAGTCAACCATGACCTAACATTAGTTATTGCATTTTAAAATACAGTCAAAGCTTATTTTTCCAAAAACAAGTGGCTCTTGGGCTATAGTTTGCTGACTCCTACAATGTAAACTACTAAACCATCATTATAGCTTTCCTTTGGATAAATTGCTCCTTCTGTGTTCCTTCTCATCCTATTCATTTATCCATATTTCCTCTCTTAACTTCTGTTTCCATCTAGGAATTCTCAATACTTTCTGCAAAAGTTCTAGTTAAGAGTTTAAAGGGAAAGAGAAAGGATGACACAAGAAAGTATTTCCATAGTTTCTAAGATCACACAGATTGAGAAGACAAGGTTTAAAACACATAGTATTTTACTTAGCTTTCTTTGTATTGACTCCTTAGTATTTGAATACTAACTGTGTAAATACCTTTTGAATGAGTGACCAATCATAGCCCATCCTTGTATATCATATGTATATGTAGCATTAGCAGCCCTAACAATCATTATACCTCTCAAATTGTATATATTGGCATTATGGGAAATATACTATAATAATTTTGTCTGGAAACTGAAAAGTAGTTGGTTGTGTGAGTAATCTTTAATGGTGACTTTGCTGTACTTCAAACAGGCTTTCCTATTGACTTCATCTGTTCACTACCATGTTTCTCTGGAGAGCAGGTTGTACAGAGAGAGAAGCAACTGGCTAAGGTACAAGATTTGGCTTTGAAGGAATTTCTGAGTAAGTAAGGAAGAGTGTATCTCATGTAAGCTTAATACAGAATACTGACTTAATTCAGAAACAGATCATCTTAGTTCCAGTTTGATTTGATGGTGCTTACTGTATGGGAAACAAATTTAAATTGTTATTGTAAAAAGAGCAGGATTGTTCTCTTTTTAGCAAATAAAAGGAGTTCTACATTGGGAAGTTTTGAATCCTTGTCTTAAAATCTGTCAGGGAGGGAATGTTATATCTTAAAATTCAGGATCTTAAATAAGGTGCTGAGCACTTTATTTTCTGTGTACTTATTTTTTCAAGCCTTTCAAAAATGTATGTCATCGGGTTTTATTTCAAATCTTTAATATGTACCACCAACTTCAGAGAACTTAGGCCAATTATTCCATAGTGATTTGGCTATCATGTTTCATAGTACTCATTATAATTGGCTATTTCCAAGTTTTTAGTCTCCCTGTCTCTGTAGGTGATTCCCATATACCTTATCTTTCAAGTGACACTACCCCTATATATATATATATGCATATACACACACACACACACACACACACACACAGATATATATATATATATATACACACACACACACACACGTATGTATGTATGTATATATAGGCTTCTTTCTGTACTTGTGTGTTGGGAGCAGTGGTACACTTCTGATTCTTCTTCACACCCTACTTAGATAGCCTTCTTGATCCATATTTCGCCACCACAGTTATAAAAACATTCAGAAAAGGCTCAGATTCCTTTGCTACCAATTAGAAAACTCTTCCCAACTGGTATCAGAATGATGGAAAATTCAGTGGATATCTGCTAATCCAATATGATACACTTCACAATTCTTTGAATTATTAAATCAATATAATAATAAAATCTTTAGTTTTTGAGAGTACGGAAGGAAAATGTTACTTAAGTATGAATGGCTAAATTGATTTTAATTTATAAGGTAATTTGGGTGTTGCTTATTAAACTTAAAATCAGAAGGAATAATTAAGCAGTGACTGAAGTGAGCCTTATAATTCACTATGTTAGTACCATTCCATTTACATATACATCCCACAACTACCACCCTAGTGCAGGCCCTCATCACCTCATATCTGGACTATTATGATAGCTTGCTGGATGCTCTCCCTGCCTCAAGTCTTTCTACTCTCCAGTCCATCTTCCACTTAACTGTCAAATTAATCTTCTTGACATGCCAGTCTGACCATTTCAAATTACGCGGAACTCTTCCCCCCAAATGAGTAAATTCTAGTGGCTCTCTATTACTTCTGTGATCGAATATGAAATCTTTTATTTGACTGATCCAGCAACACTGGTTTTCTTGCTTCCTTGCAGAAAACATTGCATCTGCTGATCCCATACCTTTTTACTACCTGTACTTCATGCCTAGAATACTTTCCCTTTTCCTTTTTGTATCCTAGGCTCTTTGGCTTTCTTCACGACTCAGTTCAAATCCCACTTCCTGACACAGCCCTTTCCTGATCTCCATCTCTCTATCCCCTAACAAGCCTCCTGTTGGTAGTGCTTTCCCTCTGAGATTCCCTCCCTTTTACCCTGTATGTTTGTGGGTCTGTCTATCTGTCTATCCAGCTATCGATCATTTACACATAGTTGTTTGCATGTTGTCTACCCCACTAGAATGTGATCTCCTTGAGAGTAAGGACTATGTATCCACCTTTCTTTGTATCCTCAGAGCTTAGCACAGTGCCTCACAAATAAGGACGTAATAAATGCTTGCAGACTGACTGATTTAGTACCAGGAAATTTTAAAATGAATTGAAGGAACAAACGAAGTACAATAATGCAATATATTATAAAATAAGTACTATCTGTAATTAGTTTCTTGAAAAACCCTTTTAAATGTCTTGAGTTCAACAGCCTATTTTATTGTGTAAATTTACAATGGGGTTCTGTACCACTCGCTCTCCCCTGTTTATACCCAAATGTAAAAAGAAACCTAGAATCAGCTTCCCAGTATGTAAGATAGAACCTCTATGCAGAATTTCCTCCACCACATAGAGGAAGTCACAGAGCTATTGAAGTAAAAATCTAGCCTCACTTACCCATATTTGGTTTCTCTATTTTGAGTACGCTGTCTGCACATTTTAAAATCCTAAATCAGCTTTCCTTGGCCAAACGGTCCCAATCTTCTTTTGTCACTCACGTATTCTTACCTTTCAGGATTGGCAGGCTACTATTAGCAGAAAGAAGAAATGATTTCTTCTTCCAGAAAGTTCCCTTGGGTTCTGCTTATCAGTCAGTCATTAAGTATTTGTTAAGCACTCATTATGTGTCAGATGGTGTGCTTGGCAGCTGGGGATACAAGAATGAATGAAACAATCCTTAGAAAGAGCTTACATTCTACTGTTGAACCTTCTGTTACAGTTATATGGTTTTATGTATTATTAACCTGCTGGCTCAGAAACTGCTAAATGTGAAGGACTAAATCTCAAGCATCTTTCTTTCCTTCATAGCTTCTAGCACTGTGCCTTACCCATAACAAATGTTAAAATATTTGCTGAATGAGTAACTAGGAAGCTAAATCTACAAAAAAACAGTATGTAATACATGCCAATAAAGGCAGCTAGGTGGTGCACCGGATAGAATACTGCACCTGGAGTCAGGAAGGCTCCTCTTCCTGCGTTCAGATCTCTTCTCGGGCATTCACTAGCTGTGTGACCTGGGCAAGTCACTTAACCCTGTTTGCCTCAGTTTCTTCATCTGTAAAATTAACTGGAGAAGGAAATGGCAAACTACTCCAATATCTTTGACAAGGAAACTCCAAGTCCAACTTGCTATCCATTAGGGGTCATGAAGAGTTGGATGTGACTGAAGAACAATACATGCCAATGCAAACTTCATATAAATTAATTTGATTGTCTCTATTTGGAGATGTTTTTTATTCTGAGGCTCACTTATAAACAATCAAGAATATCCCTTAACATATAATAGGAGTTCTTTACTTTTACTGTTGAGTTTGGTTAATTGGGGGGGGGGGGGGGGGGGGTGTGTGTGTGTGTGTGTGTGTGTGTGTGTGTGTGTGTATGTATGTATGCTTTTTCGTTGGTAAAGATAGTAATTGAAATATTCACCTTTATGTGAATACTAAGTCAGTATCATAGTGAAGGCTTTCCAAATGCTCCTTAATTATGAGGACAAACAGAACATTTTTTATATAGCTTATTGCAAAATATGAATTCTCTTGATTGGGCAGCTTTAACTGAAACAAAATGCCATGTGAGGAAGGTAGCTTGATAATATTGAAAAAGAGGAAATTACTGTACATGTTATTTGGCTCATAGAATATCACTGAATAAAGATAATTGTTTCCAACATAAAAAAAAGTCATATCATAGAGTTTTGAAGCTGGAAAAAACCTTAGAAATCATCTAATGTGAGAAAAACGTTAATAACTTGTCCAACATCACACAACTGGGATTAGAAACCTCTTGTCTTCTAACATCTGATATAACAGTAATTCTGCTTCACCTACTGATGTTCACAATTTATAAATAAAGACTTGTAGGAAGATAGCTTTTGACATGTTTTGTGAGGTAGTTTTCCCTAATGGATAGCAAGTTGGACTTGGAGTCATGAAAACCTGGCTTCAGATCCCACCTTGGATATCCACTTGATATATGGATCTGGGCAAATCATCTGACTGCTCTTAGACCCTCTTTCTCTACATGTAGAATGGGGATAAAAATACCTGTAGTACTTACCTCAAGGGATTGTTGTGAGAATCATATCAGGAAATGCACTTTTTACGTATAAGGTAAACCACATAGCAGATTTAAAAATTCTATAAAATATCAGTTGTTATTATTGTTATCCTAATGTTATTATTTACTATGCCCCTGGAATGACTTCCAAAATAACATAGAGGCATATTTCACATAATGCTGCCCTATCTTGTAGTGTCATTTCTATGTTACAAGGAACCCCTATTGTAACATCTTCCAGCTAATAACCCATTACTTCTTGAATCGTATTGCTTCTATAGAGCTCATCACCCCTTAAAATCATTTTGTCTAGCATCTTGTTTTCAGAGAACTAGTTAATGATGTAAACTGAGGTATGTGTTTCTAGCTACAAGCAGCTTTACTGTGGGGCATTAGTCATGATTGCCTTAATTCCATTGCTTCAGAGGCTATGGTCTGAAAATTACTGTAAGAACCTTATGGTTCCCTATTTAATAATCATAATAACAATAGCATTTATGTAATGCTATAAAGTTTGTAGTGTACTTTATGTTACCTCATTTGATCCTTATAGCACCCCTCTTGAGATGGGTACTATTATTATCCCTATTTACAGTTGAGGAAACTGAGGCTGGGTGAGACTAAATGATTTGCCCTGGATTACACAACTAGTATTTCTGAGGTGGGATTGAACCTTTGTCTTCCTGACTTCCACCTCCAAAGTTCATCCACTCTGCTGCCTAGCTATTTTCTGTGAAGGAATCATGATCCAGATGAGGGATGGAAGATAGAAACAGCATCTTGTGCCCTTTGTATTTCCTACCTTATCTTTCCCAGAGGTGATCTCTGACCTGGATTCTGAATTTTAGGGGTCAGACAGGTGTGTGCGTGTATACATATATGTTTTATGAGTTTAAAAAGGACTTAAAAATAAAATAGCATCTCTTAATCTTTTATAGAGTCATTTTTTCCCAAAAGAACTTTGTCTTGATTTATTCCTTTTTTCTTCACAACCTCTCTACCTGCACGATACATAAAACTTAGATTGTTGCCCTCAGAAAGATTAAATGACTTGCACAGGGTCTCTCACAACCAGTTAATGGTAGAATTGGGCCTAGAGTCTTTTAGTGTGTAGCTCAGGACTCTTTCCATTAAACACACACACTTTCAACCCCTTTATCTGTACCTAACTAATTCTAGACGTATTAGGTATCTTGTTCTTAATATTCATCAGGGAAAGAGATTTCCCCAACCTCCCTTAGTAACACTTTGATTAACATATCTTTACAGGAAAAAAAAATTATTCTTTGTGTCTGACCTAAATTTCTCTTGCTGTGATTTAACATAATCCTCTTTGTTCTATCCTTATATAAAAAACTTATTATTTCAGGCTCTGAGTAAGGGAAATTATTACAAGTTTCTAGAACAATCTCTGAATTGAAGAGGTAGAATGGACCTAGTAGTCTTCTGGTAGTCCAATTTCCTGTTATCAGTAAGGATTTTACTTAAACTGTTCTTACCTCTATGCTCTATGGCTGTGAGTTATGGACATTGAAGAATCAAAAATGTAGACTACCCAAAGAACAGTGGAAAAATGCATGGTGGGTAGAAATAGAATGTAATATAATATCAATGATTTTATTATGATTTTTGTGTAAGAAATAACAAAAGAAATGCTTTGGGCATTAGTGTTGAACTTAAATAAAATAGGAGCCACAAAACCATACATAAGAATCCCTATGGGTCATGTATGTGCTTATATTTTTTATTAATACATTAACACATTAAAATTAGTTAGGAACTATATTTTAATCTGTGTTGACCTGCACCCAGGAAGATTGTGGGCCTCATATGGCCCACTGCTGATCTGAGGCATTTCTGATTTAACAAAGGAGGTAAGGCAGTTATGTAGCAGCTGTGGAAGGATAACAGAAACTAGGTGTGGGTATTGTACTGGTAGCCTTAAGAATGTAAAACACCTAGAATTAATCAATAAAGAGTCTACATTTTTGTGGAATTGGGGTGAAATTCCCTTCCATTTTAGTCTTCATAGAATAAACTACTTGAAATCACTTCAATTTTCTTGACTCTAAATCTAGTACCTTTTCTCCAATGCCACACTGTCTCTCTCGATGGGGGCACTTGGGCCCCAGCCCTAAGATCATGTCTCTGGAAACCCCCCAATTTCTCAGTAGGCCCCTGTCCGGTGAAAAATATTCTCTTGTTGTTGAGCACATGCTGTTATCAGAACAGACACAGAGGTGCCTGGCCCAAGGATTTTTGTTCGTGGTTGGCCCAAGGACTCTCCCTCGTGCCAGACCCCCAAGGTCCATGCCTCTGGCAACTAAACAGAAAAAACTGTTTTTTCTCCTTCAGTTTAATATCAACAAAGCTATCTCTGCAGACTCCCTGCATTTTCCCTTAGATTATAGGCACTTGCTCCCAAAGATACCTGGACCCCTCCTATATCCCTTGAAGTTTAGATTACCTAATCAGTATCCTTGGCATTCCTTTGTCTTGTTCCTTTTCCATATAAGCCCCAGCATCATCCTCATTAAGCTTGCAGGTTCCTTAAGAACCCTGACTCGTTTCTATTGGTGTCATAATAAACTTTTTGCCCCTTGACTAAGGGAAGGCTTGAGTGTGTGAATTAGTTCTAGGCAGCACCGCCTTGGCATTCTCAGGGCTGTAG
Organism: Vombatus ursinus; assembly: GCF_900497805.2. Classification (NCBI taxonomy): domain Eukaryota; kingdom Metazoa; phylum Chordata; class Mammalia; order Diprotodontia; family Vombatidae; genus Vombatus; species Vombatus ursinus. The sequence goes on along the minus strand of NW_020950062.1, from coordinate 4,015,072 downwards.
CACCTCAGACCTTTTCAATATGCCTGTTAAATTCTACCTACCTTTTTTTTTTCTTTTTTTTTTTTTAGGCAATTGGAGTTAAGTGACTTGCCCAGGGTCACACAGCTAGTAAGTGTCAAGTGTTTGGTCAGAGGCCAGATTTGAACTCAGGTCCTTCTTGGCTTCAGGGCCAGTACTCTATCCACTGTGCCACCTAGCTGCCCCTTCTGCCTACTTTTTAAAATTCTTTTTAAATATAACTTCCTACATGGAGTCTGTCCTGATTCCCTAGTTACTAATTACATTCCTTTACAAATTTCGTTTAGCACTTTATTTTATAACATTCAAATTTACTTAACAAAAATCATTTCTACAACTATTTGTGTTGGTATTTCATTCTCTTAGCCTGTAAGCTCTGTTAGGTTACGGGCCAATCTGATCTAAACTTTATATCTTTTTTAAAATTAACTTATTTTTAGTTTTCAGCATTCCCTTTCATAAGCTTTTGAATTATAAATTTTCTCCTCCTCCCTCCCCACCTTCCTCCCCGAGATGGCATACAATCTGATATAGGTTCTACATATATATTCCTATTAAACATATTTTCATATTAGTCATATTGTAAAGAAGAATTAGAACCAATAGGAGTGACCACAAGAAAGAAGAAACAAAACAAAGCAGAAGAAAAAAAAAGAGCAAATAGTATGCTTTGATCTGCATTCAAACTCCATAGTTCTTTCTCTGGATGTGAATAGCATTTTCCATCATGAGACTTTTGGAGGTGTCTTAGATCCTTGCATTGCTGAGAAGAGCTAAGTCTATCAAAGTTAGTCATCACACAAGGTGGCAGTTACTGTGTACAATGTTCTCCTGCTTCTGCTAACTTCACTCAGCATCAGTCCATACAAGTCTTTCCAGATTTTTCTCATAAACTTTATATCTTGATGAGTACATAGCACATGGTGGTGTATGTACTTGACTATAGCAAGATTTAAACTCTGATAGAGTTTATTGCTTTTTTTTTTTATTTCTTCATAAGTCATACTGTAGAAACTAATCCAAGGTGTTCAAAGCTCAGCATATAATAATCTGTCACTTCTCTATGCATATAGAGAACTTTTTATTATAGAAAATAATATAGCTAGTTTGACAGACTTTACTTTTTACTTATGTGTTAGATTTTATATACCACCCAATGATACAAGTGCTTATAAATCAGTTTTAATGATAACAGTATTATCAGAAGTTATGATTAGTTTACCTTTTAGTTTTATCTCATATCAAAAGCTTTTATTTTCTGCTGTTTTGCTATTTTACCCTTTTTTTGTTGTTGATATAGTAATTGTAAGGATTCTGTAATTGATGGCCATCTAAGTGTAATGTACAAAGTTAATCCAGCTATACCCTGAATAATTAGTTACAATAAAATTAGTACTATATTTAGATATTTGATTTAGAAGAAGCTTGTATTTATTAGGGAGTAAATTTAAAATTGTAGTAAATGGGTTATAATTAGGCTGTGGTTTTGTCATAAGTTGATCTATTTTGTCTCATAGGAAGAAGGCAATCTATAGGACAGCCTGCTACAATTTCTGTTCATGAACTCAGTACTCTGTTATCACTCACAAGGGAACGTTTTATAGAATCTTTTGATGCCAGTATTCCTAAAACACCTCTTTACAAGGCTAGAAACAAAATCAAAACTTCAGAAATAACTAGAGGTAAGTATTTTATTTCTTTAAATGTATACTCTTTTTCTTTTTAATTTTTTAAATTTTAAAAAATTTTTATTTATTTTTAGTTTCAACGATCACTTTCATACACTTTTGAGTTTTAGATTTTTCTCCCCCTCCTTTTCTGCCTGCTTCCCCAAGATGGTGTGCACTCTGATATAGGCTCTACATATACATTCCTATTAAACATTTTTTTTTGGGGTGAGGCGATTGGGGTTAAGTGACTTGCCCAGGGTCACACAGCTAGTAAGTGTTAAGTGTCTGAGGCTGGATTTGAACTCAGGTCCTTCTGACTCCAAGGCTAGAGCTCTATTCACTGCACCACCTAGCTGCCGCCCTATTAAACATTTTTTCACATTAGTCACATTGTAAGGAAGAATTAGAACTAATAGGACCTGGAACCACAAGAAAGAGGAAACAAAACAATACAGAAGAAAAAAAAAGAGCAAATAGTATGCTTTGATCTGCATTCAAACTCCATAGTTCTTTCTCTGAAAGTGGGTAGCATTTTCCATCATGAGACTTTTGGAGATCCTTGCATTGCTGAGAAGGGCTAAGTCTGTCAAAGTTAGGCATCACAAAACGTGGCTGTTACTGTGTATAAATGGGTATTCTTTGTATTTTGCTGTATCTGTTTATCCAAATTCATAATTTCTTTTAGTTGTGTAAGTATATAAAATACATTGGATATTTTTCAAAAGGCTGAACTTTATTAAACATTGTAAAATATACATTTTTCCTCTGCTTTGTGAAATTTGTTTTTATACTTGTATATTTTCACCGTTTTCATCCATATTCTTTATCCACCTTAACCCTGCTCTTCCACAGTCCATATCATTCTCAGTTCCCACTCCCTTTACATTTTAACCTCTACAGTTTTTGGTCTATTTTAAAGAAAGCTCTGTATCTTAGATATTTTCACTTCATAGCCTTTGTATCTTCTTGGGCTGTTGCAAACCAAATTTTCTCCAGAAGTCACTATATACCTGGCCATCCTCTCCAATACTGAGTGACTGTTCTTGGACAGGAAGAATTCTTTACTTCTATTCCTAGACTAATTTTTTTTTTTTTTGCCACAACTTCTCTTCCTGTAACATTTGCATCATCCATCATTATGGATTCATGGAGCAAATCTCATTATGTACCCACTCAGTTCTTTGTTGAAGTCATCTGTTGACCTCCAGGACATTTTCCTCTATTTCTCAAGAGCTTTAGAACTTTGCTCACAGATATCCTCTCTATCTTAATCCTTGTCTTCATATTTACTTAGGGACTTCAACATAGATGTGGATGTTCCCTTGAACACTCTGGCCTCTCAGTTCATCAGCCTTCTAACTTCCATGCTGTCTATCTTCACTTCACTTCTCACATACATTTCCATGAACTCACTGTCTCCCCTCTTTGTACCGCTTCCTTGATAAAGAACTCTGGTGTTCTTGTCTCAGACTAGAACCTCCTCTCCTTTCATCTTTTCCTGTTCTTCACCTGTGCTGAGCTTTTTCTCCATGTTCACCATTCTCTCCATTCTCTTCAACTACTCCCTGTCTTCCCAGTTCATGAGATCAGCTGTTCTGTTCTGGTCGCCCTTCCTCCCTTTTGTAGTTCAGCTGTATACTACTTAACTTTAAGTCCTTTGCTCACTTGTCCTTTTATCCATCTCCCTTGCCAAACTGCAGCTTTTAGTTACCCCCATCATCCATCTTCTCTATTTGTATTCATATATAGCTAAAAAAGTCATATAACTCTCAGTGGGTCTCTTGCTGCTCCATGGTAATCTTTTTTTCTTCCCTGAGTTTCTCACACTTTGCATAGTAGCTTTGCCATGTGATCCCTCTTCTTCTTAGACTGCCTACACTACCTATCTTTTTTCCCCTTTTCCATATCTCCATCAAAAGACCTGGTCTTCTACTTTATTGAGAAAACAGAAGTGTTTAGTTCAAGATCCCTCTTCTCCCCAACTCCACAGTTCACAACCCTCCTTCAGTCTCTCTTCCTTTGCTTCAGTCCATGATGAAGAACTCCTCACCAAGGTAAATCATTTGTTTTCTTGATCTCATATCCTTCTGTCTGCTCTGGGAGCTTGTGATTCTTTTCAGTGTTGGCTTTGAGCCCTTTCCTAAAATAATATTTCTTACCTGCTCTTCTCTGTCATCTGTTCTGTGGTGCAAAATAGTTGGGCTTAATGATGACTATTTTGCTCATTACCTAGTGACCTTTTTTTGCTTTGGGTTACCAGTTGTGTTCCAAGGGGTGTTGAACACACCAGAAGTTTCACTTTTAGATAAGTGGAAATGTTTCCTATAGTTTTCTTAAAATCAGATTAAAATATTATACAAAGAAAACCCTGTAACACATGAATTTTTTGTCAGGTCTTTCCATTCCCTGTCATGGCATTGTCCTTCATCTTTTATGTTTGTGCAGTCTTCATTGTCGAATGGACCATTTTTGTTGAATTATTTGGAAGCATGTCAGTAAATATTTTTTATCATGGCTGTTTATTTGTATTCTCTCAGCTCATGGCTGATCAGAACAAGTAATGTTTCACTTTTATACTTTCAGTGAAGAACAATATCAACATTGAGAGTAGTTAAATATTTTAAAATGATAGTCCTGTAGTATCTAAATAATCCAAAAAATTAGCCAACTCATCCCTTCTTGAAGGACAGAAACTAACTTCATTTAATTTAGTATTGATTTAATGAGGTTAGAACAGTCTTAAAGTATAAACAGTAGGCCACTGAAATGGTTAAAAAATGTTTAAGACTACTTTCTGGAATAAACATGTTTTTAAATGTAAGTAAACATTCAAGAGGAAAAATCTGAGCCTGCAGATTTTTTTTCCATTTTAATTATATTCATGTGAATATTAGGAGTTTGAGCTCTGGTAATACTAGTTTATCTTGACTTTTCCATAATTCTAAAAGTATTCCCCCAATGGAAAATTTACTTGTTTTACTTCCTAATTTCTGATCTTTTGATTTTTTTAAATGGCAAATTTGATCTTTCATTTAAAACAGTTTGTAATCCTGCTAATTTCAGTTTTGTAAATAATAAAAAATATACCAGCCTGTTTTTAAAAACTAGCCTAGCAGGCAAATAGAGCATGAATAAAGTTACTATTTTTCTCCTTTCCCTACAAATTTTGTTATCTCCTATAGTGCATAGCAGAATACAGAATATATGGGAGATACATCAATAAATAATTTTTAATAAAGGAATGAGCTTGTGGTCCTTATTGTATCAATGACCTCGGTGGTCTAATACTCTGAGTTTGTAGACATGTAGTTACTGGTATCTTTATATACAACAAAATTCAGTTTGTTAGCACCTTTTAGGGGATATAGCAGAAAGAATGCTAGACTTAGAGTCAGAAGAGGCTGTGATTTGAATCTTCGTGGCTTGCTTCATCAACTCCAATGGGTGTTGGCTTCCTATGTGACTGTGGTCAAGGTGGTCAGCCTTTTTCAACCGTAGTTTCTTCATCTGTCAAATGGAGATACCAATATTTGTGGTACTTCTTTACACAATTGTTGTGAGAATCAAATTAGATAATGTTGGCAAAATTTGCAAATCTTTGCAAATTGTAAGAATGATGTATAATTATGAGCTATTACTATTATTACTCATTTCTAAAAAAAAAATTCTTCAGAATCCACATTTCCGGAAACTAATCCCTTGGAATGGCCAGAAAGACATGTTCTTCAGAACTTGGAAACCTTTGAAAAAGCTAAGCAAAAATTCAGGTAATTATTATGAATTAATGGTAACTATAGAGTCATGATTAAATTTATCTTGTTATTTAGGCATAGAGTTGCATGTATGACTGTCTGGTTGTCAATCTGTTGTCAAGCCTCACAGCATCTTTGATATCGGCCCCTTCTCTTCTTTAATGCCCCTGCGACCGGGCTGTGCTTAACTGCCAACATGATCTTCCCAATGTAGAGCTGTGACTCTGTCTCCTTGTTTTCAGCACACTCCACTGGCTCCACATTACCTTCAGGATCAAATACAAAATCCTCCATTTGGCTTTTAAAGGCCTTCCCAACCTGACCCGTCCCTGCCTTTCCAGTCTTTTTACACTTTGCTCTCCTCTGCATATACTACAGTCTAGTGACACTGGTCTTCTTGTTGCTCTTCACAAACAACACTCCATCTCCTGACTCCATACCTTTGCATTGGCTGTCCCTCATTCCTGGGATGCCTTCCCTCCTCATTTTCTTCTGTTGGCTTTCTTGGCTTCCTTCGAGATTCAGTTCAAGTTCTGTCTTCTAGAAGAGACCTTTCCCAGTCCTTGCCTCCCCTCGGAGGTCACCTCCCATTTGCCCTCTGTATATCATGTGTGTAAAGAGTTGTTTGTATGTTGTCTCCCCCATTAGAAAGGGAGCTCTGTAAGGGCAAGGACTGTGTTTTTGCTTTTTCTTTTTATCCCGGTCACTTCACACAGTTCCTGGAACATATTAAGTGTTTGATAAATGCTTGTTGATTTGTTGACTTAGGGGATTATTTAGTGGTATTTATTGAGTACCTTGGTGTTTTTAGGTGTTTATCACTTCATTTTTCTAGCATGTTCTCTGACAGATTTGCTTGTTTTCTATTCTGTGTCAGCACCAGAAATTAATTAAGGGAATGCCTTCTCAACCCTTAATTTGGGGTGAATGTGGGCAAAAGATGTTGATTTTGTTTCTGAATTTGTTTGGTGTGTAAAGCAAGTTTAAGTAGGGGTAATGGGGGGGAAGCTACTACCTTGTAATCTCACTCATACATATGAGCATTACCCTATGAACCATTATTTTTAAAATGCTTTGTTATTCTTGTATGTGAAGTACTTCACAAATACAAATTATACATTTTTCCCATTGTATGAAGAATAAAAAATAATCTGGTGTTAAACTGAGTCAATATTCATCAGTTGCCAGATAAAAATTAGACCATGCCAGGAAGCAGTTTATGTCAAGTTCAAAAATAAAGTACATCATAATGCAAACATCTGATTTCATTATAAAAGAAGGCTACGGAAGGTTTTAAAAATATTATTTGACTTTTATTAGCCTTTATATCTTTCATCCAAAAATTAAGAAGAATTTTGAATGAAGACAAGGTCAGTATAAGTATATTTGTCATCAGTTAATAAAAGTAATTTACAATTCTAAAACTACAGTGTTAGTATGTAATCACATAGATTAGAACCCAATTTGGAGAATGAGAAGAGGAAGAGATACTCTCTTTCATTAATGTAAAATCATGAAATAAATATTCTGTAGAGATAAAATATCACTTCATTATATCTTGGGAACAGGGTTATGTGATAGGAGTTTTGAATGGACTTCTGATTAAATATAGTGTTACTTCAATGTTGCAAAGCTCTTCCTTGAGTCAAAACTTAATTGTTCTCCTTTTTCAGTTCTCATTACTTTCTATAGCTAGCTATTTTTGGTGACTTTTTTTTTATTATAATAAGCACCCAGCTTGGAAGTCCAGAGACCTATGTTATAGTCCTGGCTGTGTTATTGGAGAGTTATATAACTTTGGCCAATTCTTTTAACCCTACTGTTTCCCAGTTTCCTTATCTGTGAAATTAGAGTACCTTACACCTGTATAATAATTTTAGCTATTCAAAGTACTTTTGTACCCATTACCTCAGTTAGCAATAATACTTGTACCTTATCTACCCTTTGTGGCTGTTGAAAGCAGGACTTAGACAAGTATAAAATAGTATCCAAATGTCAGGTATTTCATGCTGGTGATTCATTGCCTTTTCATAGTGAGCCATAATCATGATTTGAAGAGACCTTGAGAATTTTATGATGACTGCATCTTTTCATGAGCATGCTGAATTCCAGTACTCTTTCAGTAAATTCTTAACATGGTAAAAGAGACATAAAGGACAGTAGTCCTTGCCCTGAAAAATTTACAATTTTGTAGGGTTTACAGAAGATATACTTACCAGTGTCATAAAAGCTTGTACAGTTTGAAATTTTAGAAACCTTATGTAAGTGCCAAACAGTGTGGTATGTAAAGAAGAAATTCAAGTATGGTGAGGTTAATCAGAGAAAATTCTGTGGAGGAGGAATACCTACCTCAGTACTGTCCTTAGGCGACAGCAGCACAAAAAGTCATGCCAGCATTGCTGACTTATGTAGGATGAAATCTGTTGTGATTTCTAGATTTTTTTTCCTTTTGTACTTACATTTAGTCATTCTCTCTTTTTATACATTTATTCAACAAGCATTTATTAAGCACCTACTATATTTCAGGCTCTGTGCTGGACTCTTGGTATATAAAGACAAAACCAAGATAATTCCTATCCTCAAAGAGCTTACTTACATCTTTTAAAATTATGCATATATATACACACACACACACACACACACATACACACACACACACACACACACACATATATATGTATATATACATATACCTGTATATGTTAGCTTTATTTCTAAATATTTCTCTTCACTCTCCCGCCCCCCCCTCCCAACAAGCAAGCCAACCATTGTAACAAGAATAAGGGGGGAAGAGAGGGAGCATTTTAACAAAGTAATAATCCTTTACTTATTCCTGGCTATAGAGTTAGTTTAGGTTTTATTTTATTAGTTTCTGATCTAGCTTTTTATCGTCAAGTTGAATTCTAGTTCTTCCTTAATAGATTAACTCCCCCCACCTCCTTCCCCCTTCCCCCACAGAACTCCTATGCTGTCACGTTCATCTGAGCAATTGCTGGGCCATAAGGATGGTCATCGGGAATCGGTCACCTTACTAGATGCAAAAGAACTGCTGAAATACTTTACACCAGATGGATTACCAATTGGGGATCTTCAGCCTTTGCATATCCAAAAGAGGTAAGCTATTAGTACTTATAAACTCATATAATTTATATTTATTACAAGTGATGCTTAATAACTAGCTTCTGATTGGCTCTGTTGCTTAGAGTACCATATTGATGATGCAGAGGTCTTACGCTCATTCTCTGTGATGTGATGTTCTTAACACTGTCGTAGGTTACAACCTGCACAAATAGTACCTGTCAGATATCGTGTGTTTGCATACTATTGACTCTAAGGGAAATTAAGGGTGAGGACTAAATGGACCATTAAATATTTGTTTTCAGCCACTGTTGGAAAAAGTATTCATTCAAAGCACATTCCTTACTGATGATAGACCAGTACAAGTGTCTTTATATACAAAAGGTAGCATATTATTATTATTCTCTGGAGAATAAATTTTGTATCTTTACAAAAACAGTCACTTTAGGGTTTTCCTGTAGTTTTTGATACTACCACTAGATGGCAGGAGTAGTCAGTCAGTCCGTCGTTTGCCACTGAAAGTCTGTCTACATTTTGCTGCTAAGAAATTGAAGTTCCCACTAGGAGGTATTATTCCAGGACGGAGACTGGGAAATGGGATTGGTGGGTTGGGAGGGAGGGAGACATAATAAACAAGCATTTCTGTACGTCGGAAGTTAAATGTTGGGGATACAGAGAAAGGCAGAAACATTGCTTCTCCCCACGGAACCTGTATTCTACTTGACACTCTCTCAATAACATGCAAAATATATAGAAAGTACATGGAAGGTAATTTCAGAGGGAATGTCCTATCAGAGCTGAAGGAGTGGAAGAGGAGTCTGGAAAGGCTGCCTGGAGGAGGTGGGATTTGAGTCTTGAAGGAAGTTGGGGGAAGTAAGAAGTAGAAGTGATGAAGCATTTCAGTCATGAGGGACAGGATAGTGAACCAGAAATGGGAGATGGAAGGTCGTGTTTGAGGAACTGTAAATAGGACAGTGTAGTTATGTTGTAGAATGCAGAGAAGGGAGTAAAGTGTGAAAAGATTGGAAAGAAAAGAGGGATCCAGATTGTGAAGGTCCTTAAATGCCATGCATAGGCAGTCAGAATGAGGGTCAGTGTTATTTCTATATGTACATGGCATTACTCTGGATAGTTTCCAGTATAGTGTGCTCTCTCCTTACTCCCTATTCCTATGTCCACCAGGTTAGTATTCTCATGACCAAAATAGCAACAATTTCTCCTGAAAGCTGCAGCTCACTCTTATCCAATAAGATGCATGTTTTCTGTCTTTTAGAATTGAGCCTTTTGAGAGAAGACTATGTATATTTTTTTTTTTTTTGGCGAGGCAGTTGGGGTTAAGTGACTTGCCCAAGGTCACAAGGCTAGTAAGTGTCAACTCTCTGAGGTTGGATTTGAACTCAGGTCCTCCTGACTCTAAGGCCGGATCTCTATCCACTGCGCCACCTAGCTGCCCCAATACTTTTTAATAGGAGTTAATCCATTACATAGCAATTAATCACACATTTATTGAATGATTATAATGAGATAATGTAAAGGTGTCTATAAAGTATGATACAATCAGCTGTTTTTATAAGTAAGCCCCTACAGAAGTCCTGTTCTGATTCCTCATTGTGAATGAGGCTTCTTTAAGCCTAGGTCCTGATAAGCTTTAGTAGCTTCTCTCAAGCTAGAAGGCTTATTAGTGAGACCTGACATGTCATTATCTGAGGGCCAGCCTTGCCACATTTGGAGAGGCTGTCTGCCAGAAGGTTGGTTATCGGTGACTTATCTTTTTTTTTTTTTTTTTACTATAGCACTTCTAGTTTTTTTGTCAGAAATTTAAATAATAATAGGTTCACAAAGTGTTTTACAAATTTTTATCATGATAACAATGCTGGAAGGTAGAGGCTATTATTATTCCCATTTTACAGATGGGGAAACTGGGGCAGATGGAGTTTAAGTGACTTGCTCATGGTCATCTTCTAATAAGTGACTGAGGCCATATTTGAACTCAGGCCTTCCTGACTCCCAAGCTCCTTGCTTTATCCGCTGCACCACCTAGCTGCCTATATCAAATCTGCCTTATTGGTCTGTATGCCAGTTTGCACACTCCAATCTTGTTCTTTTTTTGAATATCAGGACATTTGCCTTTTCTCTAGTCCTACAGCACATTCCTCCTGTTCTCCATTATTTTTTAGGTGTGATAATGATCAGCAATCACTTCTACCGCATTCAGTAATTTATGTGGATCTTGACTCAAATTCATCATGGACTGCTAGGTGCTCTTTTACTATCTCTCTACTTCCTTAAATTTTAGTCCTTTATTAAGTGTTTTTGGTTTTGTCCTTTCTGGTCAAAAGATTAGTCTTGGCAGAAAAAAGAGAAGCAAAACAAGAGTTGGGAAGATCTGTCTTCTCTGCAGCATCCCTGCCTGCCATGAATGGTTGTCCTGTCTCTTTTATCCTTTTCTCCCCATTATAACTTGATGGAACCCCAGAAAACTCCACCCTACCAGACTTCACCTTTTGTTTTTTGTCTGTAGTATTACTTAGCAGCCTCTGTGCGTTCTCCGCTTTGGCAGTCGAGAGGAAAGTGCTAGATTGGGGATTAACACCCAGTTTCATGCCCTCGCTTTTCCACCTGTAGCACCTTTGTGACTGTGGGCAACTCATTTCCTGTGCTGGGCTTCGGTTTTTTCAGCTGTAAAAATGTTGACTTTGTAAGACCCATTCTAGTTTTAAATCCATGATCTTATGTTGTTAATGTTCATTCATTTCAGTCATGTCTGACTCTCTGTGACCTTGTTTGGGGTTTTCTTGGCAAAGTGCTTTGCCATTTCCTTCTCCAGCTCATTTACCCACCGGGTTAAGTGACTTCCTTAGGGGCATATAGCTAGTAGATGTCTGAGGTCAGATTTGAACTCGGGTCTTCTGACTCCAGGCTTGGCGCTCTACCAGTGTGCCACCTAGCTGCCCTGTTCTTTGAGGGCTGTGCTATACTTGGATTCATCCTTATTTACCTGCCCTTGTTTCCCTTTTCTGTACATATCTTTTTAAAATTTAAGATGATCATTTAATTCCCAGTGTATCTACTTCAGTGTCTTTAAAACACCATACATAAATTACATATACAAATACATGTCATATGTAATGACTATGAATATTGCACAGCGTGACTAATGATTAATTTTTTTCCAGTTTTTGTGGGGTAGGAAAGAAAGATTAATTGTTCCATACAGGTGAGTTAAATAGATAAAGTTATAATTAGGCTTTACTCAAGTGCCAAAAGGTTTTTTTTTTCCTGAGAGATAGGAAGTATCACAAGTCAAATATATCTAGAATTTTATGCACTTTGCTGAATTATCAGAGGATACTAAATATAGTACCTACTCTTGATGACTCTGGTTCATAATTGTGACTATCAGTTCTTGTACTGTATATCTCCACTATGTTATGTTTGATCTGTGACTGACTTAAAGTATGTTTAGTTTGTTCATGGCTTTAATAAAATCAGAGTATTGGGATCTCATAGCTGTACATTTAGCTCTTCTCTTTGGAAGTCAAAGAATATTGCACTAAGCTCTTGACAGGCTCTCTGTACCCCAGTTTCCTCATCTGTAAAATGAGGATAATAACTACCCTGCCTTTCTCACACAGTTGTTGTGAGGAAAACATTTTTATATCTTAAAAAGTCCTATATAAATGTAACTCATTATTACTACATGGTTATTCTCCCAGGGCCTCCATGTTTTCCTGTCATTTATCACTTTTCCTGTCATTTTGCCTGTTTCTACTTATTTCCCCATTCCAGCTTAGTATTTCAAATCTGGTGGTGAATGTGTAGATGAAGTAAGCTGTGAATAATAGAGCAAGGACATCTCTTACAGAGTGCGGGAACCTGAGAGGGTATTTTTGGAGCACTTCAGGATTCACAAGATTCTTTGTTACATCTGGGTTGTGCTCTGGTCTTGGAGTGCTTGAGTTTGTGAAGGCTCATCTCATATCTTGCTGAATAGTTATTGGAGGGGACCAAAGTTACTCACCTTCAGAAGCAAATATAATACTTTTTCAAATTTCAAGAGCCATAAGGCATAAAGAAGATGAGGGCTAGAAAACAAAGATGCTGCATAATCTTGTTAGAGTATATGGGTGAGTATTTTATATAATAGCTAAGAATTAGGTCTGGGAGTAAAATCCGAGTATTCCAGTTCCCAGACTAGTATTTTATACTGTCATTACAGTCTTTGTTTTTGAAAACTGTCAGATGTTGTGCTTTAAAATAAAAATGGGATCCATTTCAGGTTTTAAAATCAGAACATGTTTTGATTAAATTCTGAAGAGCTAGTCAAAATACAGCTATTAAAAAACTATGAAAAGCATAAACAGTATGACTAATATTATTCTACCTTCTGCGTCTTTCAAAGAAGGAAAGTTGCCTTTACGAAGAGCTTCAGAATATTTCGGTATTTGCAAGCAAGTCTACACTATTCAAAAATCACTGGTAGATAACACTACCAACATTTTCTGTACAGGCTGCAGCAGAATTTCTGTGCTAATAAAATAATGGACTTTTTTTTTTTCTTTAATCCTCCATTATTGAAGCTTAGAAGAAGTGGGTTGCAAATGATTCATCTGAGCCCTTCCTTGTGTGTTCAAGATGAATATTACCAGCTATGCTCAGCAGGGTGAAGTATTTTTACTTTCTTGTAAATGATGATGGCCTTTCTTATACTCAGTATAACCTTTCTTAGTCTTAAGCAGTTTCATGTTTATCCTATTTTAACCAGCAAACATTTATCAAGTGACTGCTATGTGCCAGGCACTGGTAATGACAAAGACCAGAGTGAAACAATCCCCACTTGCAACAAGTTTGCATTCTGCAAGGGAAGGTGAGGTACATATATCAAGTTATACAGAAAACACAAAGCAGATACAAGGTAACTAGGAGTTTGGGGAGGGCAGTTGAGGCAAGGTGCTCACATCTAGGAGAACCAGACAAGGCCTTATGAAGAACTTGGCACTTGAGCATAATCTTGAAGGAAATCCAGGTGTCCCAAACTTGGAGGTAAGGAGAGAGTAAGCGTTCTGGGAATGAAGGACCACCAGTGCAGAGGTATGGAGATGGGAGATAGAGTGCCGTGAGTAAAGGATGGCAAGGTCAGTGTGACTGAATGGTAAAAAATGTGTGGAAAGGAGTCATTTGTAAGTGAGTCTGTGAAGATAGGAAGGTACTAGTGTGGGAAAGTCTTTAAAGGCTTAAACAGAGGAGTTTATATGAAGCTAGAGGTTATATCCCTATTATATCCCAGTGAAGCTTATTGGAGAAGAGAAGGTTGGCATAGCCAGTTATATCTGAACTTTAGGAAAAATTACTTTGACAGCCAAGTGAAGAATGGATTAGAGTGGGGATAGACTTGAGGCAGGGAAGGCAAACAGGTTATTATAGTAAGTTTGGGCAAGAGGAGATAAGGCCATGAACTAAGGTGGTGACTGTGAAGTGGAAAGAGGGTGATTTATATTAGGGATATTGTGGAAATAAAAAATAACAAAATTGGGCAACTGTATATATGAGGTTAATTAGAAGGAGGAGTTGAATATGACACTGAGAATGCAAATCAGTCATGTGAAGGATGGTGGTACTTTTGACAGAAATATGGAAGTTTTTGTAAGCATAAAATGCTACATAAATGTGAATTGTTATAATTATTAGTAAAAGCCAGGAGAACAGAAAGAGGGCACTAGTGAAGAGAATGCATGCATCAAGAAATAGTGTCATGGGTTTGAAATGCACAGTCCCCTTTCTTGTAAATAATTAAAATTTACAAAATATTTTGTGCTGCCCATCATACTGTTTTCTCCCAGAAGCTCATTATCCATATGTGTTTTAGACAGTATTTTGACAAAAAGTGTTTTCTACAAAGTTCATCAATACTGAAGTGTATCTCCATGATATGCATCTTAGGCCCTTTATGCCTTAGTAAGTGGTCTTCCTGTGGCCAAAAGAAAAATAACCATCTGCTGGTCTAAATTCTGGTGATGAATAACTAACTTGCTGACCTGGTCTTTGGATGGGAGTTAGACAACTCATTGCGTGATCTTTGCTGGAAACCTCTCTGACTTCTAGAGTTGGAAAGGACCTGTCAGATCTTCCACTAGAACTTACGTTCACTTCCACTTTGTTGGAATAGGATGTTAGTGGATGTTCTAAAAAGTTAATTTTTAATAAATACTAATATCTTTACTGTCTCTTGACTAAATTATATGACAATTAGCTGTATGCAGTGGAAGTAGGTCGTACAGTGGATAAAGAACCAGGCTTGGAGTCAGGAAGACCTGAGTTCAAATTTGGCTTGGTTTCTCATCTGTAAAATGGGATCACACTGGAAAAGGAAATGACAAACCACTCCAATATCTTTGCCAAGAAAACTCCATGGACATGTAGAGTCAGACACGACTGAACAGCTAAACAACAACAAAGGGAAGTGAATTATTTCCTCAATATATCAGATTTTTTTTTTGTTAGTACATCATTTAGAAAACCTTCCAGAGGACAATTAGTATTGTAGTATGTTTTAATTCTCTTGAACGCTTTATTTGAATTCATGATGAATCATGAATCAAAAGGTGAATTTGAGAAATGTTTTACTAATAAACAAAACTAGATTATATTGTTGTTTTTAGGTGGATGGATATGAGAGAGATAAAGTAAGTGCATGTACTTTAGGGTCTTGAACATTATCTTTATGCTACTCAGATAAGTTAAGTCTCTTCCTAATATTACCTTCTAATTTTTCAGAACAGATTGGTCTTAATCTACTTAACAAGCTTTACCTGTGTTGTTGTTTTGATTGATGTAACCAGTAATCATAAAAAGAATGGCTCTGGGATGGAAGTGACGTAAAAGTGATATTCATTGAAGGTCAAAAGTATTTTGTTTCACAAAGTTTGAACAGTAATGTTAGTATGAATAGGAATTAAGGCAAATTTTTTTTATGAATTTTTCTCTGTTAATCCATTTCCCTACTCCATCCTTGCCAATCTCTTTATCTTTGTACCTAGTGCAGTGTATCACATGTGGTTTGCCTTTCAATTTCTTACAGACAAAATTTGGGGAGGCAACATAGAAAGATGAAAGGAGGGAGAAGGAAGGGAAGATTGAGAACCTGTTATGTTCCAGGCACTGTGCTAAGTGCTTTACAAATATTATCTCATTTGATCCTCACAACTCTGATAGGCAGATGCTACTCTGATCCCCATTTTGGGAAAAGTGAGGTAGATAGAGGTTAAGTAACTTGCTCCCTGTTACACATCTAGTACATGTCTAAGGCTGGATTTGAACTCAGTTCTTCCTGACTCCTGGCATAGCAGTTTATCCACTGGACTACCTACTTGCCTCAGAATGGGAGAAGATAAGACACAAAAGGGAGCTGAAAAGCAGAGAGGTGATAGTACCAGGTTGGGCTCATGGTTTTGAAATCTAAATGAAGTCAGGAACAGGGCCGGGAGAAGTATGAAGACAGGTCAGCTTCAGCTCCTCCATAGAATGGAGGCTCCATCCAGGAGAAAGTAGTCAGTGGGAGAAGTTGGGCAGGCGTTGCAGAGGGATATATTCAAGGACTTTGAGTCAACAGAAACTTAAGTCCAGAATTCACCTTCTACGTTAGCTGTATAACTGTGGGTAAATTACATAACTTCTCTGAACTTCAGTTTCCTCATTTGTAAGGTGGAGGTAATTATATTTGGCAGTTCCTTCACAAGTTTTCTGTGAGAATCAAATGAGATAATTCTGGATTTTGAATACTTTCTATATAAATATGAGATACTGTTATCATTTTTTAGTGAGTCTTTTGCTGGGAGTGGTCTAGCATGGATGCTTTTAATTTTGAGAGTGTGTAAGATTATGTTTGAAAAACAAGAAACACAAAAAGTCAATATAATAAAGAGCCCTTGAGAGCTGAAAAACTTATAAAACAAAAAACATAGGTACTGAAAAATGTAGGAAAATTTCATTTATTTGGAACCTATTAATTAGACATTTGTATGAATTGAAATAGTGGCTGGGCTGAAGTTTATTTTTGTTCAGTGAAATAGGATTTCATAAGCAAATTAATAGTATTGGTAATAGACTCACATTTATAACACTTGAAGCTTGGAACAACTCTGGTTTGTTTTTTTTTTTTGTTTGTTTCCTGTGGCACATTCTGGCTATTATTGAGGTTCCCAAAGGGTAAGAAACTTGCCTGGTATCACACAGCAATCAACACACTCTCTCCGGGGGCTATTGTTCCGATCAAGGTAGAGAGAGGACTATTTACCTTCCTCAGTAATCACAACCAACTTTTCAGCGTTTACATGGCTCCATTTCTCTTATCAGTGTTTGAATTGCAGCTTGTCCTTATGAATTGGTTAAAGCAGAAAAGCTTTTTGTCAACTTTGTATTGGCTATTCATTTATGTAATTGTGTGACCATAAAAGTATTTTTTTTAAATTCAGGTTTTTCATAGTTCAGTTTGATCTTACCCCTGATCCATTCAGATTATTGCGTTCAATCTTCCAGACTCATTTGGTTATGAATATTGGTCATTTATACTTTTTTGTCAAAGAAAACTTCTCTTTGTTATTAAGAATCTTTAAGTTTTTAAATTTTGAGATTATTTCTCTTGTTCTTGCTCTATCAAAAATAAACTGGACAAGAAGTGTATACATTTTTTACATATGGAGTTTTGGGGTTACTGTGTTTTCAAATGAATGATCCAGGATTGCAAAGGCATGGTCCATTGGTCAGAACTGAAATAGGTACTTTCTGTGCACAGGGTGTCTGTTAAGGTTCCAGAAAGTGATGACTTTAAGGGAAGTTGAAAAGTTGGGTGCTATATATTCTTAGCCAAACTTGCCTTTACTGTTACCACAAGGAAGGTTGAACATACTTTCTACGCTGTAACAAAACTCATTATGAGCCAATCTGCCATTTGTGTACTTCAGCATGTAAAATGAGAATGAGTAGCAGCAGCAAACCTCAGAGCTAGTTAGATTTAGCATGAGAGAATAGAAGGAGTTAAAAGCTGTGTTTGAATCCTGCCTCTGGCATTGATTTACTAGAAGTTTGAGCCCAGGTATATTGCTTAACCACCTTTCTAAGCTTCATGTGTCTCCTCAATAAAATGAGGATATTTGTCATTTCTACTTGACAGGGTTGTTATGAGGAGCAAATGAGATAATGTCTTTAAAGTGCTCTGCAAAACCTGTAAGCCTAGGGAGAGGTCAGCTTTTTTATTTTTTTTTATTTTGGTCATCAGAATGGATTGGTTGCTTCTTATAGCTGCAAATCACAAGTTAAGTGATCTGCCTTCCATTTCTTGCCTCCACCAGTCCTTTATGTTTTTCTCTGGCTGTGCAATGTGTCCCATCTACCCAGTCAAAATTTCTGTTCTTCTTTATCCAGCCTTAAATAGAATTAAAAGCCTGGTTAATAATTGCTCATTGCTAGCATTTGTATGGGACAGCTAGGTGACACAGTGGATAGAGTGTCAGGCCTGGAGTCAGGAAGACCTGAATTCACCTTAGACAGTTGTGTGATCCTAGGCAAATCACTTAACCCTTTTTACCTCAGTTTCCTCATCTGTAAAATGAGCTGAAGATGGAAATGGCAAACCACGGCAATATCTTTGCCAAGAAAACCCCAAAAGGGGTCATGAAGAGTCAGACACAACTGAAACAATTGAACAACAACAAACCATTTATATTTCACTTTAAGATTTGCAAAGCACTTTATATGTGTTCACTTTTATGTATGTTAACTCATTTTATCCTCACGATAACCTTGTGAAATAAGTACTATTGTTATTATCCCCATTTTACAGATGGGGAAACTGTGACACAGAGAGGTTAAGTAACTTGTCCAGGCTCACACAGCTACCAGTTGTCTGATGCAGGATTTAAATTTAAAGGACAGCTAGGTGGCGCAGTGGATAGAGCTCTGGCCTTATTCAAATTCAGCCTCAGACACTTACTAGCTGTGTGACCCTGGGCAAGTCACTTAGTCCTGATTGCCTTACCAAAAGGCAAAAAAAAAAAAAGATTTACGTTTAAGTCTTCCAGACTCCAAGGTCCTGTGCTCAATGCACTGTCACCTAGCTTCTTATTTATAGTAACTTACACTAGGGTGGAAATAACTAAAGACTAATCCATAGCATTTTAGAATGAGGAATTCGTTACCTCAAATGAATTTGAAATTGATGAACTGTGTTGGAGATAACTTTTTTTGGGGGGCTAGGCGATGGGGCTAAGTGACTTGCCCAGGGTCACACAGCTAGTAAGTGTTATGTGTCTGAGGCCAGATTTGAGCTCAGGAAAATGAGTCTTCCCAACTCCAGGCCTGGTGCTTTATCCACTTCTCTACTTAGCTGCCTGTTGCTTTTATTATTATTTGCCAAATGATCTTCTGTATCTCCTTTCCTTACTCATCTTCCACATCTGTTCACCTGTATGAACATTAAGTGGTTCTCAAGGTTCTTCTCTCAAAGCCTCTCCACAGTGATTTTTGAGCAACCCAAGTGAAGTATACACGTATACTTCTTGGGATACACAGAAGTATTAGAATTGAGGAGAGCGGCCCCGGTGTTCAGCATACTTGTCACATTCACCAACTTCTGCTGCACTCCTTGTGTTCAGTGCTGGCTGTGGTGGATGGTTAGGTGCCCAGGCACCTCTCCAGGGGTATGGACAAGTAGGCAGTCCCTCCATACCTGTCTTAGCATGCTTCTGTCCTTATTCCCTGGCCATCACTGCAGCAGTAGCAGCAACATGGTACACTTTATGCCTCCTGACCCTCCGTATCTTCCTTACTGTGGGAAACCCCATGCTGCAACTGGGAAAGCTCAATCCTGCTTCTCCAGAATTGTGGACCTTTTCAGGTCTTTATTCTTGGGGGGAAATAGTTGATATTTGTGCTCTACAACCCAGGACAGATTTAGGCATACTACACAGAATCCTGGGGTGGGCATAAAGGCCCTCTTTGAACCCAGGCAGCCTAACTGGCCTTGGAAAATGCTTCTTGAGAACAAGAGCTTCTTTCTACCTGCCCAGACTCCTGTTCTCTAGAAGAACAAGAGAAGTTTGTCTTGGCCCAGGATGAAATACATCAAGGAGATCCCAAGAAGAGCAGATACAGCAAGGGCAACAGCAATTAGTAAGAAGTGAGAGGTCATGGCAGCAGCTCCCATCAGGGGCTTGGTTCTAAAGTAGAGAGGCGCAGAAGTCGATGGCAGAGTAAAAGCAGGGACTCCCTTGAGTTTTCCCCAAATACCTGTAAAAAAGTCAACAGCTTGCTACAAAAGACCCCCCAAAATACTGAAGAAAATAACACCTTAAAAAATAGACTAGACGAAATGGCAAAAGAGGTCCAAAAAGCCAATGAGGAGAAGAATGCCTTAAAAAGCAGAATTGGCTCAATGGAAAAAGCAGTCCAAAAGCTCACTGAAGAAAATAATTCCTTAAAAATTAGATTGGAGCAAATGGAAGCTAATGGCTCTATGAGAAATCAAGAAATTATAAAACAAAACCAAAGAAATGAAAAAAATAGAAGACAATGTGAAATACCTCATTGGAAAAATAACTGATCAGGAGAGATAATTTAAAAATTATTGGACTACTTGAAAGCCATGGTCAAAAAAAGAGCCTACAAATCATCTTTCAAGATTACCAAGGAAAACTGCCCTGATATTCTAGAACCAGAGGGACAAATAGAAATTGAAAGAATCTACCAATCACCTCTTGAAAGAGATCCCAAAATGAAAACTACCAGGAATATTATAACCAAATTTCAGGGTTCCCAGGTCAAGGAGAAAATATTGTAAGTGGCCAGAAAGAAATAATTCAAGTATTGTGGAAACACATTCAGGATAACACAAGATTTATCACCTTCTACATTAAAGGATTAGAGGGCTTGGAATATGATATTCCAGAGGTTAAAGGGGCTAAGTTTAAAACCAAGAATCACCTACCCAACAAAACTGAGTGTAATCAATGAGGGGAAAAAATTGATATTCAATGATGTAGAAGAATTTAATACATTCTTGAGAAGCCAGAGTGAAATAGAAAAATTGACTTTCAAATGCAGGACTCGAGAAGCATGAAAAGGTAAACAGGAACAAGAAATCATAAGGGACTTATTAAAGTTGAACTGTTTACATTCCTTCATGGAAAGATAATTGTAACTCATGAGACCTTTCTCATTATGAGGGTAGTTGGAGGGAATATATATACAGACAGAGGGCACAGGGCAAGTTGAATATTAAGGGATGATATCTAAAAACTAAAATTAAGGAGTGAGAGGAATGTATTGGGAGAAGGAGAAAGGGAGACGTAGATTGGGGTAAATTACCTCATATAAAACAGGCAAGAAAAAGCTTTTGACATGGAAAGGAAGAGAGGGGAGGTGAGAGGGAAAGAGTGAACGTTACTCTCATCAGAATTGGTTTAAGGATCAAATAACATACATGTTCAGTTGGGTATGGAAATCTATCTTACCCCATAGGAAAGTAGGGGAGAAGGGGAGAAGAGTGGGGTATGTGAGAGAAGGGAGGGCAGATTGGGGGAGGGGGTAATCAGAAGCAAACACTTTTGAGGAGGGACAGGGTCAAAGGAGAGAATAGAGTAAACAAGGGGTGGGATAGGATGGAGGGAAATATAATTAGTCTTTCACAACATGACTATTATGGAAGTGTTTTGCATGACTACATATGTATAACCTATATCAAATTGCTTGCCTTCTCAGTGAGGGTGGGGCGGGGGGAGAGAATTTGGAACTCAGAGTTTTAAAAATGATGGTTGAAAATTGTTTTTACATGCAACTGGGAAATAAGATACACAGGCAATGGGATATAGAAATCTATCTTACCTTACAGGATAATAGAAGGGGAAGGGGATAAGAAAAGGGGGGAGGTGATAGAAGGGAGGGCAGATTGGGGGAAGAGGTAATCAGAATGTATGCTGTCATGAGATGGGGAGAAATTTTGGAACTCAAAATCTTGTGGAAGTGAACGTTGAAAGCTAAAAATATATAATTTTTTTTGAAAAAAGAATACATTTAAAAAAAAATAAAAGATTTTCACCCTAACCTCCAATCCATTGGAGAACTTGGCAATGAGTTAAAAAGGCTATTTGTTAGGAAATCACTGTCTACCATATTGTCATCTGCCTGGCAGCTGCCCCTTCTTCCCACCTGGAACAGCCTTTTCCAGATTTTTGAAAACTGACCTTCAGAGACCACTATTCTTGGTCTCTTCCCTACCACCCACCATACCAGGAAAAATAAATTTGCTTTCTGAATTTCAAGAGAACTCTTTGTATAATTGGTGAATTGTATTGAAAAATGAGTATTGATATTTAGTAACTTCAGCCAGTGGTCTACTTCTTCCATTTGAATGTACATATTGAGCAGAAGTATTCATCTTTATCATTTATTATTTATTATTCATCTCTGGTAGCCATTAAAATCTAGTATCAAAACAAACTAAACTTAGAACTGAACCTTCAGATTGCATTAGGAGATGGATTTTATACTTTATGAAGTATAAATATATAAATCAGTCCTTTGGGATAGTGGCTGGTCATTGCATAGATTGAAGTTCTTATGTCTTTTAAAATTGTTTGTCTTTACAGTGTTTTTGTTATCCTAAAAATGGTCCTCCTTATGGTGCAGAATGAGACATTTTCTGACATTTCAAATTAGGGGAGATTTGTTTTGCTTGAGTAGGTGTGTTTGTTTCAAAGATTTTTGTTTTTCTTTTTTCTAAAGAGGGTAGATAGGGAAGAAGAGAAAATGGATTTTTGTTAATTGAAAAAAATTATATTGGTATCACAAAATGTTAAACCAAGATTTTCAGAAATAATGATGCATATTCAATCACATTTTCTCACTAAAAATTATAATTTTAGTGAGATTAGAAAGACATTTTATACTATTAAATGAAATAAAATATTTTAAAAATATTGTTTATTTAATCTTTACCACATCCTTTTTAATGTCCATTTTTATATTTCATAATGTATATAATGTGATTTTGTGTGTGTGTGTGTGTGTGTGTGTGTACTTATTATGTATATACGGGCAGGTAGGTGGTGTGGATAGAATTGCAGTCCTGGAATCAGGAAATCCCGAATTCAAATCTAGCTTCAGACACTAACTGTGTAACCCTGAGCAAGTCATTTAACACTGTTCACCTCAGTTTCCTCATCTGCAAAATGAGCTGGAGAAGGAAATGGCAAAACAGCTCTAGTATCTTAGCTAAGAACCCTCCTTCCCCCCCTCCAAAAAAAAATGAAAGGGTGGTCCATGAAGAGTTAGACACAACTGAAACAACTAAACAAAGACATGTATAATTTATATAGATGAGTGTTCAAAATTTTTTTACTGCTGCAGATGTGCAAACAAAAAGATATGGAGACCAATGTTCTACACTATGACTAAATTAGACTATACACTATCCTTACCTTTTCTTCCCATCAGTTTTTTTTTTTTTTTTTTTTTTACTTTGGAATGCCCTGCTCAGTCCCATCCCTCTCTGTTGGAATTCTGTCCATTCTTTAAAATTCAACTCAAATGCCACCTTTTCCATGGAGTTTTCTTTATTTGTCTCCATCCTTACCCTAATCCCCTAATGATCTTTTGCCTTTCATACCTAAGTTTATACCTTTCTTGTGTACCTCTCATTCTTTTGTTTTATAATTGTGTATTATATGATATCATATTTGTGTATTTGTATCATAATAATCTTCTCTCTGAAGAAATTTGGAATTGATTGTGTGACATGGCGTGTCCACCTCAGAGAAGGTGCTGTGCTGCTCTGTGAGCAAAGCAGAATTGAAGTAGCTGTAAAGAAATGTGATGTGGCGCAAATTTAGAGAATCCATCTCTAATGTTCATGTCCTATTTGTGCCCAACCTGTGGAAGAACATTCCGAGCTTGATCGTTCTGATCAGCCACAGTCAGACACATTGCAATTTGAAGTTAACATAGTGATGTCCTTTTGGTCTTGTTTGAGAATGCAGGACAACAACCAACATACTTCTCATTTATTTTTTTGTATTATAATTGTGTCGTATCTCCTATAACACATACTTAAATGTCTATTAAATTGAATTGCATTAACTATCCATTTTTTTGTTCAAAATGAATATCCGTTCAGTTATTGAAGAGGCAGAAATGTGAGCAAAAGAAAAAAATTACAGAATATGGTCTTACCTTTTTCTCATCTCTCCTGGGATTGTATCCCAAGTGGTTATCAATTACAGAAGTAGAAGTGAAATCTCTATATTTAGTATCATTTCTTATTTTAATTGTTTATTTAGCATCATATATTTTAAAGTATCAAATTTTTTTTTTGTTTGTTGTAGTGAAAATACTTTTCTTCTGACACCAGAACTTACGCCTGGGAAAGTACAAGTCTTACCTTTTGAAAAAGCTTCTGTGTGTCACTATCATGGAATTGAGTAAGTTTTAAACAATAATTATATATGTATCATATGAATTACAAACTATTTTCTTTCTTCAGTTGTTCCTACAATATTACTCAGTTTGACTCTTTGAGTTGAGTGACTTTACATAAGTATGGATTTAGACACAGGACCAAAGAATAAAAATCTTAAAAAGAGAGAAACTAAGTAGTGAACTCAGTTAACTGAGTCCCATGAATGTTACAATTTGTACCATGTCTACTAAATTTAGAACTGAATTGGAGAAATTTTATTTCATATACCTTTCAGAAGCTTAAACATATATTTTAATCATTAATCAGTTAAGCATTAGTTAAAAGATACTTTAATGAAAATAACTTTTTTTCTGAGATGATGTGCCTCTAGTTTTAAGACATATGCTTTTCTTGAGTCATAATAATGGTGAGAGAATAATTATGTAATAATTTAAGAGTGACTGCCTGAAGCTAGATTTTGTTGTTAATGGGTAAAATAAACATTGTTCATAAGTAGTATTAATTGGATAATCAGAATAAAATTCATTAGAGTTTACTTGCTTGTGGTTTGGGTGTCCATTGTGTTCTATTTCTCATAAATCCTCAATTTGGAAAGGAAATTGAAATGAGAAAAATTAAGTTAGTTATGTATGTAAATAGCTGTTATTGAAATTTTCTCTAGTTTAATTTTTTTTCTGGAACTTGATAGTTCATAATTTAAGATGATATTTCATAATTCTCAACTGAAACATTATTTTAATTTCAGTTTTTATATAAGTGTTAGTAAAAAATGTTTGGGGTTTTTTTTGGCCATAGTCTCTAAATTATATCTTAGTTAGGAATATGTAGGGAGCAGGTGAAGCAATTTATAGTATGTACCCAGTTATCTTATTTCAGGACTTCATCGATCATTGAGATCATGGGTGTTGAGTAAAACCTCTACCAAAAAAATTGCAGCCCCACTGTGCCTTAGTAAAATGTTTGATGAATTGCTGTGATCAAAAATTTCATTGTTTCAGGTGATCAACCTTTCTCTATTTAATAGTTTTGTAACCTTAGTTATCCTTGACTTTTCACTCTGTCTCACCATTGCCACCCCCATGCATTTGTCCAGTTCTGTCTATTCTTTCTCCCTGTCTCTTTCATTCATCTCCTTACATTGCCACCACATTACTTTAGGTTCTAACCTTCACCCCTCACTTGTACTATTGTAGTAGCCTCCTGATTGATCTCCCTGCTTCCAGTCTCTTCTTTTTAATCATTGTCTATACAGCTGTCAAAAATCATTTTCCTGAGATAAAATGCAGAGTCCTCAGTTTGACATTGAGTTCTTCACAGTCTGTCTCTAGTCTACCTTTCTAGACTTATTTTACATTATTCCCCTTCAGGTACTATGCTCTAGCTAAATTGACCAGCTTCATATTCCCTGAATCTAGCATGCCTCTATGCATTTACACAGACTATCCTGAATGCTTGGAATGAGCCTTCATTCTTAAAACCCTCACTCTTAAAATTTTAGCTTCTTTCAAAGCTTAGCTTAACATACTATTTCTGTTTTTTTTTCCTTTTCTTTTTTTTTTTTTTTGGTGAGGTAATTGGGGTTAAGTGACTTGCCCAGAGTCACACAGCTAGTAAGTGTCAAGTGTCTGAGGCCAGATTTGAACTCAGGTCCTTCTGACTCCAAGGCCAGACCTCTATCTACTGTGCCACCTAACTGCCCCAACATACTATTTCTGATATGAGGCCTTTCCCGATCTGATGCCATATCTAATAGTCTTTTCTCAGTCTTTATATTTCTTCACCTCTCTTTAACTTTTGTCAGTGTTAACTATCACCTTCTCCTAGATATCATACTCAGGTTTTCATAATATTGCTCTCTCCTGGTTTTCTTCCAACCTGTCAGACCCTGGTCTTCTTTGCTTTATCATTGTCCATGTGTCACCCCCATGCATGGGTGTATGTCTAGAGCTCTGTCCTGGTCCTTCTTTTTTCTCATTATCAATAGTTATATTCAAATCTCTCCAGATCTTTTTCAGATCTGTATATCCAACCTTATGCTTTTTTCTCAACTCCAGTTGCACGTCATCTACTGCCTATTGTATATCTCTAAGAAAATATCTCATATAGGCATCTCAAACTTGGCATCTTTGCAATAGAATTCTTTATCTTCCTCTAAAACTCTCCCTAGTTCTAAAGTCCCTTCTTCTAAGGACTCTGCTATCCTTCTAGTTGCTTACGTTTGCAACCTTAGAGTCATCCTGGCCTAGACCATCTCTTTTCACTCCAACATGTACTTTGTTTCCAGTTCTTTTGCAACCACAAAAAGTGCTGCTCTAAATATTTTGTGTATATGGAGTCTTTATTTGGACCTCCTTGGGTTTAGCAGTGGAATCTTTGGGTTAAAGGGTATGAAAATTTTAGTCACTTTAATTACATAATTCCAAATTACTTTACAGAAGGTTGTACCAGGTTCACAACTTTACTAACAATGAATTAGTGTGCCAGTCTCTCTCCACAGCTCTTTCATTGACTATTCCTACTCTCTCTACTTTTGTTTCTCATTTAGGTAGGCTTAATGGCTTAGATGACAGATAAACAGTTTAACCACCCAAAATATATAGACCTTTAGAATTTCTTCCTAACATAATGGTATTCTGGAAAGGTTTTTTTTTTTAAAATTGTGCTCTCTGGTAGATGACCATCTTAGACTTAAACAAGCATAGTGTATTTTATTTTATCCCTTCATTTTTTACTCAATGTCTCTATGTTTTAAACACATTTTTTACATAAATTAAAATTTTGAGTTTTGTTCTCAATCCATTTCTCTATTTTTTTTTATTGAGAAAATTGATCCATTCATATAGGATTATAACAGCTATTTTTTTTTCCAGTTACCTCCTAATATGGATGTAAATTGGGGATTGTTAATCTGGTGTTTATGAACTTGATTTTTAAAAATATTTTTATAAATTTTTCAGGTATGATTATAATCTTATGTATTTTTATTTTATGCCTTTAAAGCATTATTCTGAGAGGGAGTCCATGGGTCTCACCAGATTGACGCAAAAATGAATCCCTGATATAGGTAGATAGGTGAGTGGATAGGTGTGAATGAGTAAGTAGGTGGATGGATAGATAGATAGATAGATAGATAGATAGATAGATAGATAGATAGAT
>NW_020950062.1:3971821-3987919 GCF_900497805.2 Vombatus ursinus | reverse complement strand
GATAGATAGATAGATAGATAGATAGATAGATAGATAGATAGATAGATAGATGTGATGAAACAGGGAGGATTAGAGTTTAATAGAATCAGTTCAAATAAGAGTACTGACTTAAAAGTGGAGGTAAATATGTGTGGTATGTGTGTGTGTATCTCCCTATTCTTGGGTTTACTTTCATTGTTATTCTTTCTTTCTCTTACTCTCTTTATCTCTACAGCTATTTCTTATCTGTTAGTTTGACTATTCTCTTTCCTAGCTCAGATAAGAGAATGGTACTTAATCTTCTTGCCCCACATGATGAAGAAAGGGGGTCTACCCAATGATATTAATTTGCAGTTCCGCTTTCCTAGAAGTGTTGTTTCCTTCCACTCCCTTACTTATACATTCTTATATGAGTCTCTAGAATCTATTCCCAGGACAGCTAGTTCTCTGTGGAGGCAAAGGGCTGCACTGAGAAGTGTTCCATAATTTTAATCTAGGTGTTCTAATTCTATTCTTTGTGTTTTTCCTCATCGTTTATCCCTTTTGATATCCTCATTTTGAGCATATGAATCTGTATCTGATATATTTTCTCTCATCTCCTCTTCTTCTCTCCTATTGGGATTTAAAGGTGATACATATGACCTAAAGCTGATCCTCTGAAGTGTCTAAATTTTCCCAACAGGGTTCAGTGGAATGCCATTCTCTTATCACCTCCCTGAGACGTCAGCTTCACAGTGCTACAAGATTGTTCCCCCACTGTAGGGCATATCCAGTTTCCAGTCCTCTCTCTTTATTCTGCTTCTCAGTGTTCTGTCCCTAATTTCTAATGTCCAAAGGCAGAGGAAAAAAACGAAAGTCTCTTATTCTCACCTTCCAGGATTCCTTTCTCTGTATTATCCTCTTATTCTCACCTTCCAAGATTCCTTTCTCTGTATTATTCTAATGCCTCTAATCCTGTGTTAATAAGGGATGAAATTATACCCTCCTCTCCCAAATTCCCTGTTATCTTGATTAAGTCCCTATGGAATTTGTAACATTTTTATTTTCTCCTTTCTATTTCAAGTTTTCTTTGATGTTGTAGTTCTGAAATTTGTATACACTTTCTTGGTAATTTAAACTTGGATTTTTTTTTCTGTTGATGTATGGTGGATTTTCTTAATCTGAACTTTGCTGTCTGCTTTCGCTGTTTCTGGGGAATTATTTATTATTTCTTGGAAAATGGTCTTCATCTATTCCCTTACATGATGTTTTTCTCAAAGTCCTATAAACCTCAGGTTATCTCCTTGCACCCTGTCTTCAAATTCAGGATTCTTATTTTGTAGAGCTCTCATGTATTCTTCCAACCTTGTTGATTATTATTTTGTTTTATTATTTTTCCTTCTGCCTCTACATTTTTGCATTCAAATTCTTTTATTTTCTTTATTAAAGAATCTTTTGAAACATGCTGATTTCTTCCTTCAGCATTTTAATTTCTAATCTCTTTCAGTGATATCTTTCCTTATTTTTGAAATCAGTCTTCTGAACCATTCCAGAAATTCTTTGTCTTATTCTATTATTATTTCAGAAGACTTAGTAGAATTTGCTATGTTATCTTCACCTTTCCCAGGACATTTTAGATGCACTTTTTTGTTATGGAGTACTTGCCTTCTGATTATTGAACCTATTCTTTGCTTATTTCTCTTTCTTTGTCAACATTTGTCTGTCTCAGTCAATCTGCTGAATTTTTTTGTGGCGTCCTCAATAACGATGTGCTTACTTCCCTTTAAAAGGTTCATTGCTATCGTGTTCTTCCCCCAGCCCTTGCTGCTAATTCTCTGTTCTTTCAGACTGTCAGAATTGAATGTGGGTGATACTGCTGCAGGGGCACTCCAAGTAGCCATTATAGTAAGGGCCTCTTGTCTGAATTTACCAGTCCTGCTTTTCTGGGTTCTGGCTTTCTTCAATCAACTGGCTTCTCCTGGATGGGCAGGAAAGTTCTCCCATGACATTACTGAGTGTTTCAAAAAGGCTTTACAGTTGAATTTCTTCTCCACTTTTCTCTTTCTGGCTGTGTGTTTCCACTTATGCTATATTAATTAGTTTAATCAAGAGTGAGTTTCTAATTTCCTCTCTCATCTGATTTTTTGTTCACCAGCCTCCATATTCTTCTACAGCCACCACCACTCTTTTTCCTTTTTCTTTCAACCTGGAGCTAGTCTGATGAGTAGTCATAAATTCACCTTGTTTGACCCAAAATGCTGTCAGGGGCTGAGAAGGTGGAGGCTGGGAATGTGAGAACTTCTTGTGGGAACCTTTAAAGATAGTGCCTTCCTTCTGTTGATAGTCTCCAACCTATTCTGTACATATCTTGTTTGTACATAATTGTTTTTAATGTTGTCTCCCCTATTAGATTATGAGCTCCTTGAGAACATAGACTATCTTGCCTTTTTTCCCTCAGCACTTAGCACAATGCCCAATAGTAGGTGTTTAATAAATATATCTTGACTCACTGACTGATTAGAATTGTCAAATTGGTCTTCAGTCTTTTTTTGTCCCTCCCAAGAATTACTTTGTGGAAGGTTCCTTCACTTCTAATAAGAAAGGGTGAATTTTGGCTCTTCTTAGTTGTATTTTTTCTTAAGGTCAGGAAAGCTGTCCTTAGGAAAACAGTCATTCTATTATTTTCCCAAGATTCCCTGATGAACAAAATTTGTTTGACTTATTTATTATTTTAAAGATTTTTAATCATTTCTTATCTTAGCCTCCCTGTTGCAACCTGAAATTCTGATTTTAATATAGAAAGTTCACCTTGATCGTTTTATTTTCCCTCTGTATCTTTTCTACCCCTACTGTATCTGCTTTGAAACATAATAGCCAGATGTACAAATAGTACAGATGTATGTGACCATGAATTTTTTTTTTAATGGTGGGGATGTTTTTCCTTTTGTTTCTACTGTTCTGCCTTATAATACTTCAAATTTTATTAGTCATTTCAATTCTTGCAACCCATTGGGCCAATGATTTATGAAAACAAGTCTATGATTTTTCTCAGGTCCCTTGATTGGTCCACAATTGATAGTGCGTTGGCATTTATGAAGTGCCTACTATATGCTAGGCACTGCTAAGTGCTGGGAATACAAAGAAAGCTAAATAGCACAGTATCCTTGAATGTAGAAGTATAATTTAAACTTCCCCCTAAATATATTACCTTTCATTTTCCTACAATAGGATTTGCCTGCTGCCTTTCTTGACTTAACACAATTTCATACATTTTCCTGCAGTTTACCTCTAGACTGCTGGTTGGTTTCCATACCTCAAACCCCTCCTTTCTCTACTCCATCTGCTCCTCAGCTGTCAGATTGATTTTCCTAAAGCACAGATTTGACCACATTACCCCTCCCATTTCCATCCCTGTTACCTTCAGGATGAAATATAAAATCCTCTGTTTGACTTTGAAAGCCCTTTACAACTTGGTCACTTCCTACCTTTCCATCTTTTTACTTCTTGCTCCTCTCCAGGTGTTCGGTGAACCAGTGACACTGACCTCCTTGTAGACCCTTGAACATGCAACTACATCTCCTTAGACTGAGCATTTTCACTGGCTGTCCCCTATTTCTGAAATACTCTCTTTCATCTTTCCCTCATAGCTTCCCTTGCTTCCTTCAAGTCTCAGCTGAAGTGTCACTTTTCCCATTCATCCTTCAACCTACTGCCTCCTCTCTAAGACCACCCCTGATTTATCCTGTATATATCTGGCCAATAGAGAGTGGTTCTGATGTTGTCTTCCTCATTACTCAGACTGCGAGCTCTTGAGCCCCCCATTCTTTGTATCCCTAGCGTTTAGCACAATGCCTGGCACATATTAGGCACTTAATTCCACTTGACTTGATATTTTACTACAAAGATACTTTAATGTTATCTGTACCCTTAGAGAATTAATTCACTGAGTATTGTTCATTGTTTAGTACTGTTTACTCAAAATGTTATTAATAAGCTTATCTCAAGTACTGATTCCTGAAGAACTAACTCTGTTTTGAGACTTCCTTATTTGTTCTTTGTTTTCTGATTTGGAAAAAAGATAAGAAACCTTCTTCTGTACTTATTCATACAAGCTTTAGTTTTAACAGCTTTTTCATCATTTTTAGATATTGTCTGGATGACCGAAAAGCCTTAGAAAGAGATGGAGGATTTTCTGAACTTCAGTCTCGTCTCATTCGTTATGAAACTCAGACTACGTGTACAAAAGACTGTTTCCCTGTACCCTGGGTCTTGAGTCCTCTTCCATCCCCAGCAGTTTTGTCGGAGCCTGGGAGTGTCCCAGATGGAGAAGCTTTACAGAGTGAACTAAGGACTGAAGTATCCAGACTGAAACGGAGATCAAAAGACACGGATTGCTTTTATCCTACAAAGAGGTAATGTGCTATATGGAGAGATAAAAAAGCACTGGCAGAAAATTTCTCTCTAGTGCAAATGAAACTTTTTCATCTATTGCTGTATTTTTAAAAGATGCTTTCTAGATGTATGCAAATTTCTTTAATCCCTTTGGTGTAGCAGTATTTTTTTAATTGCTAATAATAGGTATGCATAAATTTTAGGTTAAATATCAGAAAGAAAGAATTCAATGTTTTGTTTTATATAAGTGAGAAACTTATATAACCTGCTAGATTGATAAATCACAAAATCAAATTTCTGCATGCATGGTAATATAATTTTAATGTCTAAAATAATAAAATCAAGGTTGCTGAAATGTGTAATGTAAATTCTGTGAAATTTTTGTCTTTTACTTTTTAGACCTTTAGCCCACAAAAGTCCATTTTTTTGAGTGATTGAAAATAACAGAATGAAATGAATTCTACATAGTCATATGTCAGTTCCATAGTTAATCTTCAAACAAGCCATGCTGTAGCAAGTGGAGAGAGAGCTGGTGCATGACTTTTTTTTGTTTGCAGATGATTGTGCACTCAATGCAGCCTCTGAAGCTGAAATGCAACAAAGTATGGATCAGTTCTCTGGTGCTTGTGCTTATTTTGGCCTAACAACTAACACCAAGAAAACACAGGGTCTCTACCAGCCAGTACCTCACCATTCATATGTGGAACCAGTAGTTACATCTAATGGAGAAATTTTGAATACTATGGTTAAGTTCACTTACCTTGGCAGTATAATTTCCAGGGATGTACGCAGATGATGAGGTTGATACATGCATTGCCAGAGCTAGCTCAGTGTGTAGGAAGCTCCAAAGAAAAGCATGGGAGAGAAGAAATATTAGACTGCCTACCAGATTGAAGATCTACAGAGCCGTTGTGCTGACCTCACCCTTGTATGCCTGTGAAACCTGGCCATTATACCAGCACCATGCCAGGAAACTGAATCACTTCCACTTGAATTGTCTGAGGAAGACAGGAAGATTCTGAAAATCACCTGGCAAGATAAGGTATTGGACACAGAAGACCTTTCTTGAGCTAAACTGTCAAGCATTCAAACTCTTCTGCAGAGAACACAACTCTGATGAGCTGGCCATGTTGTTCTTTTTTTTTTCTTATGGTAATTTTTTATTTATTTTTTTTGTTTTCAACATTTATTTCCACAAGATTTTGAGTTCCAAATTTTCACCCCACCTCACCCCTCCCCCCACCCCAAGATGGCATGCATTCTAAATACTCCTTCCCCTAGTCTGCCTTCCCTTCTATCTCTTCCCCCCTTCTCTTATCCCCTTCCCCTTCACTTTTCCTGTAGGGCAGGATGGATTTCTGTGCCCCGTTTCCTGTATTTCTTATTTCCCAGTTGCATGTGAAAACATTTTTTTTTAAACATGTGTTTTTAAAACTTTGGTTTCCAAATTTTCTCCCTTCCTTCCTCCCCACCCACCCTCATTGAAAAGGCAAGCAACTCAATATAGGTTATACATGTGCAGTTATGCAAAACACTTCCATAGTAGACAGGCCGTGAAAAACTAACTCTATTTCCCTTAATCCTGTCCTGCCCCCCCCATTTATTCTATTCTTTCTTTTGACCCTGTCCCTCCTCAGCAGTATTTGCTTCTGATTACTCCCTTTCCCAATCTGCCCTCCTCTCTATCATTCCCCTACTCTCTTGTCCCCTTCCCCCCCATTTTCCTGTAGGGCAAGACAGATTTCCACACCCAATTGAGTGTGTATGTTATTCCCTCCTTAAGTCAAATCCTATGAGAATAAGATTCATTCATTCCCTCTCACCTTACCCCTTTTCCCCTCCATTGTAAGAGCCTTTTCTTTTCTTTTTTTTTTTCGTAGGATAATTTACCCCATTCTACCTCTCCCTTTCTCCTTCTCCTAGTCTATTCCTCTCTCACCCCTTAATTATATCCTCCAGATATGACCCTTTCATTTTCAACTCACCCTGTGCCCTCTATCTATCTATCTGTATATATGTGTACATATAATTTTTTCCCCTCCAACTACCCTAATACTGACAAAGTTCTCATGAGTTACAAATATCATCTTTCCATGCAGGAATGTAAACAGTTCAACCTTAATAAGTCTCTTATGATTTTCTCTTTCCTGTTTACCTCTTCATATTCCACTCGAGTCTTGTATTTGAAAATCAAATTTTCTATTTAACTCTGGTCTTTTCATCAAGAATGCTTGAAAGTCCTCTATTTCCCTGAATGACTATTTTTTCCCCTGCAGGATTATACTCAGTTTTGCTGGGTAGGTGATTCTTGGTTGTAATCCTATCTCCTTTGCTCTCTGGAATATTATATTCCATGCCCTGTGGTCCCTTAATGTAGAAGCAGCTAAATCTTGTGTTATCCTGATTTTGTTTCCACAATACTTGGATTGTTTCTTTCTGGCTGCTTGTAATATTTTCTCCTTGACCTGGGAACTCTGAAATTTGGCTACAATATTCCTAGGAGTTTTCCTTTGGGGATCTCTTTCAGGAGATCAATAGATTCTTTCAATTTCTATTTTGCCCTCTGATTCTAAAATATCAAGACAGTTTTCCTGGATAATTTCTTGAAAGATGATGTCTAGGCTCTTTTTTTGATCATAGCTTTCAGATAGTCCAACAATTTTTAAATTCTCTCTCCTGGATTTATTCTCCAGGTCATTTGTTTTACCAATGAGATATTTCACATTGTTTCCTAATTTTTCATTCTTTTGGATTTGTTTTACAGTATCTTGATTTCTCATAAAG
Source organism: Vombatus ursinus (assembly GCF_900497805.2). Lineage (NCBI taxonomy): Eukaryota > Metazoa > Chordata > Mammalia > Diprotodontia > Vombatidae > Vombatus > Vombatus ursinus. The sequence continues at coordinate 3,980,785 of NW_020950062.1, read as the reverse complement.
TCTCTAGCTTCCAATTGCTCTATTCTAATTTTTAAGGAAGTATTTTCTTCAGTAATCTTTTGTACTTCCTTTTCCATTTGGCCAATTTAGCTTTTTAGGGCATTCTTCTCCTCATTGGCTTTTTGGACCTCTTTTGCCATTTGGGTTAGGCTATTTTTTAAGGTGCTATTTTCTTCAGTATTTTTTTTTGGGTCTCTTTTAGCAAGCTGTTGAGTTGTTTTTCATGATTTTCTTGCATCACTCTCAGTTGTTCCTCTGTTTCTCTTACTTGCTTCTCAAAATCCCTTTTGAGCTCTTCCAAGGCCTGGGACTGATTCATATTTTTCTTGGAGGCTTTGGATGTAGGAGCTTTGGCTTTGTTGTCTTCTGGTTGTATGTTTTGATCTTCTTTGTCACCAAAGTAAGATAATATAGTCTGACTCTTTTTGCACTGCTTACTCATGATCCCGGCCAGTTACTTGAGTTTTAAACTCTTTGTTAAGGTAAAAATCTGCTTCCAATGTGAAGAGTGCACTGTCCCAAGCTTCAGGGGTTTGTACAGCTGTTTTCAGAGGTACTTCTAGGGACCTGTAAATTTTCAGTTCTTCCAAGGTGGTGTGATAAGGGGCGAGGTGTTTCCTCTCCACAGCCACAACAAGCTCCACTGCACCAGCGTTTCTCCTAGCCCCAGGACCGCCCCTCAGAACTGTGACCCAGATCCAAGCATCGGTAAAGCAAGGGATTCCTGTCTCAGCACTGGCATAGAGATCCTTGTAATTCCCCTCTGATCAGCCACCCAATTCCCCCTCAGTCTGTGGGCTGGAAGCTCAGAAAACAGTCGCTGTCCCGAGGGCACGCTCGGGACTTGTGGCTGAGACCTAGCTCCTCTCTCACCGCAGTCACAGACTTTTCCCACTGACCTTCCACGTTGTCTTTGGCATTCCTGGGTTGAGAAGTCTGGAAACCATCACAGCTGCCTGTGAATCAGTCCTCTGAGGCCTCCTCCAGGGTCGCTGTGGCCTGCATACCCACGCCGCACTGCGCTCCTCTCCCAGCCCAGCGCAATATACCTTTCTGATCAACCATCCAGGCTGTCTTTGGCTGGAAATTTGTTTTACTCTATCTTTTTGTGGGTTCTGCTGCTTTAGAATTTGTTTAGAGCCATTTTTTTAGGTATTTGGAGGGCTTTGGGAGAGAGCTCAAGACAGTCACTGCTTTCCCTCCACCATCTTGGTTCCGCCCCTAAAAATCTGGCCATGTTGTTCTAATGCCAACCATACATTTCCCTAAAACACTTTTATGGAGAACTCGCACAAGGCAAGGACTCACATGGTGGCCAGAAGAAGTGATACCAGGACACTCTCAAGGTCTGTCCTAAGAACTTTGGAATTAATTGTGTGACTGGCAAAGTACCACCTAGCATGGTGTACCCCCATCAAAGAAGGTGCTGTACTCTAAGAGCAAAGCAAAATCATAGTAGCTCAAAAGAAACATGAGCTATGCAAATTTAGAGACATCTCCACTCCAAATGGTCATAGGGACTGTTTGTGACCATCCTGTGGTAGAACATTTCAAACTTGTTTTGGTCTGATCAGCCATGATCAGATACACGGTACCTTAACTTCAATGTAGCGGTGTCATTTTGGTCCTCTTCAAGAATAGTCAATAACCAACCAACTATAGCAGTAGATTAAAACTTTTTCCTGGAAGGTCTTAATGAAGTCCTAGTGCTCTTTTAAACTTGAGCAGATTTAGTTGTATAAATCAGAATACTTAAATGGTAAGTTTATTAAACTTCAGGAGATGAATTTTGTGTCATACTAGAAAATAAAAAATGGCTATCAGATCTTCTTTTGCCAGAAAAAAATTGAAGTCCACATTAGGTATGAGAAGAAAACTCCCTAATCATTGCAAAAAAATTTTTTTACAGAGAATTTCTAACATAATAACAGTTTAAGTTGTTTAAGTTGGAAAAAAAATACTTAAAGGCTCTTGGAAAAGGGGGAACTTTAATTTAGTCAAAAGCGACTTATAAAAATATTAGAAAGATTAAGGAGCAATAAGAATTATACAGCTACACTTAATGAGCAGCAATATTTTATATGGTACAGTATATTCCTTGAATACTAATACCTATACAAAACACTTTCTTTCATAAAGTTATCTCAATAGAAATAATTTTCTAATAGTGATTATCTGGACCAGAGTGAAGCGGGAAGTAGATGGACTTTTAACTAATAGATGGAAGTTAAAAGGAAATAGAGTTTGATTCCATGTAAGGAATGACGTTCTAACAATTAACAGTATATGAAAATAGCGTGGGCTATCTCATGAGTGCAGTGAGTTTCCCATCAATAGTGTTGTTTAAGCAGAGTTTAGGTTACCAACTTAACAAGAATGTCATAAAAGAAATTCATGCTCTGGGAAAGAATAGGACAAAGATGGTTTTTGAGATCTCATCCCACTTTGGTATTCTACAATCTGTGGTATATGAAGGCCTTATTTTAAAGCTGAGCAAGCTTATAGTGCTGGGATCTAATAAAGCTCAGTCTTTGCTGCTGTTTGTCTTGTTAGAAGAAGTACCAACTTAGAGTGTTGTTTCTAAACAACATTCATTCTTTTGAAAAAACCAAATGATCATCCTAATTGTGCTATATTGACTACTTATTGGTGGAATTAGAAAGGAAGCATTTTCCTCTTTCCTGTTTTTGAGCTCCTGAATATGAGAGAACATGTTTGTAATACTATTAATAGAAAATGGATGTCATAGGAAATTCATAATTACTTAGTTTGTGTTTCTGATTTTTTTCCCAGTAGAGTAACAAAATCTGAAAGCTCTGATTCTCTTCTTTCTCAAGCAAGTGGTAATAGTGGACTTCATTGTACAGTGACTACTATAAGATCACACCCACATCGGTCTTCATCTGTAACTTGTCCATCTATTCAAACTCCCAGCTCTGCAGTTCGAAACATAACTTCAAAGGCAGGTGTAGGTCAGAGAAATGTACAAGAATCAGACCCGAAAAGGCAAGCTAAGGAATCAAGATCACAGAAACATACTCGGGTAAAGATTTCTTTTCATATAGTCATAACAATAATTGAGAAAATTGTATTCTGTTCTTAATACTAAAAGAAAAAAATGCAGAATTTTATGGAGGTAATGTAGCAGTTCAAGGCACAGCTTTCAGTCCTGAATTCATAGCTATCATATCCTGCTAACTAATATAATCATGTGAAGCATTTTTGCTTATTTATTTCATGTATAATTTTCTTCAGTGGTCTTTAGAACTGAATATAGATATATAGGTATAGATCTATGTATGTAGCTCTGTATCTATGTCTATATATGTATAGTTAGATATAGCTATAGATTTATCTACATGCCTGTATATAAATATCTATATAGCTCTATTTATATATGTGTGTATACAGACACACCCATATAATGTATAAAATAGTACGAAATAGTAATATGAAATGGCTGCTAGGTGGCACAATGTCAGGCCTAGAGTCAGGTCTTCTAGAGTTCAGATTCTACCTCAGACACTTACTAGCTGTGCGACCCTGGGCAAGTCACTTAACCCTGTTTGCCTCAGTTCCTCATCTGTAAAATGAGCTGGAGAAAGAAATGGCAAACCACTCCAGGATCTTTTCTAAGACAACCCCCAATGGGGTAACAAAATGTTGGACATGACTGAAATGACTAAACAGCAATAATAATATAAAATACCAACCTGGAAAAAGTTTTGCTTGTACATTTTTTCAGAAATTTAGTCATGCTTTGTATTCTTTTTAAGATGCTGAAAGAAGTAGTTACTAAAACTCTAAAGAAACACAGTATTTCTGAGGACCATGACTGTTTTTCAGCCTGCAGCAAGCGTCTCTTTGAGATATCCAAATTCTATCTAAAGGTAAGATGTCTTTTCTTCTATGATCAGAGTTGTAGTTCTCATTCTTAGGTTCATGTATGGCTTAAATAATATTTGAAAGAAACAGCAAAAATATAGCCAACTTTTAGAACCTTGACAGTGGGAGTCAGGAGTAACAAGAATTAAATCAACATGGGTTCTCTTTTCTTCTCTGTATACTCTTTCCTATGTCTTTTCTGTTTAGGCAGTCAGTGACATTTATTGAGTACCTGCTGTGTGCCAAGTACTTTGCTAAGTGGTGGGGATACAAAGAAAGGCAAAAGACAATCCCTGCTGCCAAAGAGCTCACATAATGATCAGCCCTTTCTGAAAGCTACATATGCAGACTCAGTCTTTCCCTTGAGCTCAGGGTGTAAAATATATTCTGCTGGATGTAATGTTTTCAGATTAGTAAATAACGAGACATCATAGCCAATATATTGGGTGTCAGAATCTGAATCCAAAATGATGAGATGAATGAATGAATCAAAATAAAAGTGATTACTATGTGGCAGGATGTATGCTAAGTTCTGAGGATACAAATAGAAAAGCAAAGAGAGTCCTTGCCCCCAAGGAGCTTACATTTTAAGGAAGAAACAAGTATATGGGAGAATGATGAGCTGTAAAAGTTTGGGGGATAAGATAATGAGTTAGACAGTGGGGAAGTAGATCAGCGCACCCATCCAGGAACATGGTGGAGTTGATTTGGTCATAATTTGACTTTAATCTTGTAAGATGAAATATATTAGAGATAAATACAGTTTTATCTTAGGATTAAAAAAATCAACTGCATGAATTAGAAGAGAAGTGACTAAGTAGATGTTTATAAGAAAAGGATCCTAGGGAATTTTAGGTGACTCCAAGCCTATGCATAAGCATTACCCTAAGCATCACCATAAGCCTATCAGTTCTCAGAGTCTGATGACTTTACAGTGTTTTATGGTTGCTGTAGACTGCTTTATTCAAACTATAATTAAGAGGCAACATTATAATTGCAGGAAAAATGCAGGACTCTGAATAGGAAAGATCTGGGTTTAAATCCCAAGTGCATGATACTTGATAAAATGGGTCAATAAAAATAACCTCCCACTTTAAATGTCTGCCCCTAAATTGTGTTAAAATAGAAACTGATTAATGTAGTCTTCACAAGTGTAATAGTCCAATTTATAAGTTGATGAGACTGGACGGTGTTTTTCTTATTTTCTGATACTCCCTTCATTAATCACCATACAAAGAAGATATAATGGCCTGAATAACCTCATGTGAGCATTATTTGACACTATCATGTTACATTTAGGATCTGAAAACTTCAAGAGGTCTGTTTGAAGAAATGAAGAAAACAGCAAATAGCAATGCTAAACAGGTACGTCACCTATTCAGAGATAATGGTCTTTCATTTTAGGACATCTAGTTGTCTTAATCGTTTCAGGAATGTTTAGGCTTCCAAGCTTTAGTACAAAGAAACAAGTGTGCAGAAACATGGCAGAGTTAGCAGACAGAGAGTAAAGTCAGGCAGCTTCATCAAAGGGAAATTCAGTAAAGAATGGGCAATCTGGGATGGTGAAAATAGGTCAAGTCCATTTGGCCTGGTGGAAGGGAGCAGAGAAGCCTGTTAAGGCTGATGAGTTCTTGGTAGGGTTCTTATCTGGATAAAGCAGGACCAGGCATGGGGGTGTGAGGAGTTTGGGCCTGATACACAATGCTAGTGAATGCCTGGGGAATTGAGAACTAGGTACTATTCAAACTCCTTTCCTTCCCCTGTCCCTTTCCAACTTGGCTCAAAGATACAGCCTTTTAGGAAGATTAATGACTTCTTTAGGGATGTTAACTGATATACATATGTATACCATTTTCCTGTGTTTTAAGTATCAGGAGTAAATATTTTATGTTGTACAGTTATTTGCAGTTATTTCTAAGAGCAGTTCCCCCTCTTCCCTCGCTTAGGAAAAGGTGCTCACCTACTGCAAGCCTTACTTGATGAGTGACTCAGGGGAATTGAGCTCTCTCACAGCTGGTTTAGCTGATCTGGGAATCCCCTGTAGTTTTACACTAGTCCACTGTGTCATGTATGCACTGGAGATTCAGTCAGTACTTTTGGAATGAATTTTGGTGTTTTGAGTTTGATTCTGTTGAGCCGTTCCTTTGTAAAGACTGTGATTTACATCCAGACTAAGTTGTTTGCCCAAATACAGTATTTAAGAGGTTGCTGCAGTTAATGAGGCTGTTTGCTTAAAGATGTAGAAATTCCAAGTTAAAGAATACTAGTTCAATTTTCAATCCATTCTGATATTCCATTCTCCATCTGAGTTCACTTCTTTTGAAATGAGCTCTCTGAAATATATTTTAGTATGAAGGGGGAAAAGGTAAAAAAGGGACTTTCCTTCTTCTCAGCTGACAATACTATACTCTGCAGTAAAAGTCCTATAACAAGGTCCTTCAATTAGAATAGAAAGTATTACTGTATTTCTAAGATCATGTCAGATCTAGCATTCTTTATTGTACATGTCCAATATGCCCTTTTGAAATGTGGACAGTAAAGCAGAATGTAATTTTTCAACATGATTTTCTTGAAGATTAGATTCTCTAACTCTTTCTGTTTCATATTGACACATTACCAGAATAATCTAATTTTTCTTTTTCCACAGGTGATTGAATGGGTATTAGAGAAGACAAGTAAGAAGTAACAGCGATTGATTCTGTTTGAGTAGATTATTAAATTATGGGAGGTTGTTTGACATTCTTCTATCTCACTTAAGTCTTAAGTTTCAAACTTAACTCAAAAATGTATTCAATTTAAGAAGATTATTTTATTGACTTCCTTTAATCACTGCAGATTTAGGGATGTTAGCTGTATACTTTTAAAATTATATTTTATACTATTTTTCTGTATTTGAAGTAACAAGAGTAAATATTTTATGTTTGTATAGTTATTATTTAGTTATTTTAAGAATAAACAAAACAATTTTATTTTCCACTTTTGTGGATGGAATCTTTATATTATTTGACCAACTTAAATTACAGACATCTAGGTGCAGTTTTGTTACTTGGCCTTCCTACATCTCAGCCCCCAAATACAAATATCCTAATACAAAACTAGATGGTGTTCCCAGAGTTCTTTTGTGCATTTTATTCTAACACATACTGCCTCACCTCCTTTTGGTGGCCTGAAAGCAGTGAGTTTATGAGAACCTGTGAGTTTAGAAGTTAGAGGAAGGAGAAAAAGCTATGAAAAGAAGCAATAGCTGAAATAAACTTGTCCCACAAATAGTCTTCCAAACTTTATAGCTTGCCTACTGGTAGGGCCGTTATTCCTCTTCCACAATACCATCCCTGAAAAATCTTCCCCACCTCCACTAAATTTTTGTTCTCATAGTATCTTGCTGCCTGGAATTCTGCCATTGAGGGATTTTTTTATTTGTTAAGCATCTTCTGTTTTAAAATGCAAATGCTTCTAGGCAAAGGTCTGGGACTCTTAGTCATTTTTACCTTAGTATGAATTAGTTAGCTTTTCCTCAATATCTCGGTGAGGTCAGCTGCTCTAAGGAAATGGAAGTTTACATTTGATGGGGGGAGGAATGGACACATGAAGAATTAAGGCACAGGCTTGGTGGGAGAGGAGGTAAGAAGAGGAAGGTGGTTAAAAAAAAAAAACTACCTGTTTCAAAATTTTGAGACCAGAAAAGGGAGAAGAAATTTTTTTTTCTCCTCTTCTATGTGACTCTCTTCTCAGTAACTAATCCTACCAATACCATCATTCCCATCATCAGCTAAGTTATGGATTAAATAGCCTAAGGGGCACTTGCTTTTCCACTAAGAGACTAGGGTTTCAGCCAGACTTAACTACCTCATTGAAAACTAGCCCTGCAGACCTTGGACTGATCCATCAATCAGTAAGCATTTGTTAAGTGCCTACTGTGTGCCAGAGTATACAGAAACAAAAATGAAATAGTCCCTGCCCTCAAGCAACTTACATACTTTCTCATTTGATTTTCATAGCAACCCTGAAGATAGGTTGGAGTATATTATAGGTATTATTGTAGTTCTACACGAGTCTAATATGCACAAAATTTGTCCACAGTGACAAACTATGTAAATAAGTCCAGTACTACATGGAATAGTCAGAGTGCTGTAAATGTTCAGAAGAGAGAACAACTAGAATAGTTTGGGAAGGAATTGTGAGGCAGGTCAGACTTAAAGGTTGTTGGTAGGATTTCATAGGGTCAATCAGATTTAGAGCTGGAAGGGACCTCAGAGGCTTTGGAACCAAACTCCTTCATTTTACAGATGAGGAAACTGGGGCTAAGATTAATTGGCTTACTCTGGGTAATACAGGTGGAAATTGTCTGAGGTAGGATTTGAAGGCATGTCTTCCTAATTCCAAGCCCAGTCAATGGCTGACTTAACTCTTCCTTACCCCATCAAGTATTATTTGTATTTTAAAAGAGGACACTTAATCTGGCAATGTGAGGAAAGATGTTTTTGAGCTGGAGGGGAGCTTGGCATCTAGTCTGAATGCTCATTTTATAGATGAGGAAGGGGGAGCCCAGAGAGGTGCCTTGTGCAAGGTCACACAGATAGTGCAAAGCAGGGTCTTGAACAAGGGTATTCTGACCGCCAAACCTTAGAGAAAAGTTTATCCTCCTTGGAAATATGTCCTTGGGTTTAGCTGCCTTCATCTTTTTCTGCTCTGTGTAGCTTCTGAAAACATTTGACTTTGCAAGCCCCAAACACTCCCTGAACTGGATTAAAAAGTAATTGAGAAACAATGAAATAAGTAAAAATACAATAGAACACAGATATGTGGCTTTTTAAATCAATGTACAGCTTGCAGGGTTCCTTATTTATGGTTTACTGGCCCCTCATTATATTTGAGGTCAACACCATTGCCCTGGATTATGATTTGGATACTACTTCCACTCTAGATACCCTTTTTGCCCCCCTCTTACTCTTCAGATTCCCAAACTGGTTACTGATTTTGGTTTGGTCACGTGGTACTTCTGATCACTCCATGCAATGGAATTTCTCAACTATTACATCCCCTTACTTTTTCTACCTAGGGGAATTTCAACCAGTGCCA
>NW_020950062.1:3802837-3971811 GCF_900497805.2 Vombatus ursinus | reverse complement strand
TTAGGACTTGTGTTCACCTAAAATTAACTCTGAATAATGTTTAATGTGGGAAACTATGTGATGCATTGGATAGAGTGCCAGCCCTGAACTCAGATCCTCCTGATTCGACACTTACTTTCTGTGTGACTCTGGGCAAGTCCCTTAACCCTGTTTGCCTCAGTTCTGCATGTGTAAAATGAGCCGCTTTAATGTCTTTACCAAGAAAACCCCACATGGGGTCACGAACACAACTGAAACAACTGAACAACAACAAAATGTTTAATGTATATCTCTTGTCTTCTGAGATGAGGACTTGTGGTGTAGATAACAGCACTGGATTAGAAGGATGCACTTCGGCTTGACTCTTACCTCCGTTAAATGCTCAACACCTGAGCTTGGGTGAGTGACAACTTCTGAGCCTCAATGTTTTCATCTGTCATGTGGGTATGATAACAGTCATACTTACCTTTCAAGATTATGAAAAATACTAGTACTTTGTACTCAATGTGGAAGTGTCATTTAAATGTTAACCAGCATTTATTAAATGCCTACAATTTCCCATGTACTCTGCTTGGTACTGAGAATAAACTAAAAATGAGTTACTGTCTTCAGGGAGCTTACGTTCTATCGGGGGAGGCAATATGTTTGCATAAATACATTGTATATAAAATAGCCAGTTTTGGGGAAGAGACACTAGCAGCTGGGGGATGGGGGAAAGTCTCATATAAGCAGTGGCCCTTGAGCAGAGATACAAGAAACTGAGGACTGTAAAGGGTAGAGGTGAGGGGTCAGTGCATGACAGAGGTATGGGGTATAGCAGCCGTAAAGGAAAAAAGGAAGAGGATAGATGGACAAAGAACTAAAAGAAGGCCATTTCAGCTGAAGTAGAAAGTATGTGAAGTAATAATGTAGAATAAAACTGAAAAAGTAGGTTAGAACCAAGTCAGTAAGCATTTATAATGTTCTTACTATGTGCCAGGCAGTCTGCTAACTGGAAATATAAGCAAAAAAAAAAAAATGACAACCCCTGACCAGAAGGAACTTATAGTCTAATGGAGGAAAACAACACATAAGGGGCAACAGGTAAGAAGAAGGAGAAGGCATCTGAGGGAACATGGTGATGAAATCCAAGGAGTCAGGAGAAGATTCGGGGGAGTAGTGAAGGATGCCTGGCCTGGGGCATTTTCTCCAAATGGAGGTTTCAGGAAGAACTCGGCAATGGGAGGAGTGGGTTGTGGGGGCAAAGCATTCTCCCGGGGTGAGAAGACATGGTGGCAAGCCTGGAGAGTCAGGAGTGGAGCCAGAAGAAGAGAGGGGAAAGATTGGAGGCAGGGAGACCAATTAGGAGACTTGAAATAGTTCAGAAGAGAAGTGATGAGGGTCTGAAAGAGGATGATGGCTATGCATGTGAAGGTGCACGACAATATTTAGCAATTCTTTAACTTTGGGGGAGGGAGGGAGAGAGGTGGGTAAGATCGAATACTTGAAAATGGCACCTCAGTTACAAACTGGATTGGAAGACATGTCTAATGTACCGTAGACCAAAAAAAAAAAAAAATAGGTCAGAAGGTGTGAGGTTGGGAGGAAAGACAAGTTATTTTCCATGTGTGGAGTTTAAAATGCAAAATGCGTGGCTCCCTCTCTGGGAAGCTAATCTCCTCAGCCCTAGGATTCTGCCCTGGCACTGAGCCGTCCTGATTGGTGAGCTTTTGAGAAAGTTCAAGTTCACCTCCGCTACCATGTCTTGCTGGCCCAGACCCCAACTTCAGTCTCGACCCCTTTCTACCTCTTGCTCTAGGGACAGTAGTCAAGTCAATACTATCGTCATAAAGGTCTCAACTGCTTCTCAGCTCCATTTATCCATCATCGCTACGCCTCTCCAAGCCAAAACTCCCTCGTCCTCCACTTTGCTGTGGGTGGTGTCTCCCACATGAGAATGTAAGCCCTTTGATGGGAAGAGCAGTCTCCTTGTATTTGTGTTCCTGGCACCTAGTGTGTGGTAGAGACTTACATTTTGCTTTCTGTCCATTTACTGTAAGGTTCCTCAGCATACGTATATGATGATGTAGCAATCTCTGGAAAAAGTTGTCTCCTTTATACTTGTGACTTAAATAATGGGATCCTGTCCCACCATTTCTTTGTAGAGGACGAAGCTTAAAATTGCAAGTTTTGCTTAAGCTAAAGAAAATGAGAGCTCGGTGTCCCCGTTGCTGTTTTCATCACAGAACTTAAGACATCAAAGGACTTCAGTATCCACTTATGCCAACCTATCCCTGAAAGGAATCCCCTTGGTACCATATGTGACAAATGATTATATAACAACTTAGAGCAGAGATAGAGCAGCTGGGAGGTGAACTGAACATTGGGTCTGAGAAAGATTGAACATGAATTCTCTGGCAGTGCTGGTCTTGAAGAGGAAGTTGGGGGATGGTCAGCCAATCCTTTTAGACTATACCTAGCACAAGGCAGTGGAGACCTGGGTAGGAGATGGTAAGGTGAGAGGCCAAGTTCGGAGGAATTTTCTGGTGCTTGCTTTCCTATCTATCCCCTTTGACCCGAGGTTCTCATTTTAGCACTAAAGAGTCCTTCCTTTCCCTGGCTTCCGTGGCTCAAAGCAGGCTCAGGAGGTGGATGCTTGAATTGTAGATTCATTCTGTGTATGTTTGGGTATTGTTCAGGCACAAAGGACAGGGTGAGTTAAAATTGTCTGCACATTCCTTTTTACCTCAACAAAAGTCCACCTACCAGGTTTAGACAATGGTAAAATCTGAAATGATTTCCCTAATATGGTCAGAAATACCAACTTCAATAATACCTCTATTAGAGGACATGTTTCAGTGACGTTGTTGTCAAAAACCTTCATTTTCAGGGTCAGAGATAATAGAAGAAGTGTTCTCTGTTAACTAACAGCCAAAAGACACTCTCTTAAATTTTGCCTTTTCATCCTCTTATTCCAAGGTTCCTTAGTATGGAGAATTTTATTAGCATATATATATCTGGGAACTTAACAAAAACTGGAAAAAGTTGGCTCTGGTGTTTCTGGTCCCTGCTGTCTTCAAGAGTCTGCCTGCAACTGGAGTAACACATCTTTCACTTCCTGATAGCTGGCTTGTGTGAGGATCAGAAATGTGACCCTGTCCTTAACTGAGCCTGGGGTCCTAGACAACCCACAAGAGACTGTCAGAATACTACTTTGTTCTTATCCACCTAGAGCTCACTCTTTTCATGCCCAGAAGCATGGTTAATTAAAGTACTATAGTAAAACTTCAGTAAGCAATGAGTGAATCATAGGGTTGGGACTTTGGGGGTTTTGGTGAAGTCTGTTTTTTAACTTTTTTTCTAAAAATCTTCTAAGAGGTGGATCTCTTCCTGCCTTAGTAGGGATAGCATAGTAAAGATAATGAACTCTTTTTTTAGATAACTAAGGTTATTATTGTACTTCTGAGTCATCATCATAAAAATGAATTAACATGCTGAGAAATATAGATGATATATATGTTGAAGGCTGTAAGAGTTTAGACTGAATTTGTATTGACGCTAAGGAAAACCCTAAAAATGTGTTTACTTTAGATATATCAGCAATAGCTTATTATAATTTTCCTCCAGAACTGCACCACTGGATTTGGGTCTGTGGGAGAATACCACCCCTGCTGAAGCAGTAGGGTATAAAGTACACTGAATTTAGAATCATAGGAGCCAGATTCAAATCTCATTCTGTGACCTCGGACAAATCAGTTAATCTAGACCTCAGTTTCCTCAGCTGTAAAATGAAGTGTTGGACAAATGAAACTCCAAAGTCTCTCCCAGTTCTAAATCTGTGATCCTACTTTATTTCCCGTGTGACCTTGGGCAAGTTACTTAACCAATCTACAGTAAGTTGATTTCTAGCTCTAAATTCTGTGGAGTCCAGAACTTTTTTTTAAAAAAAATTTTTTTTTTAAAGTAATTGGGGTTAAGTGACTTGCCTAGGGTCACACAGCTAGTAAGTGTCAAGTGTTTGGTCTGAGGCTGGATTTGAACTCAGGTCCTCCTGACTTCAGGGCCAGTGCTCTATCCACTGCACCACCTAGGTGCCCCCCAGAACTTTTTTTTTTAAATTTCCTGCTAATTGAGAAATCCAGTAGTTAGTTTTGGTCCCTGGGCTTTTTTCTCAAACACTTCAATGATTCATAGGGTACATGGCAGTTCTCCTCAACACCAGGTTAAGAATAGAAGCCACTATCTTTTGAAATTTTGTCTCACTGCTGAAGCCTCCCTCCCAAAGCCCACATCAGGGTGTTGTTCCGTATATAGTTGACTTCTTAGAGAAAAGGAATCCTGAGCCTTCAAAGAGCTTTTATCACTCATAGACTATGAGGATAAGACAGAATGACCCGACCTTAGAGATCAAGTATATGTTTTAACAGATAGAAGGAAACCTAAGCCCAGGGTGGGGAAGGTACTCGTCCAAGGTCCTGTAGCTGGGAACTTAGGTAAATGCCAAGCAATCATCTTATAGTCCAGCATTTCCTAGAGTGGGGCAGGGAACTGTTAACCAGAAAGAAGCACAAATGGAAAGATCGAGAAGCCAAAATAAAGTGGTGTTAATGGGGAACTAATTGTTCTCTCTTTTCAAAATGATATTTGGCTTTTTGTGGGTGGAATAAGGGTACAAATGAGAACAAGGGGAGAAGAATGCACCTGCAGAGCCCCCTTTAATAGCTCCATTTCTGTTGTGCGAGAAAAAGTGGCAGTTGAGACGAAGGGAGGCCAATTTATCCTCAACACTCCCTTCTAATTAAGCCAAGGCACTAGAAACGGATATTTGAAAAGCTGTGTTCTCAGAGGTCGGGACTGGCGCTGAAGGCTATCTTCATTAAGCTGTCTCGGTATCGGCTGCCTTTATTGGAGGAAGTTCATTTGGGGAGGGTTAAAAATAAAACCAATTTAATCCTAATTAACGAATGTGCAGGCCTCTGTCTTGTTTTAAAGGGGTGGGCATGGGGGAGAGAGGTGTTGTTTCCCTGTTAATTACTCTGCAGTGGTAATCTTTCCTGGCTGACCCTGTCCCGGGGAAAGCTTTTAACTAGAGATTGATTGGGGCTGTTGTGATCCAGTAAGTCATTTGCTCATAGTCCACTTGTAAATGAGTCTAAACATTGCAGCCAGCATGCTTATAATGACTTTGGTTGTTTTCTTTAAACACAAATCTTTTAGGACACAGGTATGCCCCTCTTTCAGCAAACCTAGTGGAAGAGACTGTTGTGAAATATTTTGGACAAAATAGACAATTGAGTTCTAATTAGACATCATAAAAGGCTTCTTTGCAAAAGAATCCACTCCAGGCTTCCTCTAAGTAATGAATTCCCCAAGGTTATTTGAGAAATTAAACTGCCAAAAATTCAATTTACTCTCAACTTTTTGTGTAAAGTGAGGCAGCACTGTATCTCTGTGGCATAGAGGAGGAAACAATATAGTGAAGAGAGTCAAAGGACTCAGAAGACCTGGGTTTGAGTCTTGGCTCCACGATTTGACTTGGGCAGGTCACTTTCCCTCTGTGGTCCTCAGTTCCCTCTTCTGTTAAAATTTAAGGGTTGGATTAGGTATTCTAGGCTCTGTGCCTAAATCTGACGTTCTATAATTATGTGGGTGATCAAAGGTTCCAGTGACATACTTCTATCAATGGCTGAATATGTTCATGGAAGCAGATTATGAAGCACATCTTTGATGTATTCAATAATGCAACATCCAAAAGCACGACTGTAGCAGGTTCATTAGATTTCTTTATAATTTGCTGACTTGAAATTTAATGACTTGTGTTACTTTAAAAACTTAAGTCCCATCCAATTCCTCCTGATAGTTTCTTGTTCTGCCTGCTAGTTTTTGCAGAGTATATGACCATTTTTTACAATTTCAGGACTGCCGATCATTGTTTTTGACACACAGAGTTTAGTGGTATTATTTCCTGACTCCATGGAGTTTTCAGTGTTTAAGGAGGTATTCCTTAGTGGAAAAAAGAGTTATTAATTGGATTCTTTGACAATCAATATTAAAAATCAATATATTCAAAGCCTGGGGGAATTAAAAATCCTAATATCCCAAGCTTTTTATGCATTCTTTTGCTTTCAGAAGTGCTATTTAATTAAATGAAACATTAACAGAACACAGTAACAGTTTAATCCCTTGTCTGTGACAGCTTTGTAACAGTTCATGTCTGATTACCACTAGGAGTGATAAAAACTATCTAGTATGAGGCAGTGAGGTACAATGGAAAAAGTCATGACTCTGGAGTCAGAGGTCCAGAGTTCAAATCTTGCCTCTGATGCTTACTACCTTTGTGACTTTGAAGAAGTTATTTATCCTCCCTGAGCCTCAGTTAGTTCATGTGTACAAAGAAAGGTTGGATTAAATGGTTTCTAAGGTCCCTTTAAGCTCTAAATCTATGATCCCATGATAGTGCCTGAGAGGATGGATATTCCTTCCCTCTCATTATTGGAAAAGAAAGGAGGATTTAAAAGCCTTCTCTCTGCACGTAAAAGTCAAAACCTAAGAATGCCATAAATCCTTGGGAGCTAGTCACAGCCTTTGGTCGTATGGGATTCTTCTCATATTTCCTGGAAAGGGTGGGCCATCTGAATGGGGTTTTGTTGTACAGAGCCTCTTCTGTCCTGTGGAGGTTTGGGGCTGTGCTGTCATTTGTTATAATGGGTCCTGTAGAACCAGAGAGAGGAGTCACTTCCCTTTGATTCACCTTCTACCTTCCAGAAGTCCAGGCTAGTTCCCATCATGGGAAATACAAAGAGGAGAACCCAGGAAAGGGAGATTTCAGAATTAAAAAAATATACCAAAAGACTTTGTGTTGCAAGTCCCTTAGAACTTTCAATGTCTATCTACAGTCTGCCCTCTGGTGGCCATAAGGTGACATTGCAGCTTTCTGGTAACTTAGAGCCCTGCATTGAAAATGAATTTATTAAATTCATTTTGTAGGCTGATTCTTGAAATTAAATAGCCCACAACAAATTATATTCAGGTCTCTACACTTCCCTTTGGGTCTTTTGGGAAAATGGGGGAATGAAAATAAGAGAATGGGAAGGTTAGCGATGAAATCAGGAAGGGACTTCTTTAAAGTCAGCAAAATGATTTTATTGCATTCAAAAGCCTCAGAGTACACCTGGGTGCACAATTTATGCAGAAGCATGCAAATTTTATGCAAATGATGCATGCATGTTTCTTAGATTTAAAAGTCAGTCACACAACCTGGCTTTGAATCATTTATTCACAATATTCCTTTCCCATTCTTTGGCATAACTGCCATGATAAGAGAACCCAACCCTTCATACTTCAGCTCCCACTGTGATGGGCCTGGTCAAAGCAGTAGCATGTGAACATCAAGGGTGTGTGTCAAGGGTGCTGCCCATGCTCCCAATGCTGAGTAATTTCTGTCCTCTCAATATGTCTAGGAAAGAAGTTGTGTAGATGTAGAATTCAAAACTCTGTCACAACTCCTCCATCTTGCCAAGGGGACAGACGTTGGTATATATGCCGCGGTTGCATAAACAGGAAGAGACTTACAGAATGGGAGCAAATGACCTTTTTTGGTTAAAACTCCCTTCTTATGAATGCTAGAGCCCTGAACGAGGTAAAGAAGCTAGGCATTCTTGCGAGCTCCTGTGGCCTTTAGTATTGCCCCCGAATTCCAACAGTGATTATAATAAAATCTCACTAGGCTTATAATGCAAGACAGGGACATCAAGCTAGTTTTAGGGAAAAGTCTGAGTTAGTGAGTGAGGAAGGATGAATGACATAATGGAACACACAAACGGATATGGTGTAAGAACTTGGGTTTAAATCCAGGCTTTCCTATTCAGCTGCTCAATTATTATCTCAGGCATTTTATATAAGCTCCCTTGGCCTCTGTTTCCTCCTCTGTAAAATGAACACACTGAACTAGTTGATTGCTAAGATCCCTTTGATGTCTAACTCCTCCATGTATGTGTATATATATGTACACACATGCATATGTAATATGCATGTTTCTATACACAAAAAGAAATACATTTTTATCTTTAAGTATGTATGATAGTTTTGTTTTTAATAATAGTGATAAATTAAGATATAAATGGGTAATATTAGATCAAATAAGGAAAGTTAATGAAAAAATTGCATTTCACAATAGGCCTTCACTAATACATAATGTGCCATAAACACTAAAGTCCTTTCACACCTAAAAATTCATTGCTGACCTACTAGTTGAAAGCACGTTGAACAGATCTTTAATTTCTTGAGCCCCTGGTTTGAAGAAACTTTGGACTTGAACCCTACTACTTGTAAGTAAGACATCTTAAAAACATTTATTTTTATTATTGAAAAATTTGTATAAATCTGATGTGAGGATAAAGTCTGGTGTATGATAAGAGATTGTTCAGGAGGCCTCGAATTAAGTTGTGACTACCCCTTTCCAATCTTGTGACCTCTGAATTTCAGTTTCTTCCTCAGTAAGAAGTCGGGGTTGATCTAGATGATCTTTAAAACCTCTT
Source organism: Vombatus ursinus (assembly GCF_900497805.2). Taxonomy (NCBI): domain Eukaryota; kingdom Metazoa; phylum Chordata; class Mammalia; order Diprotodontia; family Vombatidae; genus Vombatus; species Vombatus ursinus. Next base: position 3,963,316 of record NW_020950062.1, on the reverse strand, counting down.
CTGACCTAGCCAGAAATTCTCTGATTATGAAGGTACTAGGGCTGAGTTGCCCCCAATTCCAATTCATTCGGGTTTGAAGTAATGAGTGAATATCATATTGAAAATTTTACGTTAGACTTGGTCTTTATATCTTTGGAGGGGAACACCTGCTTGATTGGTCCAAAATGTTATGACCTAAAATTGTTCAAAATGAAGGAAGCGTGGTTTCTTGAAAATAAAGCTTCCTTTAATATTCTGAGGCCCTGCCCTAGCCAAGACCTGAAAACTTTGGTGTAAGGAGGCAGAGAGGAAGAGCTGGGCTTGGGGGGATCAGACTGACCCCCCGCCAATCTTCCCTCCACCTTTAACAGCTGGGTGGAGTACCTCACAGCGAGCCCCATTGCTCTCTGACTCTATGATTAGCTCCTTCCCTTGTGACCTTTTTCTTCCTTTCCACTTTGCATTTTCTTTATCATTTTGGTTGTCTGGGAACGAGTTACTCTTTTTTTTCCTGTGTGAAGAGCCCTGAGCTCTTCTGCTCTAAAAAGGCGTCTTGTGTGTCCAAGGATAAATGACTAAAGAATAAAGGGGACAAATTGTTTGCTCCTGCTGCTTTCCTATTAAAATGATACCAAATTGATTGCATGCCCACCTTGTAACATGACTTAATCACTTTAACAAGCTGTACGTGTATACTTCCTAAGGGAAATCAAATTTCGTTTGATTTGAAGCACCATAGGTGACCTGATAAGTGATTTTGGGGTTCATGTTCAAAGAGTTCTATCATGTAGAGTATTATGAAGTAAGTTTTAGAAATAAAAAAGATTTGCCTGCAATGAAATATTATTTGTTATGAACAAGGCAATGTTTCTTTACTATCACAAGACTAGTTTACATATCAAGTGCCCCTGAATACTTTATCCACCAACACAGAAAATGCTTTTGTTTAAAGAACAGCAATGTGGATGTAATGTTGACACTTAGCTTTGATTGAACCCTTTGTGTGAGATACTTCTTCTTTGTCATCTCAAACCATATAAACACTTACAAATACAAAATATGAGGGGAACAACCATGAAAAAAATTCCTCACATAGTTCTAAAAAAAATTATAAATACTCAGAATAAAGAATCCTTCTGAGATTCTTTATCTTTTAAAAAAAAACACAATGAGAAAGTCTCTTATAGTTTTATTTTCCTCATAAAATTTTTTAATGTTTATGGAAGTCAGTCAAAAGGCATATGGTGGGTGTCAGTAGGTTGTATCACATGACAAATGGAATTATGAGGGAGAAACTGAAAAAAGGATTCCATTAATCAGTCAGTCAGTTATCGTTTATTAAGCACCTACTATGTTCTAGGCACCTTGCTAAGCCCTGGAGATACAAAAAGAAGAAAAGACAATTCTTGCCCTCAAGGAGCTCACAATTTAATGGGGAATGTGTGAGTAATAAAGATCTGTATCAAAGGACAACTCAAAGGATGGCCTCAGTGCCCTATTAGTATCCCTCAGGATGTCTGGAGAAGGCAGGAAAGGCATCCACCATATTAGATGCACCTCCTGTGTAGAACTTATGGGGGCACATGGACAAAGAAGCCTATAGGATGAGCAGCAGGGATGAGTGGTGATCTGCATAGATGGATGGACTGTCCACATGGACGAGATCAAAGATCCATTAGAATATTGAGGATAAAGAAACACTTTTAAGTAAAATAACTCCTTCTGATCTTGTTTTACAATTGATCTGGGTTTGTGTAGAGTGTGTGTGTGTGTGTGTGTGTGTGTATGTGTGTGTGTAGGGGGGGCCCTCTATTCCCCCCTCCCTGCCAGTTTTTTCATCCCCAAACCTATCCACTTAGGTGACTAGGATGGTGAAAGGTTTAGGAATCCTATCACACAAAACTACAAGGTGGCTCTCCCCGCCACTCCTGCCCTTTTGTTGGGAACAATGATTCAAGGACCACTGAGGATTTGACCTGGAGAAGATGACTGGGGATGTGGGTGGGGGGGTAGGAGGGAGAGATGATAACTGTCTCCAAGTGTATGAAAAGCTGTCATTTGGAAGAGAGCTTTTTTTCTTATTCTATTTGGCTTCAGGGAACATAACTAGAAACAATGGTTAGGAATAGGAGAAGGTTACAGGAAGATAGGTTTTGGCTCACTATTAGAATGATTGAAAAATCAGGGTGATAGAGAGGAGAAAGCTCACCTTATCCTAACCCTGACACATACTGGCTGTGGGACACAGTCACTTAAACTCTCAGTGCCCAAGTATAAATTGCAGAGGAGGGGTCAAACTATACTGGTAGAGTAAGTTCTGTACCTTGAGCTCCCGAAAGTGATGGAAATTTCAAGGAAGAAGTAGAATATAGGTTGTTGTCAGAAAAAAAAAAAAAAGAAAACTGTAAAAAAAAAAAAAAGCCAAGCTAGTTTAAGAGGTAGTGAACTCACCATCATTGAAGGTATTCCGGTAAAGGCTAGAAGACTATTTGTTAGAACTATTGAAGAGGGGAAACTTGTATCAGGTGAGTGGAGCTCTTTTAACTCTTCCAGGTCAAATCCTATTACAATAAAAATCTGAATGTTTTCCCCTAATCACAGAAGGTCAGAATTGGAAGGGACCTCATAGGTCCAACCTCCCAACCTATTTCTGCACAGGAATCCCTTTTGCAACATGCACTCCTCACCCTGTGCTGCATGCCTTCCAAGTGGCCCATTCTATTTGGGTAACTCGATCTCTTTTAACCTTCTAACATTTGTTTCTAGTTTTGTTCACTAGGGATTAGGGGAACCAGGCTAGTTCCCCATGACAGCCCTTTGAATACTTGAAGACAGCTGTCATGTCAATCCTAAACCCTAGTCTGTGGATCAACTATTTCAAGCCAAATTTAGTCCAAACCAAATTTTAGTACAAAATAGGAAATACCATTACAATAAAATGCAAGCATAAGAAAAATATTTGCTACCTTGCTTTGAAGGACCATTAAATTCAACAAAATTTCACAATCACAAAAAGTTGATTTTTGACATTCTCTTAGTTCTTTGTAATAGGATTTCTTCTGTAAGATTTAAGTGGTTTTAGGGAAAAGCTATTGGAGGTGGAAATCCTTTGTATTTTCCACTTTACTCCTAAAATTCTTTTGATACCAGGCAATGAATTATCTTGTAGGACAAAAATAATTGAACAGTCTTCAAGCCCATTCAGCCCCCTGCCTTTCTTCGCAAACTGTTGATAAACCTGTCACATTTTGTCCATTGTTGTTGACTTTGCATTGTGTGCTGCATGGCTAGAAAGTAGATAATGAGTATTTATTTAATTCAACTAAGTTCATTAGAAAAATATGTTAATGATACTATGCATATAGGCATAATTGGTTTTTTTTGTTGTTGTTGTTGTTGTTGTGATACATTCAAAAGGTCATTTTCCTTCCTGTCTTCTGGTCACCTCTAGAGGTTACAGTAGAGATATGCAGAAACCAAAGACCAGATGGGTCCTACCCAAGTTCAGAAGAATTATTTTAAGGCCATTCTAAATTATTTGAACTGATATGAATTAAACAGAATAAACAAGCCTCTGACTACATGGAAGCCAGTTTTGGCGCCACTCTGATTTTTCAAAGGGGATCAGAGAAAAAGCCTTCAAGATCTGTATGTCTCCCAAGTTCCTTCTGCACAGTTCATCATTTTAGTTCATTCTGCCATTTGTATCCCTCACAGCCTGTGTTCAACATTTTCTTTCCCTTGGTGGGGCATGAAATGATTTTTCACCCACCTGGCTACAGCAGATTATAAATGGGCAAGTCTTCTATGAAGTGGTGGTCATAATACTGTACACTTTTGTCAGCCTCAACCTATATAACAACAATAACAAAAAATATGGCTTGCAAATGCAACTAGCCCACTGGTTAAAATGGACAGAAGACACTGCCAATTTGACAAAATGCAACTTGGTCAAGATCATTTGTCAAAAAAAGAAAAACAAAACAAAACTCAAAACTAATGGTTTCACTGGCTGACCAGAATCAATCCCTCTCAATCTTCCCCACTAATATAAGCTTAAAGCCTACCTAGGCAGCCTGATGTAATGTATAGAGAGAGGGCTAGCCTTGGAATTCAAGTCATTCTTCTGAAACATACTAGTTAGGTAATAATAATCAATTCACTTAAATGTCTCAGTGTGCCAGACTCTTCCAGGCTTTAAATTACAGCCATAACCCCATGAGTGGATTGTGGGATTGTAGATTTAGAGTTGGAAGGGACTGTTGAAGTCATTTAATCTAACCCCATCATTTTATAGGTAAGGAAAACTCTAGAGAAATTAAGTGACTTGCCGAAGGTCACATAGGCAGGAAATAGCAGAGACAGCACTTGAACTTATCTCCTCTGACTTCAAATCCTACACTTTTCCCATTGAACCATGGAGGGAACTTCCATATTGGGAGTTTCCCCCAACACAGATGAAATCAAAGTCCAAACCAAAAAGTCATTACGATGTATTTCATTCAAAAAGGAAAATATATATGTAAAGATAGATATAGATATCTGCCCAAATATCTGTATAGATACAGGTATCTATCTCTATCTCTATACCCATCTCACCATCTCTATCTAGAGATAGATCTATATCTCTATCTATAACCCTCTATATATAGTTAGAAATATCTGCCTATCTTAGGTAGATAGCTATTTCTTTCTATACATGCACATATATACATACATAAACACATCTTTCTATACATTCCTTTTTGAATGAAACATATTGCAGTAACTCATGACAGGCTTTTTTTTGGGGTGGTCAATCTATGATTTCATCTCTGTTGGAGTAACTTCCATTTATATCTATGTATCCACACACACACACACACACACACACACACACACACACACACACACACTCTGAGCTGGTCCATTTTAACCACTCCGTGACAAGCCCACTTATCATGAGCATTTCTCTGGAGCAATAAATGACCCACGTATACAATTCTCTTAGTAGAAGCTAAGTTACTTGCTAATGACACGTGTTAGTTTGCTTCAGAAAAATCCAATAATTTTATTCAAATATATTTCTTCTAAAATATAAATATTTTAATTAAACTTTTATAAATGCAGAGAAGGTAGTATCATTCTGTTGACCCCACCCAAATATGAATCAGTCCAAAACCTGATAAGTGATGAAGAAAGAATATTTGCAATTACACATCATTTAAATTTTTCTATAAATATATAATAGGATTGTTGCACATTGATTCTGAGTAAGTCACTCATTCTTCATGTACTGAGCACCTTGGATTATGTGCTGTGGCGACTTCAGCTCTTGGCACTAGCATGTTTCCTAAGAAGTTATTTACAATGCACAAGTAAAATTCTCTTATAGAACAACATTCCAGTGATTTTCAGATGTGTAAGGAAATAATGCAGTGCAATTTACAAATCTGTCAAGCCTTTCCTACAGTACATAAGCTCACATTTCAGTCTTTAGCTTTATAGAAATTTCAATCTTTAGCTTTATAGAAATAAAGATCCAAATTTATAAGCACACTTAAGAAAAATCAATCTTCCCTCCCCACCCTCACCTCCATAAGGCTTTCCATATCATTTCATTTCATATCCCTGGCAGCAGAGAGGTTTGAGAGCAGGTGGGCCAATTTTCAAATTTACCTCTTTTAAATTCTTTGCATAGATATGTGCAAAAAACCCTGTGATTCTGAAAAATCAGAGCTCCAATACAGAAAGCTTGTCTAAACAAGCCACAGAGAGAAGAATCTGGTTTAAATGTTGGATAGAGTTGATATAAACCTAAAACACTGAGATTTTGTTTCAGTGAAGTAGGTTTAAATAGCTTCAATTTATCCCTGATTATTTGATGGAATGAAATCAGGCCATTAGCTGCTATCTCTATGATTCTAAAAGGACCCAAAGCACTGGATAGAATTTGGTTTGGGGAAACCTGCAGCACATCCTAATAAGTGACCAGGCCTGCTCTTCCCAGTCACCATGGCATGTAAAGAAGTATTGATTCCATACTCAACACTGACATCAACAGAACTGAACAGGGGTCAAAGAATTTATATGGCCTGGTAGGGTTTCTTCTTTCCTTTTGCATGTTAAAGGTAAAGAGACAGATTTGTGACTTGCTCTCTGACCCAGAAAGTTTGTAGTCAATGCCTGCTGTTGGCTTCCTCCTCATTGGGTTTACTCTGAGAGCAGACCGTGGTATTCACATTGGAGTCCCAGAATTAATCATCTTCCCCCAAGCACTAAGTAACCTATGCAGCTTCCAACTCTACCAATCAGTAGACTGATTTCTATTGAATTTTTTTTCCGACATTCATTAATGGAGAACACTTCAGATTCATTTTCTCACTTCAGAAATATAATCCATCAAAAAAAGAGTATTGTAGTCCTACCATATTTTGGGATAGTGGAGTCAGGATATAGATTCCCAACTCTGCTTCTTCCTACCTGCCTGACCTTGAGGAAGTCACTTTTTCCTTTCTTGACCTCAGTTTTGTCATGTGTAAAATGAGAGAGTTGAATTAGATGGTCTGTAAAGTCCCTTCCTTAAATCTATGAATCTATGATCTTACGAAAGACCAGATTCTATGTGAAAAAAAATTGTTTTCCCCCTCAAAGAAATTAAATTTATTTAGCAGCTGGAAATAGTCTAATTCTAATCCTAGATCATTGCTTTTTTGGAGGGGGAAGGGTGGTAAATGTCCATTCTTCACCTACTTAACCCTTGCTCATTATCAATAAACAAGTTATGTGAAAATAGGTACAACAATGATTCTGAAGTGTGAACACACAGTAATATACTAATTTTTATTGTACAGTATATTTTAAATCATTTCAAATCACTGAACTTTTAAAAGCCCCTTTTGTCAGTATGTACAAGCTGTTTATTGCCCCTGATAAAAAGGACATTTTCCTTGACTAAAGAAACTGGTTCTGAAATTCCAGGTGATGCTTTTTTTCTTAAACACAGCTCCTTTGTGTTTGACTACACTGAAAGCAGTGCCTCAGAGAGTAACCCGGGACTGGTTAACAGAGACAATCAATGTCCTCTGCTCCCCCTGGGGCACTGCTGGTGGCTGGCTAGCACCTAACATGGATTGGTGGATCATACTTCCAGTAAGCAAGGTGGTTCTGCTTCTTCTTGTGGAAACCATTACCCCTCCATTCACGCCACCAACCCAAGCCTTGTAATCTTAGCTGACAAGAAGGAATGAATGATGAACACAATAGGTTTGGGGCAGGAGTGAAGGTCCAATTGCTGAAATAAAAAGAGAGATTTTAAGATGATGATTATTATAGAATAATTGATTTTTCACATGAAGGGGCCTGAAGATGATTATAACTAGGTGAATTATCTTTTTTAAAATTTTGGTTTTTGTTCATAATTTTTATTTTTATGTCATCAAAATTTGTAAATGTATCCCAATCCCACCTAATGAAATTCCTTTGTAACAAAGAATAGAAAAGAGGAAAAAAGAAGCAGTTCAATAAAACAAACTAAGATCTGAGGCTACTATAATAGTATTCCATGCCCATAGCCCCCCACTTCTGCAGAACAGAGGGGGAGGTGTGTTTAGATATATTATATCCACAAAGTTGTTGTAATGTTTTCTCCCAAATTAGAATATAAACTTCTTGAGGGCAAAAAATGTCTTTTTGCCTTTTTTTTGTATCCAGACAATAACATCCCATTAAATTCAGGTGCCGCATGACATTTAGTCATTCCCTAGTCAGTGGGAATCTGCTTTGTGTCTAGTTTTTTGATGCTGCAAAAAGTGCAGCTAAGAATATTTTGGTGGGACTTTCTAACTTTACCAACTTCCTGGGTCTTCTAGCCACCCTATATTACAGGTACCAGTCCTCATACCATCTCTGGCTCTACTGGGATACAGTCAGGTTTCCTCAAACACAAATACTACCTTCTCTTTCCTAACTTCCAAAAAAAGGTAGTATGAAAATCAGTGATGTTGGTGACTGGTTGCTGCTATATGTTTTGGGTTTGGAAATTGTGTTTAAACAGCAATCTTATTGGAAAAAAATATGTGATGGGAAGGGAGAGAAGTCCCTCTTTCTTCTACCCCCCTCCTCAACTCCTTGGCTTTGTCGCCAACCTGGTTTCATATGGATTGATATTGTCCAAGATGCAAGAGTGGGGAGGTCATAACAGACTGAGGGGCTGTATTGGCTAAGCCAGCATTGATAGACTCTGACAGACTTTGGAAATAAACAACGTAACATGCCCCCACCCTCAATATGCCTAGCAATATGCCTAGCAGTGGAACCTCTAGGTCAAAGAGTATGGACATTCTAATCTCTTGCTTGGCACAATTTCAAATTGTTTTCTAGAATGGTTGCACTCACCACAGCTGTCCCAACAATATATTAATATGCCTGTTTTCCACAGCCCATCCTGATTGACTACTCTTATGTTTGATCATCTTGATCAATTTGCTGGGTGGGAAGTAAAATCTCAGAGTTATTTTGATGTGCATTCCTCTTATTACTAGTGATATGAAACAATCTTTCATGTGGTTGTTAATGACCTGCAGTTCATCTGATAATCATTTGCTTATATCCTCTGGCCACTTATCCAGTGGGTGGTGGCACTTGGAGACATATATGTGTTCATTTTCTATATTAGGCAAATTATCTTTAAAAGACATTTGTCTTCCATTCCGCATGGCATTATGAAAAGAATATTGGAACTAGATTCAGAAACTTGGGGTCAAATCCCAGTTCTTGTATTTGTTCTGTGACCTTGGACAAATCACTTCCTCACTCTGGGCCTCAGTTTCCTCATCTGTAAAATAAGGGCATTGGATTAGATGATCTCCAGGGTATCTTCTGGTTCTAAAACCCAAACTTCTAAGAGAGAAAGAGATAGTTCTTTGAGTATATTCATTACTATGCATCTTATAATTCCATTTTCATAAAAAGGATTTACATGAATTAGAAACCTAACAAATAAAGTCCCTTCCTGAATGTCCATAGTAGCTGTATATAACACTCTAATCATTTTAGTCCTTTATTGTATTTATCACTTCATTACATATTATATTTTACTTTCTTTCATTAGTGCCTGTGCATTCATTATCTTTCTAACTAGACTATAAACTAGGACATGGGAAGAAAGAGAGAGAGAAAGAAAGAAAGAAAGAGAAAGAGAAAGAAAGAAGAAAGGAAGGAAGAAAGAAAGAGGAAGAGAAGGAAAGAGAGAAAAAGAAAGTAGAAGAGAAGGAAAGAGAGAAAGAAATAAAAAGAAAGAAAGAAAGAAAGGCAATCCAATAAAGTACTATGAAACCATATTGGATGCTAGAAAAAATGGCTAGTTCAGAACCTTGCACAAGGGTTCAATGTAGATCATGTGGTAGTCAGACAGTATGACTTCCTACAGTATTCTATAGATTGGATAATCCATGTTTTATTTGGCATCATCTCTTGAGTGAAAGTTCCTAAGTTTCTTATGGTGTTTTTACCAGCACCATTATTTCGGAATATAAAAAGAAAGCTACACATGGTCCCTGGAAATGCTAAGATAACCCAGAAGGACCAAGGGATGAAGGAGAATTATCCTAGGCAGAGTCAGGCACCATGTTGAAATTATTGGCTTTCATGTTATTTGAGGATTTCATGTTGATTTCAGTTGTTCTTAATTATACATTATTAAGAACAGATTCAGGGAATCACAGAATTTCGGTGTTAGGATGTTTTTTGAATTCAAGAAAACCTGGGTTCAAATTTCATTAGATTCTTATTAACTGTGTGACTTCAAGCAACTTAACTTTTCAGTGCCTCAATTTCCTTGTAAGCAAAATGAAGATGTTGGACTTGATGGCCTATATGATTCCTTCAAGCTCTAACTCGAGTGGCCTATGATTCTAAAATGTGCCTCCAGTAACTCCCCTCTTCCCCTCCCCATCCCTGATCTTGGCTTTGCCCTCTGAGACCAAACAGAATAGGTCTAATCCACTTTCCAAATGACAGCCTTTCAAATACTTGAAGACGGTTATGATATCCCCCAAGTCTTCTCTTCTTTAGGCTAAACATCTCCAGTTCCCTAAGCCTATTTCCTATGGTGTACCCAAAAAAGCAATTCTTGATAAAACTCCCTACAAGTGGTCATTAAACCTAAGACTGAGGACCTTCAGGGAGAGCAGATACACTGACTCCCAAAGCAGCTGCTTTGGGATAGTTCGAATGGTTAAGAATTTTGTTTTTTAGTGTCAAGTCTAAATTTGCTCTATACAATTTCTGTTTTTCCTGGTTCTGCTTTCTGGGGCCAAGCAAAACCAGTTTAATCCCTCTTTTGTGGCACAGCCATAGAAGAAAGTTATCACCTCTCCCAAGTCCAGGCTGCACATCCCCAGTTATTTCAGGCAATCCTCACATGGCAAAAAGTTAGGGCCATTTTCCATAATGGTTGCCCTCCTCCAAGGGTTGATATCCAAGTTACCAATATCCTTACTAAATAGTGGTAGCCAGGACCCAATTCAGTCTCCAAATGTGGCTTGACTGGGATGGAGAACAATGGGACACTGAACAGGGATTGGGGGTGGGAGGTAGGATGTTTTGACAAATTTAGTCGCTACCTCCAACACCATTTTCACTAAACCATGACTGAAAGACACTAAGGAGGTATCTTTAAACAAATGGGTGATCTTTAGTTGCTAAAACAAACATAAATATGATCTTAATTCATTAATTTGTTCAAATTTCCACCTAATTTGGAACCCACCCCAACACAAACCTTAGAGGTCATATTTAGTCGAAACTTGCACTGACTTTATAAGGAATTCTTTCATTTGCCTCAAATTTTTCTGAAGCCTCTCAGCCAAAGTGAAAGATATATGTGTGTTTCTAGATAGGTATAGGAACATAACCAGGAGGGACACTCCTCCCCCTCCCATAGGTTTCCAATAAATACCTAGCATTTATATAATGTTTTAAGGGTTGCAAAGCACTTCACATATACTATCTCATTAGCCTCACAACAACCCTGGGAGGTAGATGCTATTGTTATCCCCACTTTACAAATGAGGAAACTGAGGCTGACAGAGATTAAGTGACTTGCCCAGGGTCATACAGTTAGTTAAGTGTCTGAGGAAGAATTTGAACTCCAGACTTCATAACTCCAAGTCCATTCCTCTATCTACTGTGCCACCTAGTTGCCTCAAAGACTATAAATGATAACCAAGTGAATCAATGACCATATTGGTGCTGAGTACACTTACAATCTCTCCGTCCTTTCCTCCAAAGTCTAAATAAAGCATCCTGATCCCATCGTCTGAAGACATTTTGAGCTTTTCATAGGGAGCCTGAATGATTGTCTTGGGGAAGGCACCCTCCTGTGGCTCAGTGGTGATGGAGAATCCATGCTCATAATGTATGGTCAGACGGCACTCCTGGTTTTTGTATGTGCATGCTGGAAGACAAGGGAGGAAATAAAATTATAATCCAAATGAAGGCAATACGCTTTATCAGGCATTTGTTATTTCACATTTCCTCTGTCACTGGTGTCATCCATGGATTTCATGCCCAACATTAAAAAAACTAAAAAGCCAAAGGATATTAGAAATAGAGTACCTTGGAGAATATCAAGGTATTCAGAAAAACTGTGTACATGGAATTAAAATGCCTAAGGTTGAATTTGGGCTCTCCTACTTACTACTCACATGACCATGGCTGAGTCAACTTCTCCTCCCCAGGTCTCAGTTCCTTCATTTCTAAAATGAGAGGGTTGGACCAGTGATTTAGACTCTAAAGTCCCTTCCAGCTTTCAATCCTAGAATCTCAGATTTGGAAAGGATGTCATTCCGCATATACCTGAAAAAGAAATCCCTACCACAACACCTCTTTGCTTGCACAAGTCTTTGCTTGAAGGTCTCCAACAAAGAGGAAGCTACCGGTCTACAAGGCAGCTCATCCCACTTTTGGAGAATTCTAATAATCATGAGATTTTTCTTTATATCAAGCCTCAATTTTCCTCTTTGCAGCTTCCACCCAGTGGTCTTGGTTTTGTGATCTGGGGTCAAACTGAACCAGCTTAATCATCTCTCTGTTCCATGTGAAAACCCTTCAAAATACTTGAAAACCACCATTATGTCTCCCCAGCTCCAGTTCCCTCAAGTGAGCCTGGGATCTAATCCAACTCCACATTTTACAGATGAGAAAACTGAGGCCTGGAGAGGTGAAATAACTTCCCCAAAGTAATAAAACTACTAAATGTTAGAGATGAAAGTTCAACTACTGATAATTGTGAACATTACATAGGACCTTAGGATTCCAAAGAGTATTGAAGCCAAGTGTTCTGACGCCCGGTCCCATAATCTTTCTATTATAATATGCTGACTCAAATAGGACTGAAAGATCTTCTCTTTGGATAGAATTTTCTTTTCTTATTTTTTTGAGATGGACAAAAATCATACAGAAAGAGAAGATTTAGAAGTGGCACTGGTAGATAAAGTCCCAAAACTGATAAGTTTACAGATAAGGGAACTTTTTTTTCAGTTTGCTATGGGTAGTGGAAGAACTACATTGGAGAGAATATTATAAACATATCCTAGCTGCACTTACTAAAATCTATCTATGTTATAGCTCTAGTGTGAAAATCTGCTCAAATGGCCTTTTGGGCCATAGCCAAACTCAGAGGTAATTTGACATTTGCAACACTATCAACCTTTCTTGAAAGGTTCTCTCACAAACAAACATTAGGAAAACTTTTTTTTTAATACCTTGAAAATCTGAACAGAATAATGACAATATTTTTCACTGACAAGGTACTCTAAGGCTGTAAGACATTTCACCTGTATTATCTCATCTTATGGTGTAGTGGGTAGAGCAATTGACTTAAAGTTGGAAAAACCAGGGTTTCATATCCATCTTAGATATTTACTAGCTGTGTGACCTTGGATGAGTCACTTAACCTCTGTCTGCCTCAGTTTCCTTATCTGCAAAATAAGAATAAAAATAGCACCTACCTCCTAGAGTTGCTGTGAGGATCAAATGGGATAATGCTGAGAAAGCAGTTTACAAACCTTAAAGTGATAGAAACATATAGGAAGCAGAAAGTTTAAGTATTATCTCCATTTTGCAGATTAGGAAACAAGCTCAGAGAGGTCAAGTCACTTGCTTAGGGTCACACAGCTAGTAAATGGTGGAGCCAGTATTCTCAATATATCTGTTCCAACTCCATATTAAGTATTCCAACCAGAGTACCCTGCTGCCTCCAAGTGACTAGCAGGAGTCTGTATCTTCTCCAATAGATGGAAATAGAATTATCTCTGAACATGGATGGGGGAAGTGACTCAAAAATGATCTAATGATCAATATTTTAAATAATTTATTAAAAAACAAATCAACCATAGTGCATATTTTTCATTGATTCATTCTACCTGATAATCTCAGATACAGAAAACAAAACAAAACTATAGCTGTAGGCAGTGAATGGTCAGTTGCACACCCTTCTGTTGTATATGGGATGTTTCTTTGGAACAATAGAAAGCTCAGGGCAAGCTTTCATAGGGTCACCCAATGTCGCTGAAACAACACCTCTCTCCCCCACCTCACTCTCCCTTTCTAATGATTTTGTGCTGGCAAAAGGGAATAAAAGCTTTGGCCACGTGACTCAGAAGTGGGTGATGGCATCTCAAATGGCTCTTGGATGAGCTGGTCAATTTTTAAAAATCTAGATGCTTGGAAAAGAACATGAAGTATATGATGTGATCTTTGCTTTGCAAACCAGCCTGTTGAACAAATACTATCTGTTAGGCAGAGTGGCATAGTAGCTAAGGAATCCAGCCTTGGGGTCAGAAAGAACCAGTTCAAAACTGTCCTCAGGCACTTACTAGCTGTGTGACCCTGGACAAGTTGCTTAACTGCTATCTGCCTCGGTGTTCTCAACTGTAAAATGTGGATAATAACAGCACCTACTTCAAACAGTTGTTGTGAAGATCAAATGAGATAATATTTGTAAAGTGCTAAGCACAGTTCCTGGCACATAGTAGGTGCTTAAATTCTTCTTTCCTTCCTTCCTTCCTTCTTCACAAGAATAAGTGTGGTATAGTAGATAAGCAGGCCAGCCATGGAGTCAGGAAGACCTGGGTCCAAGGGTTGTCCCTGAAAAATACTGGCTGTGATAATGGGTACATCACCACTCAGCGCTCCAGAGGGCTCTCCAGACTTACAAATGAGTTGTTAATAGTTATCACTGGGAAGAATTTCTTATACTAGGAGTTCTTACCACCAATCACATCACAGATCCAGAACAGACCTGCCCAACTTCATAGCCTTTAAGGAAGTGACCTTGGAGGCCAATTTACAGATTAGGAAACTGAAGCCCTGGGAAGCGTCAATGCTAGTGTCAGAGACCAAATTTGAACCCACATCCTCTCACTCCAAAGTCGGTGCTCTTTCCTTGCTCATTCCATTGCTATAATGAAAAGCACTATGTAAACCTGCAATTGCTATAAATACACCAACTTCTCCTTATTAACTGAAAAGCAAATTACTTTAGATCTTGATCTCCAACTGACAAGAGTTCTAAGATAACAACAGGGTTATTCTTCCTACCTGTGACATTCAAAATTGTGTTTGGGGAGGAGAGGAAAGATTTTTCAGAAGTTGTTGAGGGCAAACTAAATAGAGCCCCATTAGGCATCTTCATCTCCTTCTATTTGCCGTGACACTTCTGGTAGCTAAGAGAGTCTGGGCTTCTCTGATGAAATACAATTTCCTGATACTTAAGATTCAGGTGGCATAAGCTTCCACCAGCTCGCACTTTGAAATCTCTGGGGGGGGTGTGTGTGTGTGTGTGTGTGTGTGTGTGTGTGTGTGTGTGTGTGTGTGTGTGTGTGTGTGTGTATACGTGCCCTGGCACAAAATAGCATCACAAATGAAAAGCTGAAAGGAGAATCCCAAAAGGTTTTCAACAGAGATGGTAAATAATGTTTTGTTGTTGTTTTTTAGGGGATGGGGTAAGGGGGTGAAGAGTGCTAATTAGTTTCTTGGTAATTACAAAAAAATCCACTAATTTTTGGTCCCAACAATGTAGTAGCCGAAATTCTGCAAAGCAGCTAATTTCACCTTTGTTTGCAAAGACTATGGAAACATGGAGGGAAGAATTTTAACTTTAAATAAGAGATTCTGGGGAGGGACTCCGCATTTTTAAGGGGTGGGTGTAGAAATTGATCTTTGGTGAGAAAACATCATCCAGATTCATCCTAACCTTTGTTGGAGGCCTATCTTGTTCCCTTCCTTTTCTTCTTTTTTTTTTTTTCAGGGCAGTTGGAGTTAAGTGACTTGCCCAGGGTCACAGAGCTAGTAAGTGTCAAGTGTCTGGTCTGATACTGGATTTGAACTCAGGTCCTCCTGAATCCAGGGCCGGTGCTATTATCCACTGAGCCACCTAGCTGCCCCTCTCTTCCTTCTTTTGAAACAGGTTATCAGAGTCTTCCTTTTGCATGTTTCCTTCTCTGAAGGACCCTGTTCTTAGGGGGCTGTTATGCTGGAAAATAGGTGATAAACTAATTTAAACTAAAGTGTCAATGGTCAATGGTCAAAGTGTCATAAAATTTTAAAGATGGAAGAAACCTGCCTTGGGAACCAGTTTGTCTATTAAATTCACAGTATCAGAGTCTTAGAGATGGAAGGAACCTTAGAGGTCACTTACTTGAAGCCCTTAATTTGACAGAACCTTCAAAGAGGGTGATTTGCTCAAGATCAAACATGGTAGCAGAGTCAGAATTTGAACCCAGGTCTTCTGATTCCAAATACAGTACCCTTTCCATTATATCAAGCCACTTTGATTCAGACCAAGTCAACGAATATTTATTAAGCAACTAGTAAGTGCTAGGGGCAGCTAGGTGGCACAGTGGATAGAGTGCTGGGCCTAGAATCAGAAAAACTCATCTTTCTGAGTTCAAATCTGGCCGTAGACACTTCTTAGCTGTATGACCCTAGGCAAGTCACTTGATCCTGTTTGCCTCAGTTTCCTCAACCATAAAATGAACTGGAGAAGGAGATAGAAAACCCACTCTAGTATCTCTGCAAAAAGAACCCTACGAAGAGTCGGACATGACTGAAAAATGACTGAACAACAAAGTGCTAGAGCTCTAACACTGCCATTTTCTAGGTGAGGAAACTGAGCCCTAGAAAGGTGAACTGAATTCAAGTGTTGTCAATTAATTAATTAATTAAGTGCTCAATTAATAGGATCAGAGATTTAGAGAGGGAAGGAACCTTAGAAGAAAGGAATGAAGGAAGGAAAAAAGCATTTGTTAAACACAATGTACTAGGCACTATGCTAAATGCTTCATAAATATTATCTCATGATCCTCACAACAACCCTGTGAAGTATGTTCTAGCATTATCTTCATTTTACAGTTGAAGAAATTGAGATAAAGTGACTTACCTAAGGTCACACAGCTAGTAAATGTCTGAAACTGGACTTGAACTCAGGTCTTCCTGATTCCAGGCCCGGCACTCTATCCACTGTGCCACCTTACAGGCCCTTTAATCCAAAGTCCTTATTTTAAAGGTAAAGACCTTTTGAAGAAGTTAAATGACTTGACCAAGGTCCAACATGTAATAAGTAGCAGAGTCAGGATTTGAACTCAGACCCTCTTGATTTCAAACTGCCTTGATTCCTAGGCACTAAGTAGAAGAGCCCAGATTTGGACCCAGGTCCTCTGACTGTAAACATGGCACTCTTTCCACCATACTAACGTAAGCTCTTGGGAGATGCTAGCTATCTGATGAGGTTATTTGAGTTGCCCGGGACTACATGTAAGTGTAGGAGGTAAAGATTTGAATTCAGGTCTTCCTGACTCATAATGTCCAACACTCTACCCATTATATGATACCTCTTTTATTTTTCTACCCTAGTGATTAAACCCATGAGCTACACTTCTTGGGGGTATTTATGCTTTAGCAGGAAAAATCAAAAGGTAATGTATGGTAAAGTCAGGGTAAAGTATTGGACAGAAAGATGGGCTCAGAGTCAGAAAGACCTGAGTTTAAATCCTACCTTTGACAAATGGTGCCTGTATTACCCTGGGCAAGTAACTTAACCTCTCAGTGATCCATTTATGTTGCAGAGGGGGTTTTGATCTATTTTGATAAAGGAAGTCCCCTTCTCAGGACATCAGTTCCCTAGACCAGTGGAAAACATAGATCTAGTAAAAATAATAATAATAATAATTCTAAAATGAGAGATTTGGTCACCTCAATGGGCCAGAGCAGGAAGCTGTTTGGGGACAGGGTGGCATTCCAGGACTCTTCTCGATTACCCTACCCAGAGGGCCCTGGTCGGCATTACTCACAGGTGGTGATTTCAGTTATGAGTTCCGCTGAGTTGTGGCAGCCCTGGACAATGCTTCTCGTCCACTGGGAGAGGTCCCTGCTGGTCTCAGCTCGGAAGAGATGGGTTTCAATTCCTTGCCTGGTACCGGTCCGAGTCGCAAAGGACAGGTCCGCTCCTGCCTGTAGCGATCCTTTTCCGGGACCTGAATGGACCAACCTGAATTTGGGAAAAAGAAAAAAAAAATAAAAAAGATAGAAAAATACCCACTTTTCGTGCAACATTCCAGAGCTATTCTGAATCAAGAAAGAAAAGCTGCTTTATATTTTAGCTGAGGGGGCAAATGAAAGAACAAATGACATATGTCTACATAAATAATATACTTGGGAGATAAGACCAACTTTACAGTCCAGGTTTTTCCTGAAAGAGAGAAACTTTAGAATCATGGGAGCTTAGAGGTATCTGGATGGCTCAGTGGATAGTGCACTGGGCCTAGAGTCAGGAAGCCCTGAGTTCAAACTGACCTCAGACACTTAATAGCTATGTTACTCTTGGCAAGTTACTTAACCCCAGTTTGCCTCAGTTTCCTCAACTGTAAAATGGAGATAATAATGGCATCTACCTCCCAGGGTTGTTGTGAGCATCAAATGAGATAATATTTATAAAGTACTTGGCACAGGGCCTGGCATACAGTAGGTGGTTAATAAGAGCTCTTTCCCTTCCCTTCCATCAGAATTCCAAACTGAAAATAACCTTAGAAGTCACTTAATTTAACTTTCACCAAACAGTAGAATCTCTGCCACCTCCACCCCCCACAACAAATATTCATCAAGTCTCTTGTTGAATATTTTCATCAGTGGGGAGCTCGCTACCTCACAAGTAAGCCCATTTCATGGTTATGCATCTCTAATTGTTAGAAACTTCTTTTATACACAAATCTGAAATAAAAATAATCACATTTCTATAATATTTTATAGTTTACGAAGTTTATAAAGCATCTTTTTTTTTTTACAATAACCCTGTGAGGGTTGTCATGAAAGTATTATCACAGTCCTATTTTATAGAGGAGGAAACATTAATTGACTATCCCATGATCAACAGATTATAAATGGCAGAGATAGAATTTGAATCCTGGTCTCGTGACTTTAATTTCAGTTAATTTCAGTTCCTTCCATCATGTCTGATTTCCACCCTCTGGGAACAGGCTAATTGGTTTTCCCTGAGACAGTCCTTCAAATATTTGGAGAGAGCTATTGAATATTATTTACACATTCCTCTGTCTAGATACCTTGGTCCAACTACCTGGATTCAATTTATTATGTAGGTGAATATCTTTCTTCCCTGGTTCCCTAAGAAGTCTGTATTCTCTTTGTTTGTTTTTTTTTCCTTAGGCAATCAGGGTTAAGTGACTTGCCCAGGGTCACACAGCTAGTGTCTGAGGCTAGATTTGAAACACATCTTTTTGTGATATAAGATTACAAAGTAAGAGCTTCAGAATAAAATTTTGGCAATGAAAAGAAAAAGTCTATATCTCTTTGTGGTTACACCTACTACTACTTTCAGTTAAAAAAAATAACAAATAATAATAATAACAATAATAACAATACTATTACTACTAATAATAAACTAACACTTATATAACTCCTACTAAATGACCAGCACTGTGCATTGGGACTGCAGGGCATAAAGCACTGGACCTAGAGTCAGGAAGACCTGAGTTCAAACTGATTCAGACACTTAATAGCTATGTTACTCTCAGCAAGTTACTTAACTCATTTGCCTCAGTTTCCTCAACTGTAAAATGGGGATAATAACAGCACCTTACCTTCCAGGGTTGTTGTGAGAGTCAAATGAAATTACATTTGTAGAACACTTAGCATAGTGCTTTATAAACTTTGCAATATAGTTTTTATACTTTACAATATATTTTCATACTTTATGATATACATACTTTACAAATATTATCTCACCTGATCCTGACTACAACCCTTTGAAGCAGGTGCCATTATTACCGCCATTGAATTGAAGAAACTGGGACAAACAGATTAAGTGACTTGCCCAGGGTCATACAGCTAGAACTGTCCAAGGCCATATTTCAACTGAGGTCTTTCTTACTCCAGACACAGCCTGCTCTATCCACTCCAGCAGGTCAAACTGAGTTACTCACTATCCCTGAGCCTCCCAGCCCTGATCCTAATTCCCCATCCATATTAGTGTGTGGAGGAGGACTGAGAAGAGAATCCTGTAGACAGGGTCTAAAGTCTCCTGATGTCAAAGCTGAGCAAAGCTGATGGGGTGGCCTATTACATCATTCCTGTGGGTTCCATGTCCCCAGGCATGTCCATCTATAAAGTTCATCAGGTATTTCTAGCTCATCTCTTTCTCTTGCAAACCTAAATGTAAAATAATACTTTATATGTGATAAGTTAAAAATCCTGTTTTTAAGTGATAATTTGGTTCTATAACTTTAAAAATTATTTTGTGTCCAACACATACACACACACACACACACACACACACACACACACACACACACACACCCCAAAGTGTGTGAAGGAAAATGTCTATTGTAATTGGGGAAGAGATGATAGTGGATTTCAACACAGGAGGTTGTCTGACTTCCTTGTGCCAAGAATAAAGCCAGAGCCAGGAGCTGAGGGAGAAGGTGCCAGGAATTTTAAGGCCAAGTTAAAGTTAGAAGAATGTAAAGAAAAGAGGACTTTCTCTAAAGCTGTAGGCATTTTAAAGGTCAATATTAGGAATGATTCAGCAATATTTATGAAAAAGATACTTGTATGTATCAGAAATGTTGTATTTGAGACTCCCAGGGAACTTTGAGCTGGAAAGGCCCTTAACAGTCCTCCAGCAAGACAATTCACCTGATTCTCAGTCTTCAAACCTGGAAAATGAAAACACTGGACTAGACAACCCTTTGTTCCTTCTAAGCTTTAAATCTACATTTTTCTAATCTAGGAGCTCTTATTCCAGGGTCCACAAACTCCCAAGGTATCTATGAATAGCTTGCAAGGGCATCTATGAATTTAGGTGGAAAAAACTCCAACAAATTAGATCTTTATTTTCACTAACATCTAACTAGTATTTAGCATTTCCTTCAATTTTAAACAAACAAAAACAACAACAACAAAAAACAACCCAACATTATTCTGAGAAGGGGTCTGTAGGTTTCACCAGACTGACAAAGGAATCTGTGAGACACAAAAAGGTAAGATGTCTTGCTCTAATCCTATAAGGCCAGAGAGAGTCAACGATTTACCCAAGCTCCCCGGGGGTAGTGGCAGAGATTGTTGGAGAACAGAGTTCTGTGGGTTCAGGGAAAGGTGAGGTTGGATCCCATGGTATGACATTTTATAGGGAAAGTCAGCCCAGGAGGCATGAGAAACTCTCAAGAATGAAATTCTGAAAACACAAAACAATTCCAATGAGGAGAAGAAGGGGAAATTGACTAAAATGAGTAATGTGGATGCACAGGGAACTCACTCACCTGCTTAGATGTTTAAAAGACATGTGTGGAAGATGAAAGAAAGAGTAGGTAATAGAGAATGAATACAGTCTTGCTGAACTGATAATAATAATAACTATTATTATCATTAGCTAACTTTTATATAGCACTTTAAGTTTTGCAAAGTGCTTCACAAATATTATCTCATTTTATGCTCACAACAACCCTGAGATGTAGATGCTATTATTATCCCTGTTTTACAGAAGAGGAAACAAGCTTTGGGGGAGTAAGGGAATGGGAAGGTAGCAAGCATTTATTAAGTGCCTGTTATACCAGGCACTTTGCTAAGTGCTTTACAAATATCTCATTTTATCCTCACAGCAATCCCGTACGGTAGGTAGTTATTAGCCCCATTTTACAGATGAGCAAACAATAGTTAAGTGACTTGCTTAGGATCACACAACCAGTAAGTGTTTGAGGTCACATTCGAACTCAGGTCTTCCTGTCTTCCTGTCTTCTAATGCTACAATGGTAAAATCTTAGTATTGAAAATATGGGGGGGGAGGGACAGCTAGGTGGCGTAGTGGATAGAGCACCGGCCCTGAAGTCAGGAGGACCTGAGTTCAAATCCGGCCTCAGATCAAACACTTGACACTTACTAGCTGTGTGACCCTGGGTAAGTCACTTAACCCCAATTGCCTAAAAACTAAAAAAAAAAAAAAGAAAAAAAAAAGAAAACATGAGCCTTTGCCTCTATTTGTTTCACTTGTGCTCAGTCTTCACAATTTGCTGTTCATGGAGCATAGCTGCCCAATCACACACAGCTTCTACAAATTTTCCCAGGGAGACATTGCTGAAGGAGTACCTCCTGCTCTACCTCACCAATGAAAGGAAAGCAAAGCGCACCAAAACAAACCAGTCTTGTGGAGTCTAGGCCAGGACTAGGGCTACATTTTTAAAAGTATGTTTTCTTGGTGTGTGTTTTTTTAAGGTAAATTCAAATCCTTTTTTTTTGTTGTTGTTGTTTCTGTTTTGCTGGGCAATGGGGTTAAGTGACTTGCCCAGGGTCACACAACTAGTAAATATCAAGTGTCTGAGGCTGGATTTGAATTCAGGTCCTCCTGACTCCAGGGCCGGTGCTCTATCCACTGCACCACCTAGCTGCCCCTGGTAAATTCAAATCTTGAAGGATAGACAGCAACTCATCTGTTTAGAGTTTCAAGATTTAAAGCCCTTCACAATCTGGCTCTAACCTAACTTTCAAAACTGATTCCACATTATTTCCCCATCACATGCTCCACCTTCCACCAAAACTAGTCCATTTGCTGTTCCCCCTACACGACACATCATTTCCGACCTCCTTGCCTTTGCCCAGATTGGTCCCATGCCTGGGATAGTGTTTCTCTTTACTTTTGTTCACTAGGCAATTCCAGGCTGGGCTACGGGTTCCTTCCCACAAGAGGCTTTTTCTGTTGTTCTGGATGTTTGTCCCCTTCAAAAATTCCTTTGAATATATTTTGTGGACCTCATGTAGTTATCTGTTTATGTGTTATATCCAGCCAGCAGACCCAGCAGGGCAGGGTCTTTGTTGTCGCATCATCCACAGTGCCTGCTTAATTTTTATTTAAATGAATTGAATTGTCCTGTTTGCCTCGTGGTTGAGTTTTGTTTTTTGTTTTTTTGCAGAAGCAGATTTTTAACATGTTTCCTATGATCCCACAACGAATCTCAAGGGGCTTTTCTGGACTAGCCATTAATTTCATTTCAGTTATTTTAAATTTTAAGTTATTTTTGTATCCTGAAAATATGACCATCTGTCTCTTAGTTGTGGAAGGAAATGAATCACAACAGCCACAAATGCCTCCAACAAACAGGCTGCAAGTGTAGTGTAATGGAAAGAGAATGGGCTTTAGAGTCAGAGAATCTGGGTTCAGATCTTGTCTCTGTCCCTACCCGTGTGTCCTTGGGCAAATGACTTAACCTCTCTGGGACTCAGTTTCCTCATCTGTAAAATGAGGGGGTTGGATTAGATGGCCTGCCAGCTCTAAATTTATGTTCCTATTATACTTTCCCAAGGAAAGATGGCATTTATGATCCAACAAAAAGGAAGCCTATCAAATCTGGCCTCAAACACTTGAACTTACTAGCTGTGTGACCCTGGGCAAGTCACTTAACCCCATTGCCTAGCTGAAAAAAAAAAGGAAGCCTAACTTCTAATTGTTATCCAAAGCTGGGCAAAAAAAAAGGTCAAGAACACCCCTAGTTCTCTAGCCAGGAATTTAATGACATTTAATCAGAGATTTGGAGGTGGAAAGGCCCTCAGGTTATTTAGTCTAACTCCTTTATTTTACAGATGAGCCCCTGAGAATTTGTGACTTGCCACACTTCACAGAGTAAATATCTAAACCGGGATCTGAACCCAAGTTCTCTGACTTTGGGGGTGAGAATCCTTCCATTTCCCACCACTTACTGGCCACAGAAAATCCAATGCCAGCAAGATCTTATATTTTGTAGGAAACTAGAAACTGAAATAAATGAGGAAAAACAATCCCCATAAATGGTTTAAAAATAAGATCAGATTAGGGGGCGTGGGCAGAAGAATGAGATCATAAGGAGAATATAAATGGAGCTGATTTATTCAAGGTAGTCTGAATGATAAATGGTATATGACTGGAAAGCAATCAGTCATAACATCAGGCCTGTCCCTGTTGCTAACCCAGCCTCTCAAGAACACCATGGTGCAAGTGGACAAGTTGACAATTTGCAGATGAATTCAATTCTTGAGAATCCATATACTGAATAATAATTTAAAAAATCCTTCACACTTACATAGCACTTTATGGGTAGGTAAGTGTAATTGGGGGCTACCAAAATCTGAAATCTGGCTGTGGGCAACAATTGAGTCTCCTTTACAGTGGGCCATTTTTCTTCCTTGGTGTTTATGGGAGTCCTTTGCTTAGATGATCTGAAAAGGGGCAACTGGGCTGCTAAAGGGTGGCTTAATCGCAAAATGTGATTGCTGTGCTGTTGAGTTTTCAGACAAACTTCTCCCTTCTGCCAGAAGGCAAATGTTTTCTATTCCCAGTTAAAAAGAAAGAAAAAGACTCATGTTGATACTTTTCTACTGCCCACTTTGATTTAAGTTGGAAAACAAACCATGGATGAAGCAGAAATAACAGACAGCTAGGGAAAGGGGCCTGAATCTTATTTTTATCTTAGCCACCCACCACCTGTTTAATGCCTTATTTCTTATTACTTAATCTCCAAAGTGCCTGACTCTTTCCTAGGTTATTCTCTAGGAGAGGCTTAGAGGAAACAAACTCACTATTTCAGACTATGAGGGGATCATTAAAAAAAAAAATCATTATTATTGACACTCTTAAAAATACAAATAAATGAGGCATAGGATAAATCTACAAATAAAACAATGAAATCAGAACTATTTAAAACAATTTGATTAGAAATATCATAGCAACATAAATTGTAAAAAAATAGTAATAACTGTTCTGTGTTCTCTTCAAAATTCATTTGTACACTTAGCTTTGCATTTTTCTATAATATATTTTCTTAGTTTTAAAAATATGACTCTAATCAAATGACTGGGCTTACTCTGTAGGACTTTAGATTAATCTTTCTCTTTCTCACTGTATAGGACATCTGGGTGGAGCAATGAATAGAGCTCTGAGTCTAGAGTCAGGAAGACTCATTTTCCTGAGTTCAAATCCAGCCTCAGACACTTTACTAGCTGTGTGACCCTGGGCAAGTCACTTAACTCTGTTTGTCTCAGTTTTCTCATCTGTAAAATGAGCTGGAGAAGGGAATGGCAAACCACTTTAGTATCTTTACGAAGAAAACAAAGAGTCAGACATGACCTGAAGTTGACTCAACATCTCATTGTATGCTTCAGAGGACCATACCGAGGCAGAAATCACCCAGTTCAAGTCACTCAGGTGATGGTTTGAACCTATGTTTTCTGCATATATACATGAATTTGGGAAGGATGATTGATTGACCCTGTAGGACAGAAGAAGCAGAGGACCCAGCACCCCATGACTTCATAAGTGTAAGGAAATCCCCATAGAGGGACTTCCTCCACCAAAATGAATCTCAACCCATCTATCATTTAGAAGATAAATTTGAGGGAATTTCTTGAGTCATAGAGGGGCTAAGTGACCTACCTGATGGGAGTCTGAATCCAGGACTTTTTGACTCTAACCCTAGTCAACACAGCCTATACTATATGAAAATACCACAATTTATTTAGTCATTCACTGGACAAATACATCTCTATATAAGTTTAAAAAGTTTTAAAATGTAATTTATGAATATTTTGTAAATAAAGGTCCTTTTTTCTTTTTAATAATTCATAAGATAGTTTTTTTTATTCCCAAGATGTGTATTACTTCATCTAGGCTGACCACTATTGAACTGAGATTCAGACCAATAATTTTACAAACATTTATTAAGAGCTTACTATGTTCTAGACATTATGCTAGGCATTGGACATACACAATATCTTCCCCCGACTTGAGTCTCTTGCCATCATGGAACTTATATTCTAAGAAAGCCATGCCATGTGCAGAAATACAGAATATGTACAAAGAAATTTTAAGAGGAAGAAGGAACTAAAACTGAGGGAGGAAAAGAAAGATCTCATTAAACCTGAATTTTGCTTTGAAGAAAGCTAAGGATGCTAAAACATGGAAGTGAGAAAGGAGTACATTCCTGGC
The DNA here is from genome assembly GCF_900497805.2 of Vombatus ursinus. NCBI lineage: Eukaryota > Metazoa > Chordata > Mammalia > Diprotodontia > Vombatidae > Vombatus > Vombatus ursinus. The sequence continues at coordinate 3,937,836 of NW_020950062.1, read as the reverse complement.
ATGGGGAGCCACCAGGCCAAAGGCATTGAGGTCCAAAGTGTATGTATGGTAAAAAGTGTTGTAGATGGTGAACAGGAAGCAAGTCTATTATAGTTTCACACTGGATTGAAGAGTGCTTAAATGGAATAATACTGGGGAGTATGGGACCTAAAACACTTTTTGTGTTCAATCACTTTCAGTCACATCCAACATTTTCTTGGCAAAGATACTGGAGTGGTTTTCATTTCCTTTTTCAAATCATTTTACAGATGAGGAAAGTGAGACAAACAGGGTTAAGTGACTTGCCCAAAGTCACATAGCTAGTAAGTGTCTGAGGCCAGATTTGAATTCAGGAAGATGAGTCTTCCTGACTCCAGGCTCAACCCTTTATTCACTGTGCCACAGTAAGTGTTAAATGCTTGTGAGCCAATTTCACTTTGCTTAGGTGCTGGAGATTGTGACATAAGATGTTCTACATACATGCAAATTATTATTAATAGCCTTAATAAAAACCAGCCACCACACTAGGTTTGAACAAAATTATTTCTTCTCTAAAATTATATATTAGGTAACAGGGTTGCTAAGCAATATTACATCCATATCCTTATTTAATTGTTGCAGTTAGCATTTCCCAGCAGATGCCATATTGTAAGCCATTAAGTAGAGAAGGCAACAGGTCAGATTCCATAAGTATCCAGAGCTGGTGATCTCATATCTCTTCATCTACTGGACATCTATGATGGAACCCAGCAAGGACGATTGATTGACCCTGTAGGACAGAAGCAGAGGACCCAGCACGCCATGAAACTCTGATGTGCTGGGCAGAAGGTTGTGTCCATGGTCCTGAAACATCTGCAATGGATTAAGAGTAATTTCTCAAAGGAAAACAACTTTTCAATCTGAATTTTAAGATTTTTACACCATCATCTTATAGCCTTTTATACATGGTGTCAACTGTTGATTTCTGAAGTGATTTTTGAAAAGAGTAGAATACAATCAGAGATTGATTTTGGCCAGTATATTAATAATAATGATGATGATAATGATAGTAGCATTTATGTAAATTCCTTAAAGTTTGCAAAGCACTTTGCATATGTAATCTTATTTGGTCCTCATAACAACTCTGTGAAGTAGCACCTCTTAAGGGTCTGAGACAGGATTTGAACTCAGGTCTTCCTGACTACAAGTCCAGCACTCTGGCCACTGTGCCAGGTAGACACTTCAACACAAAAACACACATATAAGGTTTAAAGACAAACTGAACATTTTATAAGAATGTGACAAATAGAATAACCACTGCTGAAAAATAGTTGTCTTCTTCAGCTTTCAATTTTATCTTCCTTCATTGTTATATTCATTAGTCTTTTTTCTGAGTACATAGGTTAGGCTTTGAAATAGTGCATCTTTGATGAATTCAACAATAAAAAAATTTATCAACTAAAAGGGACCTTAGAGATCCAGTCCAAAAGTTTTGTTTTAAGGGTAAAGAAACTGAGGTACCAGGGAAATGAAGTGACTTAGCTAAAGTCACCCAAAAAAGAATAGGAATAAGATTCAAAGCTGGGACCTCTCACTCAAAGTCTAGGTCTCTTTTCAGTGCTGCCTGCTTACTCTGAATCCTAAGCTAAGCTGGGGACACTAAGGCAAAGTGAAACATTCTTTGCCCTTCAAACTTTGCCCTTAACATTCTATTAGGACAGGCACACAGATGTTGGTTTTTATTTTAATTAATACTCAAAAATATAACAAAAGCATTTTGATGTAAATACAAAGTTATTTCAGGAAAAAGAGAGTACTGACAACTTTAGGTGAGGGGAATCAAGGAACTTTGCGTAGGAGATGGCCCCTGAGCTAAGCCTAGAAGAAAGTTAAGGATTCTAAGAGGTGGAGGTGGGAAGAAGTTAATTCTAGGTCTTGTGGCATAGAGACAGGTATATAATGCTAAAATGACTTAACAATTTTGAAAGATTTAAGAACTAGGATCAACTCAATGACCAACCATGGTTCCAGAGGACTGAGGAGAAAGAATGCTACCTATCACCTGTAAGAAGGGTAATGGAATCAAGATAAAGAGAGAAATATGCACTTTTGGGAATTGAGGGACTGCTAGGTAATAGAGTACTAGACTTGGAGTCAGGAAGATCTGAGCTCACATCTGGCCTGTGACTCCTACTACCTGTGTGATCCTGGGCAAGTAACTTAACCCTTATTTGTCTGAGTTCCTCATCTGTAAAATAGGGATGCACTGGAGAAGGAAACAGCAAACCACTCCAGTATCTTTGCCAAGAAAATCCCATGGACAAAAAGTCTGTGGGATCACATAGAGTTGGACGTGACTGAATGACTGAACAACAACAATTGTGGAAATTTGTTTTATTCAACTATGCATATTGGTTACATGGGTTTTGTTTTCTTTCTCTTTTTCCCAATGGATGGATGCAGTGGGAGGAAGAGAAAATAATTTTTGTTCATTGAAAAAATTAAAATCTAATAAAAAAACAACAAATTTTGTTTTGCTGGAAGAAGTAGAGTATGTGAAGGAAAGTAATATGAAGTAAAATTGGAAAGACAGATGGGAACCCATTTATGAAGGGCTCTTTCCACTATATTATGTTGTCTCTTGAAGTTAGACTTTAATGCCCTCCCCCTCCTCCTTTCTGTGTCCCTTTCTTCTTGTTTACATACTACCCCTGACATCTCAGATAGTTAATTAGTATTTAAAAGTACTATAAACTCCTCTAAGATAGGTTGCACCCACAGAGACAGGTGGCTGTAAGCTAGCAACTTGTCTCATCACTGTCCCCAGTGGGGCCCCATTTTGCATCATTCCTGTTAGAACTATATTCACTTGAACAACTGGTTATGCTATAGAGCCACAGGACACAAGGTTCCAGTAGAGAAAGAAGGAAAAAAGAAAGACAAGAAAAGAAAAGAAAGGAAGGAAAGAAGGAAAGGAGGAAGAGTAGGAGGAAGAAAGGAAGAAAAGAAGCAAAAAGGAAGAGATAAATGATAGCAAGATCCTCCTTTTCTCCATTACATGACTGAGGCTTCAACAATTCACTATATATTTATTAAGCCCCTGCTATGGTATGTCACTGTGCCAGTTTCTAGGGATATAAAAACTAAACAAGTCCCTGCCCTCAAGGAGGAAGGATATGTCAGAGCAGCACAGGGCCAAGTAGAGTAGCCTGGAGCCCTGCAATGATGATTCACTGCCAAGCTGCCATCAAACAATAGAGAACTACATTCTGAGTCTAGTCATTTGAGCCATTCTGAATCCATCTAATTGTCTCCCCCATAAGGTCCACCTCTCTCCATCTTTTACACACAGTGGTCCTGTTCAGCAATGAGGAACAGAGCAGGTGTTATTAATCAAGTCCTCAGGCAGCTTGTCAGGTATGTGACGGCCCTCTGGGCTCTTCCTTAGGCTCTCAGTGATCTGGCTGCCACTCTCTACTTGGCTCTGCCCCTTTGTTGTTAGTGTCACCTTCCCCCTTTTAATCTAAGGAATGGTGCAAATTATCCAATCAGATCAATAGCTTGAAGGCTCCATCCAATTTAGTGAAACTCCTCCTCTTTGTCCTGATTCCTACTGTGTTTTCTAATTACTTAAGCCTCCTTGAATCATTAGGAAAAAAACTATATTAATAAAAGGATAGAAAAATAGAGAGATCAATGAAGGTCAGAATCACCTCTTATTTACCCTGTTCTCTCAAGCACAAACTTTCGTCTCCCAACCCCAACATCTTTCTCAATCCCCTGAGCATGGGTTGGCATGGATGTGGGCAGCCAGAATATGAGGATAGCCCCTACTCCCATATGGTAGAAGACATGAAATCTGCTCAGAAGCATTTTGTTTTGTCTCAGGAGCCCTATTCACCAGGGTTTCCAATCCAACTCTCCTTGCGCTGACCCTGAATCCCACTGGACTTGCTTCTGTTTGTCCCAATCATAGCTTCCTGACTTATGTATGCCTCATATCATTTCATCACCCAAGCCTGAATCTGTCTCATGCCCCCAGTGCTGTGGCCTTGCTGGTAAAGCAACAGGTAAATGGCCTGAGCACTCAAATGGCTTTGCTGCATTCTAAATGTCATGCCCCTCTCTTCTCTGTGTTTGCTTTCTTTAAAAGTCCCTGCCTTCCTCTGTTGTCTTGCATTCCATCCCTACAATCTCGGTCTACCCAAGTGAGCAAATTAACACGAACTCATCAAGGAGATGGTGGAGCTGTTACAGCAATCCAAGATTATTTGAGAGACACAGGAAGGAGGAAGCATTGAAGAAAAAAGGAGAAATCAGGAAAGCTTTCTCCTAGTAACAACAGCCAGCATTTATATAATGTTTTAGGGTTTGTAAATCATTCATTTAACCCTTACAGCACATAATTACGGAAACAATTATTATACCCTTTTTACAGATCAGTAAACTGAGGCTGAGAGAGGTTAAGTGGCTTGCTTGGGGTCAGCCAGTAAATGTCTGAGGTAGGATCTGAACTCAGGTCTTCCAGATTCCAAGTACAGTGCTTTATTCACTGTACCCCCAACATGCTTAGAAGGTAGCACTGGAACTCAACATTAAAGACTAAGAAACAGAGTTAAGGATGAAAGACCCAGGGAAGTACTTCAAGGCTTTGTGAAAGATGCGAAGGAAATTGGCAAGAAATAGCAGTTCGCCAGTTTAAGAAAGCAGCAGGGAGAAGCCTGGCTCAGTCTTGAGGCAGTGGGAACCACACAGGACAACGGAAACCAGCTTTATGGAAACTGCAGGGGCAGATTTTTTTTGTTCAGGTTCTGTATGGACTCTCTACAAGCTATTGTTCTGTATGAAACTTAGAAACACCTGGGAATGGGAAACCTGTTTTCTTCGCAGCCTGGTGGGTCCACCTGAAAGCAGTGACTGTGACCCGGCAGAGACACCCAAGAAGCAGGAGGGAGATTGGCAAAGATGCAGGAGAAGGAAGGAGGATTCACATTTAAGACAATGGAAGCACACAGTACTATACCATCCTGATTCAGCACAAGTGGAGCAAAGTTTTCTCACCAAAGCACTTGGTACAGAGAACCAAATAGCTTCAGCGGGATGGGTCACAGCCAGAAACATTGACCTGTGGGTTACTTGACCCAAATGTTTCCCATAGACTTTTTTTTTTAATCAAGTAAAGCTTGTTTTCAGGCAAAATTGTGACACCAAAAGATATAATAATGATAATAATAATGATAACAATATTGATGAAAATGATAATAATATATTCACATTAATATGGTTCTGTATCTTAGAACTGGAAAGGATGTTAGAGATCAGTTAGTCATGGTGTCATAAATTTAGAACTAGAAAGGACTTCAGAAGTCAGCAACAAAATCTCCCACTTTCTACAATTGAAGAAAATAAGGCACAAAAAAGAAAATAACTTGCCCAGTTCACCCAAGAAGAAGGAGAGCCAGGATCTGAACCCAGATCAATACAGCCCTTTGACTTCAAATCCAGTGCTTATCAATATCAAATTCCACAAACATTTATTAAATGCCTAGGTCATACCAAGTACTGTGCGAAGTGCTGAGGATATAAAGAGCCTATAAAGCGAGGAATTGGCAGAAGTTTGGTCCTCCTTCCTCCAACCTTCCAATCAGAGGGGAGAGCAGGCTGAGGGAGGCAGGGTCAATGAGGATTTGAGTTAACATAGTGGTGAATTTAGAAGTGATGAGCTTATCCTGGGTGGGGCATCTTGTTCAAGCAAGGTAGCAGATTCGAAGTGGAGGCTATTCCACATAGGTGCCCTCACAACAATCTTGCCTGGTAAGTATTTTTCTCCCCATTGTATGGTCCAAGAAACTGAGGCTCAAATGAGTTCATAGGAATTATAGATTTAGAGTTGGAAGGAGCTTTAGAGACCATCTACTCCAATGCTCTCATTTTACCAGACAGAGAGCAACTTGGTTAAGGTCATTCATACTGAGTTTGTTAGTGAATGGCTTTTAATGATACATTATGTATAAGTGTACTTGATGTATATATGTGTTTAATGACATATTATATATGTAAAAGATGATGTATTAGGTAGGTTGAAAGGACTTAGAACTGGAAGGGCCCTTAGAGATCTCTATTCTGACTTAAAAAACTTAAAAAATCAGGAAATGGAGTCTTATAGAAATGAAACAATTTGCTCAAGCTCATATTGGCAGGATTTGAATTCAGGGCTTCTGACTCAATCCATTAATCTTACTAAAACACACTGCCTGCCCTCTCCCACCCCCCTTCTCTCTCTCTGTCTCTTTCCCTCTCCCACTCTTTCTCCCTCCCCTCTCTGTCTCCTCCTCTCCCCTTTTCTCCCCCTGTTTTTCTCCCTTCTTTTTCTTCTCCCTGCTCCTCTGTTTTTCCCTCACACCTGTTTCTCCTTTCCACTGTCTCTCCCCTCTCTGTCTCTCTCCCTTCTGTCTCTCACCTCTGTCTCTGTCTCTCTCTCTGGCATCTGCATTTTAAAAGAAACTAGTCCTCAGTTTTAAGGGGCAATGTCCTAACCCAAAAGAATAAATTTTTAATGGTGCAATATTAGGCAAAGAGAAATTTAATGTGGAGTTCTCACACTCTGCAGGTGGGTCTGTCAAAGCATGAGGCCAGCCCAGCGTCAAAGAATAAGCGACCAGAAAGTTCACAGTGGGGCTAAACAGAGCCACTAGGGGGTGTGCAAAAGTTGGTAATTAAAAAAACTAAATTACTTTGGGAATGGTTCTCAGTACTCCCTTCTGTTGCATTTCATGCCAGCAAAGTGCTAGGTACTATATAATATGAGAGGATTAGAAACAGTTTCTCCTTGGTGGAAAAAACCCCCAAAAAACAACAACCCTCCCCTCACCAAGATTAGAGTGAACTTTCTAACCTGCGTGATACAGTGGAGTCATGCATGGTATAGGGAGTGGGTTATATTATGCTTGGAGTCAGAAGATCTGGGTTCAAGTTCTGGCTGCTCCATTTATTTGACTTTGGGCATGTTACTTAATTTTTCTACGCCTCAGTTTCCTTATTTATAAAATGAGGCAAAATGTTACTTGCAGTTATCTAGCTCAATGATTTTGTGGGCATCAAATGAGATAATCTGTATGGAGGGCTATATAAATCATTAAGAACTATCAGATCCTGGAACAGGGGAAAGGGGAGCTAGATTTGGAGTCAAAGGAGCTGAGTTCAAGGTCCACACTACCTATGTGACCTTGGGCCCTCAGACACTTACTAGTTGTGTGACCCTGGGCAAGTCACTCAACCCTGTCTGCCTCAGTTTTCTCCTCTGTAAAATGAGTTGGAAAAGGAAATGGCAAATCATTCCAGTATCTTTGCCAAGAAAACCCCAAAATGGGGTCAGGGAGAGTTAGCCACTACTGAAATGACCGAACAACAAAGACCTTGGGCAAATCTAAAGACTCCATTCCTGTGTTCCAGCTTCCATTCACAATCTGCCTTCTGAATGGTGAGATGTCACCATTTTTATACCTACCCAGACATATCAGGCTGTTGTCTGAATCATAAAAGCACTAAAGTAAATGTCAGCTGTTGTTATTAATAGTACCTTTCAAGAATTTCTCAGGGTTATATAATGGAAATTGTAATCACCCCCAATTTTGGTGGAGAAATGCAGTCCTTGATCAGTTGGCTCTAAGTTACCCAGGATCCAAGGAGGGGTGCATTCCTGAGACAAAGAGGAAACTAGGAATTAGCCATCTAGATTTGTTGCCATTTAGCCAGCAGCCCTGGGTTGCTGTTGTCTTTTTTTTTTTAATTTCAATTTCAGTTTCATCTCCTTTTCTGTTCTGAATTCTCCTTCTCTCCTCTACTCACCGAGAAGGCAAGAAAAATGAAATCTATAAAGTGAGAAGCTGGGCTAGCCTAAGACATCAGTAGTACCAAAATGGCGCCTTACCCAGAAATAATTCTGCCAGTCATCCTGTTGTGGTTACTGAACCTCCCACAGTACTCTACTTTGAATTAAGGCATTGTTCAAATATAGTTGTTCTAGGAAGCTTCTGACTGCAGGAGAAAGGGTTGTGGGTTTGGAATCTAAAGAGCTGGTTTCAAATCTTGGTTCTATCACAGCATGAGCTTGGGCAAATTAATTTGGAAAATGTTTTTAATCATCTGAATAATAATACGAGGTTGGACTGGGCAACCTAGAAGTCCTTAACACCTTTAAATCTCTGATTCTATGAACTGAGAGAGGATAAGATATATGAAGCCATTCCTGGTCATTAATGCATTAGTTCTAAGTGATTTATAAGCTTTATTTGTTGGTTATTTAAAAGGGCCCAGAGAAAATGGGACACTGGAAGCATAAGTTTTTTTAGAATTTATTTATTTTTTATTTATTTTTATTTTTAATTTTTAAAAAATTTTTGTTTATTTATTTGTTATTTATTTTTTTGGGGGGAAGCATAAGTTTTGATAGGGATAGGATGAAATGTCCAGGTCAAGGGTCACTTCTTGAGAAGGCAGGCCTAGGTGGGATGCCAAACCAGGGAGAGGCAGCAGGGAAAATAAAAAAGCAACCTGAGGGTACTAGCTACATGTTGGGGAGAAAGACTTCATGGCAGAAGGGAGCTCAGACAGGAATAAATAGGGCACAGAAGATAAACTTCATCTACAATAGGATTTTGGCTAGAGGTCCTGCATTGCCACCCTCTCCAGGCAATAGCGAGGAATCCAGAGCCTGGAGGTCATTCTCCTAGAAGTGAAGAGTGGCTCCCAGGAACAGATAATGGGGAATCAATGAAATGATAATATTTAAGAAAGAAAATTGGGAGAGTTCCAGAGATTCTGACAAACATAAAACAATCCATACTGACTGAATGAATAAACCACTTATTATTATTATTATATCCTCAGAGTTTAGCACAGTGCCTGGCATACATAAGTGCTTAAATGTTTGTTGAAATGAATTTAGTTGAATTGACATTTATACATATAGTGCTTAAAGGTTTAAAAATGTGTTCCTTATAACAACCCTATGAGGTAGATTGCATAAATATTATTATTCTCCATTTCACATAGGGGGAAACTGAGGCTTAGAGAGTTTAAGTGACTTCTCTACAGTCACCCAGCTAGTAAAAAGAAAAGACACCAAAGGGCAAAGAACCTAAGATATGAAAGTTAATCCACATATTTTAGTGACATTCTAAATTCCCCTCATACTCAAGGTAGAAGAAAAGAAAGGGTACAGAAGCAATACATTTTCCCTCTTCAGGGGTTACACAAATCTTGGCTCTTGACCAGTAGATCAGAGTCGTGAGGTCAGTGCTGTTATCAAGTGGAAAAAAAATCCATAGTTGAAGGCCTCTTAATGACCCCTGTAGTCTAGGTATGAAGCTCTGGGTCAAGACTATTCAAAAATTCCAGAAATATGATGACCTTAATCTTGTCTCTCCATAGGCCCATCATCTTTGCAAATTATGACTGGAGAGCACAAAAACCACTTTGTAACTCCATGTGGGCTACTAGGCTGGTTTTTTTGACTGTTCAGCAACATCAAGTAAGTTTTGACTAAGCAAAAAATGTTTTCCCAAGGACTCATAAAAAGCTGAGGGACAAGAATAGCTAAAAGTACAACATGTTTGCAAAATTCCCAAGTTCAAAGCTGTCAATTGCACTGATCGATGGACAGAGGTATTATAGAAGTTGTTCAGTGGGAGGGACAATCATTTACAAATACATGTCCCTGCACAGCAGTCAATATCCAACATAGATTAGGAACACTTCCAGAGCTGCTGCTAAGAAAGACACAAATTAAGAGTCACACTGCCCTCACACTCTTTAAATGATTGCATCTATATGATAATATGATATAATTATATACAATTATATATCATATATAAAATATGCATAAACAGATCTAGTTCTTTCTCTCTCTCTTCTCTCTCTCTCTCTCTCTCTCTCTCTCTCTCTCCTCTGTCTCCACCCCCCCCCTCTCCCACACACATACCTGGGGGAAAAAGGTCAAAAGCAGAGAGAATGACCCCCCCCACCCCATATATAAGAAGAAGTTGAAAAGGTTAGTGGCAGACCTAGAGCCAAGAAGACCTGAGTTCAAATCCAGCCTCAGATAATTCCCAGCTGTGTGACCCTGGGGAAGCCACTTAACCTTTCTCTACCTCAGTTTCCTCATCTGTAAAATCACGATAATAATAGCACCTACCTCCCTGGATTGTCAGGAGGATCAAATGAGATAATGCTTGCAAAGCACTTTCTAAATCTGAAAAGCACTATAAAAATGCTAGGTATATAAAAACACCTACCATAGCACCTTTTTTGCACCAAAACTTAGAAACAAAGAGAATGTCTATTGTAAGCTCTTTGAGAATAGGAATTGTTTCATTCTTTGTACTTGTATTCCCTGGCACCTAGTGCAATGCCTGACACATATTGTGAATTGCTAAATATATGCCTGTTGATTGGCTGATTTTGCTTAAACAGTTTTATGCTAGGAAATTCAGTACCTCACAATTTTGTAACAACTAAACATGGTCACTATTCCTAATCCTGAGCTGAAACATATTAGCAATTGTACCTATCAGCTCTTTTAGCAATCTGTGGTCCAGTTTAGGAGATTTGAACTCAAATGAGTAGGTATCCTCTCCCTATCTCTGTACCTATCTCCAATTCCCTCTTTAAGATGTGTATTCTACCCTTCCCTTTAAGACTCCTATTTTCTTTGATAGAGAAGACAGAAGCAAAATGAACACTGTATTAGGAAGTCAGGAAGATCTAAGTGTGAATCCTGATTTTGACATTTGGATAAGTTCTGTAACCATTTTGAGCATTAGTTTCTTCATCTGTAAAATGGAGACAATCATACCAGAGTAGCCACCTCACACTGTTGTTGGCAGGCTCAAATGAGATAATACAGGTAAAGAGCTTTGCAAACCTTAGAGTGTCAGATAAAACACTATATAAATGTGATCTAGTATTATTCTTTCCATCACTAATGTTACACCTTATGCTTTCAGCAGAGGGTCTAATCTTCCCTTTTCTTCTTGTCTCAAAAAACTCCAAAACCCAAAATCTTTTTTCATTTGTTATCCTTAATATTTCACCTCACAGGCTGACGACCTTCCTGATACTATTTTTACGAATCTGTGACAATCTTTTTTTACTCAGTCTTGGTTACATGCTTCTGGTTTCATATTTTGCATATGCCCTTTTAAAAATGGGAACTCATTAGAGAGCTCCCTGTGAAGCGACATTAAATTCTTTAGATTTTTCATTTTTTTCTTTCTTATAATTAATGATAATTTTCTGTTATATCATTAAAACAGGATAGCTTCCTAATCCTCTTGAAACAATCTTTCCTTTTAGAAATTTAGAATTTTACCTATCTTTTCTCTGAAATTTTTGCTAACTACTTTCGTAAAGCTTAGGGTATGTGACTAGTTAAACCAATGTTACGCTTTTTTAGATTATGAATTCTAAGATATCATGCTCTTCTTATGATTGTAGTGAGAAAAGTCATAAAGCACAGTATAGATGTGAGCCGTTTTTTGTCGTTATTTTTGTAAAGGAAATAGATTTATTTTTATGTAGTTCCAAAGGACAGGACTAAGAACAGTGAATGGAAACCTCCAGTTTTCTTCTAGCTCTAAATCTATGATCTAATTAATTACAGGAAATTTGTTGTTTGTTGTTGTCCATCCTTCATTTGCTAAGAGGATCGATGACATCAGGGGGGTGATGTCTTGACTTGTGAGTGAATTGAATTTAAGTGAGGCAGAGATGTGCAAAGCCATCAGCCTCACTCTCTCTTCCAGAGTCATTGAAGTCCAGTGGCAAGACAAGAGTCAAGATGATTGGCGATGGTCCAGCATAATATTGTTAGATGAATTCATAACTAGTTAAGCTTAAAGATTAGCTGTTCATGACTCAATGTCAACTTGGTACTGGAGTTTCCAGGGAAGTGGCCAAGGGATGCCTACTGTGCATGGCCCTGGGTTTTCTTATTCAGGACTTGGATAAAAGGCATGGATGGTATGCTCAGCAAATGTGAAGATTATATAAAGATGTGAAAGATAGATGACAAATAGGATAATAGAATCACTATCCAAAAAATCCCCCAACATTGATAGACTAGAAAATTGGGCTGAATCTAAAATGAAATTCAACAGGGGAACTTATAAAATCTTCAAAAGGTTCAAAAAATCAACTTCATGAATGCAGTATGAGGGAGACATGAGGAAGGTAGATCAGCTTAATACAAGGAAGAACTTCCTAGTAATTATAGCTGCCCCAAAGTAGAATGGGCTACTTCTAGAAGTAACAAAATTAACATAAATAAAAATTAGCATAAAATTATTTCCATGAAGTTTTAGGCACCATTTTCAGAGATCTTGTAGAGAATATTCTTGTTCTCGATATAGGTTGAACTAAATAGCATCTAAAGCCCATTCCAACTCAGATTCTGTGATTCTCTTAAATTATCTGTCTATAATTATGTCTATCTAAATATGGCTTTTGAATGAACTGTATAGGCTTTTCTTAAAGTGAGAGCATGACTATAGTCCAAATGCTCCCCTAATTCTGACTATCTAAGCCAGGGGTGGGTAACCTGTGGCTTTGAGGCCACATGTGGCCTTCTAGGTCCTTGGGTGCAGCCTTTTGACTGAGTCCAAGTTTTACAGAACAAATCCTTTTATTAAGGAGATTTATTCTGTGAAGTTTGGGTTCAGTCAAAGGGCTGCACTTGAGGATCTAGAGAGACACATGTGGCCTCAAGGCCTCAGGTTCCCCACTAAGCTCACTATTGTTAGGAGGGTACAACACTAACATATATTTATGGACAGAGTTATTTGGTTGCTGTTTCCTGCTTTTATGTCTTTTCTAACCTGTGATTGGAGGCAGTGTGGTATAATGGAAAGGATGCTGGATTTGGAGTTATAGGAGCTTGGTTCATATCCCAGGCCTGGCTTAGATCCTAGACCTGTCCCTCGCTGTTTTGTGTCCTTGGTTGACATTAAACTCCTGGAATCTGTTTCCTCCTCTGTAAAAATGAGAGTTTCGGACAAGAAGGCACTAAGGCCCCTTCCAGCTCGAGGTCCTTGAACCTATGATAATTCTCCCTCTTTGCCTATCATGTCCTGTCCAGGCCCCTTTGCATTCTGCCCTGGCTTAGCTGTTCCACATAGGACCTCCAGTGACAGCTTCTCGCGGGACAAGCTATGTTGATTAGTAAGTGAGTGAATGAGTTTGGTGAGTGCAAACTTACCTAGCTTTGCATACTATCTAAGCTACCTGTCTAGGACATCTTGTTCTCTGCTATCTCTCCTATTGACATGGATACCCCTCACCCCACATCCAACACATTTTGGGTGTAGGAAACCATTAACAATTACTAAATTACTGAAAGCAATTATAATTACCATTGCATTTGGGAACAATGACCGCCCTATGAATCAACTCACCATCCTTGTGTCTCTTCCAACCAAACTCCCTTTCCTTCACTACTCCCCTATATGTGTGGTCTCTCCCTGTTAGAAGCATAAGCTCCATGAGGGCAGGGACTAATTTTTTATGACTGTACTTCTAGTGCTTAGCTCAGCTCTTGGCACATAATACTTATTTAATGTAAGTGTTTTTTTAAAATTTCATTTATATATTCATTCCTAAAAGAGTTCAATTACTCTATTAAAGGTCCTGGTAGGATAAGAAAGAAAGCATACTACCTAGGTTTAAGTAACAGATTGGAAACCATGGGTTATGAATGCTAGTTACAACCCTATCCCCACCTTGCTGTGTGAATTGTAACAGTTTGTTTAATGTGTTCCCTCATCTATGGGTTAGAAGGCACCTTATGAGGCTGTTGTAAAGATACTTAACTCAATACTTCATGCATCTGTTTTTTCCAGGGCACTCCCTCCACCAAAAAAATTCATTCTACATTGACCAACCTTATGGTGATGAGTTGCTCTGCCCTTTCAAGAATGTTGTAAGGACAGCTAGATAGAAATTATTATCATGCACTTACAAATATAAGTGCTATTGAAATGCTAATGAGAATGTGATCTTGCTCAATTATAAACCTGGCAGAGGCCAGTTGCCCCCTTAGAAACGCCATCATCATTATCAGAGAGGATTTATGGAGGGCCCACCTAGAGGTGACACAATGCCATAAAGTAAATTAGATAGACATGGCTTCTGACCCTGAGGAATCTATAGTCTGAAATAGGTATATTATTTCATGCAAGTAATTTGCATAAGCAAATTGTAGTATTTGTAGAAGCAATGTGTAGTAGAAGAAAGCCAGACCATCTTGAAGATAGAAAAGCTAGGTTAGAATCTTGGCTTCTCTTTTTTGGAGATGGTTAGGTTGCACTATGGATGGTGTATTGGACTTGGAGTCAGGAAGAACTGACACTTGCTAGCTGTGTGACCCTGGGCAGGTCACTTAACCTCTGCCTTAGTTTCTGCTTCTGTAAAATGGCAGTAGATGTGGTAAGGCTCCAAAGAGATGACATACAAATTGTTTTGCAAACTTTAAAGTGCTATTTAAAGGTTAGCTCTTATTACATAGCCTCTTTAAACCTCATTTGCCTCATATGAAGTGTGTGTGTGTGTGTGTGTGTGTGTGTGTGTGTGTGTTCTGAAAGTCATCATGACATAATGGATAGAGAGTTGACCTCAGAATCAGGAAGACTACTCTGTTATAGGGAAGTCACTTAACCTTCTTCAGTGCTCCCTAGCCAACTCTCACGATTCTTCATTCAAGTAGATTTTGATCTGCTTGGATAGAGGGATTTCCTCACTGGGAGTTGGCAATGCCAACAAAATCCCAGGTCAGGTCCAAATACTTGCATTATGTACCTTATAGGGTTGTTAAAATAATCAAATGAGAATATGTCTTTAAAAGCACTCTGGAAATAATAGAGCATCATATTAGAGCATATCTATACTTCAATGGACCAATGCTCTCATCAAAGCGACTGCTTCCTCCAGCAATGCAGATTGCAATCCATCCAAAGGATCTCATTCTGTGTGACTCTTGTCTATGTCTTTTCATAGAAGATACTTAATTAATACTTATTGATTAACAGAGCCATGGATAAGTGTATCAGTCATTTATTCTTTTGTGGGTCTTTGAGACCAGAGAATTGGATGGGACTTTCAAGCTTATTTATGAAGAATAACCCTTCATTTAAATTTGTTTTGTGAATTTTATTCTGAACTTAACAAATAGCAAATAAGATGGGCATTTCCACATACATCTTAGGACAGAAAAAGAGGATTTTTCATGAAATTGAAAATCTCTAGTCTTTATTGTAGCAATAATGATAATAACCAGCATTTATATAGCACTTTAAGGTTTGCAAAGCACTTTATAAATGTATCACTTATTCCTCACAACAGACCTGGGAGGTAGTTGCAATTACTATCCCCATTTTACAGATGAAAAAATTGAGGTAGACAGAAGTTAGGTGTCTTGCCCAGGATGACACAGCTTATTCATTATATAATCAAAAAGAAAAGCAAGCTGTACATAACAGAGATTCACAGGGCTTGCTTTTCTTTTTAAATATACAATACGTTCAACATGGAACACGTAATTTTCAAAGCTGTGCTGCTTGTCTGTGTTGCTTCTGGTCTTCTGTTGTCTTCTGTATATTTACAAAAATGATTCAGTGACCCTTTTCTCTTTCTCTCTCTTCTTATGGCAACCTTATTCCTCACTTCCCACCCCTCTACAGAAACAACAACAAAAAAGAAAACAAAACCCTCATAACAAATATGAAATACAAACAGATGCCCTCATTGGCCATGATGGGAAATGTTTATCTTAGTCTGTACTTTTTAGTCCATCACCTCTCTGGCAGAAATCGGAAAGGATACTCCCCTGTTGTTCTATTGGGATTGTGACTGGTCACTGCACTGATCAAAGTTCTTAAGTCTGTCAAACTTGTTTTTTCTTTACAATCTAATTCTTTCATTTTAAAGATGAATGAAATGGGATATTGAGAGGTTAAGTGGCATTACAGACATCACATAGTAGCAGAATAAGTCTCTTAACTCTTTCCAAAATAAAAATGAAACAAAATATTCTCTTTATATGTAGCAACTAACATCATCATCCCCATAGAGACGTAGATGATAATGCTTTATGTACATTATCTCATTTAATTTCTACAACCATCCTGTGGGATGTGTACTATAGTTGTTATTATCCCCATTTTATAGATGAAGAAACTGAGGCTCATAGAGGTCATGTGACCTGCCTAAAGTTACACACCAGTAGGTATTAGATGCAGGATTTGAACTCCCATTTTCCTGACTCCAAATCCAGCTCTTTATCCACAATAGTATGTTGCCCATTAAAGAAAAGCATAGTGCTTTAAGGTTTGCAAATCACTGTACATGTTACTTGATTTGAGCTTCACAACAACCTTGTGCAGTAGGTATTATCATCAATATTTTACAGAAGGCTTAGAATGGTTAAGTGATTTGCCCAGAGTCATACAAAGTAAGTGTCTGAGGTCATATTCAGACCCAGGTCCTGCTGACTTTGTCTTTCCATTACCCTTCCAATATTTCCATGTTGCCCCTCTATGCTAATATCCATGGGGAAGTAGCTGGCTGAGGGAACCTGGATAATTGAAGGCTTCACAATCTTCCTTTGACTATTGCTGTGTTATTCCCGTAAGGAATTGACTCCAGTGGCTTCCTTTTCCCTTCAGGATAAGATATAAAATTCTCTGTCTGGCTTTTAAAGCCCTTGAAGTTGTCCCACCTCTTTCCTCCCCCATGTACTCTGAGATCCAGTGACACTGGTCATCTTGCTGTTCCTCACAAGCACCTCATCTCCCTACTCCATGCATCTGCGCTGGCTGATCCCCACACCTGGGGCTCTTTCCTTCCTCATCTTCCCCTTCTGACTTCTCTGGCTTCTTTCAAGTCTCAGGTAAAGTCTCATCTTTTGAAAGAAGTCTTTCCCCAGTCCTCCCTAACCTTGCTTTCTTCCTTTTGTCATGTATATATCTTCTTTGCATGTTCTTTCCCCTCTGTTAGACTGTGACCTCCTGGAGGGCAAGGACTGGTTTTTTTTTTTCTGTCTTTGTATCCCTAGGGCTCAGCACAGCACCCAACACTTGGTTGTTGCTTAAGAAGAGCTTATTGGTAACTTCTGATGGCAATAAAAGATTAAAAAATATCCACGGCCACAGCACAGATCACATTTTAGAGAAGCTGTTTTATCTTCAGCAGTGAAAAAGTCTGAGTCTCCAGCTAAAGCAGACCTTGCTTCTGACAACAATATCTTCTTTTGGAACCAAACCTTGAGCTACAAAAGGACCAGAAAGTTTTAACCAGAGACTTTGCCACTATCATCAGCCAGCAAAGAAAGCTGTTGGTGTACTCATTCCCTCTGAAGGAGGGTTCCCAAAGGCACAGTGGAAATCTGGCAACAGCTAATACAAGGGAGGCTGGGTCCTCATTTCACTCCATGACCAATGTGTAACACAAGAGATCAGTTAAGAAGATGTGCATTTCTCTATCTCTCTATCTCTATCCCGAGGGCCTGTGGCAACTCTATCATTCCACCATTGTCATTTTTATAGATGAGGACAGAGAAGCACAGCGACATTATACAATCTGCCTGGGGTCACCTACACTCAAACAGCAGGCTGGATTGGTGTTCACAGTCCCATAAGTTTCTAGTGTGATGATCGTTGCCAGCCTTCACCCTGGGGGAATGACTTAGGACTAAGTAGCTGGCCACAGTAAAGCACATTGGGAACGCTCTAGCGTTGTATTCTGCCAAGCAAATAGCAGGATAGTAATTGTGGGTCTCATTTGATTGTCTTTCATATGGCTAATGTAGATGTATAATAACAAGCAGTAATTTCACACTTAAGTGGCCAGGCCAGGTGATTATGTCCAGAGTAATGGAATGTATTGCTGGGGTGATTCCTTCGTGTTTATACATTGGATACTGAATCTTTTTATGTTTTATCATCTTTACTATAAGATACTATAGAAGGCATGCACTGGAGAGCTTCACATTCTCCACTTGGGCATGAGATCAAGGCACTGAGTTTTTGGTTGCTCTGTGATTTGAAGATCCAAATCTGTGATCTTTCACAAGATACAACATGGCTTCTTATGAGCCCCAATCAGCTTTGTTTTTTTTTATTCATTCAACAGATATTAAGAGTCTAAAAAATTTATTAACTGCATAATTAATAGCCAGGTGTTGTGCTGGGTATACAAAGACAAAACTGAAATAGTTGCTTTCCACACTGAACTTACATTTTATTGAAGTAGGAAGGTGCATGTACAGGAATATACAAGAGGGGTGAGCAAACTAGGCCCGCAGACCAAATCTAGCCCACTGCCCATTTCTGCATGGTCTGCAAGCTAAGAATGGTTTTATAATATTATATAAAGTTTTATTGTATTTACTTTTTATTGCATCGTATTTGGCCCTCAGGCCGTAGTTTGCAAACCCCTAATATACAAGATACAGATATGAGATAATTTTTTGCATGGAAAGGCACTGGAGTAGGTGGGGTATCAGGAAAAGCTTCGTGTAGATAATGGCACTGAAGAAGAGCTTTGAATGAAAGCAGGAATTCTAAAAGGTGGAGGGGAGGAGGGAGAGAATTCCAGACATGGGGAGTAGCATGGGCAAGGCCTAGAGATGGGAGTTGGAAGGTCATGTGCTAGAAATGAGGCTAGGAGGGCAGTCTGGTGGAACCAAAGAATGCACAGATGAGAACAATGTCGAAAAAGGCTTATATTTATTCTAAGTGTAAAGGGGAGCCACAGGAATTATTAAGCAGAGGAATGACATGGTTAGAAATGTATTTCAGGAATATCACTTTGGCATCTTGGTAGAGGATGGGCTGGAGAGAATAGGGATTTGAGACAAGGAGACCACTGGGGGCCTATTGTAATAATCCAGGCTAAGGGCACCAACTATGTGAGTGAAGAGAAGGGGACAGATGCAGGAGATGGTGGAAGTTCTTCTTGACATCAAGTTGAAATCTGTCCCTTTGTCCCTTCCAAATGCTGCTCCTAGTTCTGTTCTTGAGAACCACCCAGCACAAGGCTAAACAATCTTCCATTTGCCAGCCCTTTATATAGTTGAATGTTACTATTTTATCTTTCCTTGCCATCCAACTCTTCTCCTGTCCAAGCTAAACATCTGCAGCTTGAGCCCTGATTCTCACGTGATATGATCTTGAGTCTTCCTATCATCCTGACCACCTTTTTTCTGGACATTCTTTAGTTGTGCCCTTTCTAATTAACTAAAACCCACGAGAATCATAGGATAATAAAGTTAGAGATGGAAGGGCCCTTGCCCTTAGAGGTCATTTGTCTAACTCATTTGATAGATAAAAAACACGGAGGCATAGATTGGTGAAACGACCTACCCAAGGATGCATGGGTAATAAGTAGGAAAAGTGAGATTCAAACCCAGGCCCTCTGATTCAAAATCCAGTGCTCTTTCCATTGTACCATACCATCTATTTCATAGAATCATAGATTTAGGGCTGGACAGGACCTTAAAAGACATTTAGTCTAACATCCTCATTTTCAGATGAGGCTCTGTGGAGCAAAGAAATGGAATGATTTGCCCAGGGTCACCCACGTTGTAAACAGCACAGCCAGGATCCAAATCCAGGCCCTCTGCCTTCAAATCTAGCCTTTTTTCCATTTTACCTCAAAGGACTTAGGTTTGCATCTTGGCTCTGCTCCTTACTCCCTGCATGACTTTGGGCCAGTAACTTCCAAGCCAATTGAACAAGCATTTAATTCAATTTCATAATATCCCTGTGATCTACAAAGGGAGCCATTTTTTTTTTTTTGCATTTTCTGGATAAAGAAACTTGACAAATGGTTGGACTGAACAACATGCAGGCCCAGAATGAGAGGTAGCCATGGAACTCAGGTCTAGGTCCAAAAGAGATTGCCAAGTGGCAGATCAATAGTTCTATCTATAAATTTTGCCCTAGCACAAGCTTCTGGGTACCTGGTAGCCAGCAGAGGGTACGTATGAACAGGGCTGAACCAGGCTTCCTTTATTCGAGGCATGCTGTCATAGATTAAGAGGTCCTTCTCGGTCAGCAGAACCAAGGCTGGCTTCCAGTTCTTCTCATTCTCTCCTGGCACCTGAAATAGAACAGAGAGAGCCCCTGTCAAAGAAAGCTGGAGAAGGGGGTGTTTGGGAGGGAGGAGCTGGCAACCATACAAACACAGGCCCTCATAACAGGAGAGCCTAGTCTTCAGATTGAAAAAACAGAATGGGAAGAAACAGACAATAATCTTTTGGCCCTTGATCTTTAGGAGAGAAAAAGAAAATTTGCCCTCTTGAAAAACACCTGATATGTCTGCTAAGTGCTACAGAAGTCAGATTCCCACGCCAAACAAACATTTGTTGCCTTCCTTAGTTTCTTGCCTGCCACTCATTCCTGAGGTCTGTATTCCATAGTTAAAAGCATAGAGGGAAAAAAAAAAAACATTAACAGCTGGTTCTCTGCATTTGTGCTGTACAAAAAGATGAGGGTTGAAAGCTTTGGAACGAACAAGCCACAGCCTTGAAAAATGTACTAGAGAGGGAAACCTTGCTGGGCAGTTGTGACATTTGGCAGTCGGCTTCACAACCACGTCACTCTGAGGCTTACTGCTGTTGCTGCCATCAGTTATCGGCCCATCTCTGGGATTCAAGCAATTATCTCAAAATCCTCAGTCTATCTGGATGGCCCTGCTGACAATTCAGTAGTATCAGCGTGATAAGTCATGGTTTCTGTTCAGTTGTTTTTCAGTCGTGTCTGATTGCTTGTGGCCTCATTTGGGGTTTTCTTGGCAAAGATACTGGAGGGGTTTGCCATTTCCTTCTCCAGCTCATTTTACAGAGGAGGAAACTGAGGCAAACAGGGTTAAGCTGCTTGCCCAGGGTCACACAGCTAGGAAGTGTTTGAGGCTGGATTTGAACTCAGGTCTTCCTGATTCTAGGCCTGGTGCTCTTTCCACCATGCCACAAGTTAATTATTTGTTTCACTTTTGTCTTTGTATGTCTGATGCCCATCACAGTGCCTCACATGTAGTAAGAACTTGATAAAAGCTTGCGGATTGGGTTTTTTTTTTTTCATATTTGTAGACCTTTCTTGATCAAGACCCTTTCATCTTGTCCCTAACTTCATTAAGGAAATCTCCCACATGTGAAATTTAATCTTTCTAATTGGAACTCCAACAACAAGAGTCAGAAATTTCATATTCCACTTTTGGAAGGTTACCCACCCCTGACTTAATCTGTTACTTTGGTGAGGCAACTGTTTCCGATATTTTTTTTTAAGTGATCTTGGGGAATGGATAAATAGGTGGTGGTACAGAACGTAGAGGCCGCTAGGTGGTGCCATAGTGCATAGAGCATGGGCTTGGAATGGGATTCATCTTCCTGAATTCAATGTGGCCTCAGACACTCACTAGCTGTGTGACCCTGGGCAAGTCACTTAACCCTGTTTACCTCAGTTTCCTCATCTGTAAAATGAACTGGGAGAAGGAAATGACAAACCATCTTTGCCTAGAAAACTCCGCATGGGGTCACACAGTCAGACACCACTGCTTAGTCTTTCTATTACAAACCATGTGTGTGCTCAGGGCTAGATTCACTTTTAGAGAAGGCCAGACCCTACCATGTGAATTTTTAGGTACAAAGTGGATTGGAAAGTGTAGGGTTATCTTTCTTTCAATCTCTACAGTAAACTTGACAAATTGCTTATCCAGTCTGTCAAAAAGCACATGAAGAGAGAGCACTGGTTTTCCCAAAGAGACCTGACCTATGAATTTTGACTTACAAGTGTCACCACAATGTCATTTAACTTCTATTTGCCTCAATGTCCTCAACTGTAAAAATGGGGATAATAATTGTACCTGCCTTCCAGGGTTGATGTAGGGATAAAATGAGGCCATATTTGCAAAGTTCTTAGCACAGTGCGTGGCATATAGTAGGCCTTAAATAAATGCTTATTCCTTCCCTCCATTCCCTGCCCTCCTCTCTCTTCCTTTTCCCTCCCTTCCCTCCTCTCCTTTTCTCTTCCTTCCCTTTCTCTCTCCCCTCTTTCCCTTCTCCTCTCCTGTCCCTCTTCATGTTCCCCCTTCTCCTGTCCCTTCCTTTTCCTTCCCCCGAAAGGTGCTAGATGCTATGTTGTGCACTAGAGAGAAATACAAAACAATCTGTGACCACAAGGAGCTTACTTTCTACTGAGGGCATACAACAAGAACACAGATGAATAAATACTAAGAGAAGGAAACTGAGAGAGAGAGAGAGACAGAGACAGAGACAGAGACAGAGAGAAAGAATGAGAGAATTAATAAATGAGGATCAGGAATGACCTCATGAAGGAGGCAGGACTTGGGCTGTGCTTTGTAAGAAGCTAGGAATACTGAGACACAAAGTGAGGAGGGCGTTCATTCTAGACACAAAGGACCACCTTAAAAACATTATTAATTTTTAGAAATGAAAGCTTAGACTGGGAGACCACAATAGTGAAATTAAGAAAATGACCCAAGGTGGCATAGCGGATGGAACATGGATTTGAAATGAGGTCAGGAAGACCTGAGTTCAAATCCTGCCTCAGACACTTACTAGCTTCATGATGCTAGGCAAATCATTTAGTCTTTTCCTCTGTTTCCTCATCGGTAAAATGAGGGGGTGGGACTCAATGATTCTAAAGTCCCTTCCTGCTCTCTCTTTTCATACAACAACACACACTTCAAAATGTGCCGGTAAGTGAAATTTTCAGGGCCCTGAAACATTTATTAATGAATCAACCCATGTGTAGTGGGAGGAATATCAGCCAGATCCTCTCCTATGTGGATCGGGCCAGTCATTTTCCCTGAAAGGTATTGAAACCATCCTCAAGACCTAATTGGTCCAGTTGACTAAAGGCTTGTCCACTGATGTCACTTCTTGGTTGCCTGAATACAAAAGGCCATCAGGCACCACATCCTCCTTGACACTTGGCTGGCAGACCACCATAGGCAACTCAGAGGCAGAGGAGCCATGCTCAGCTAATTCAATGTGCAGTGACCTTGACGGATATCCTAGTGGAACTGCTAAGTAAGTCACTTTTATTAACTGTTGAATGACGTAAGAATGTTTCATTTTGTTCAAATATTGGACCCAAATGAGCAAGGGGCTGGCCTGAGTCAGTCCCAGACCACACCACCATTCAATATGGAGAAGTTGACTTCATGGCATGCATCTTTTACTTCAATAATGTTTCTGTGTTCACAGTTATCACCTTAATGTTACATAAATAAAGGAAGAAAAGTCCTGTTCTCATGATGATGTTTGATTATCCAAGGAGAAAAATATTATCATGTAGGAAAATTTGAAACCACACCTTGTACGACTACAAAAGTAGTATTTTTCAGGAGTCAGTGCTGCACTGTTGTTTTAGCCACAACTTCTATTTCAAAGCCCCTGTTTATTGACGCCTGAGATATCTCACTTTTAATGCAGCCTTCATGGAGATGTGTTATCTCTGTTTTAATAAAATGTGATGAACAAAACAGATGTGACTTCCATTTCAATGCCAGCTTCCTGTCACTAGATGCTTCTTGAATAGGACATTTTTCAACAATTACTCATGCCTCTACTTTAATGAAAAAAGAAAAAAAAATGGGAGAAAGAGTTGATCCAGGAATTATTCTGATGCATGTCCTCAGGGGAAGGCAATAATTTATTTCCACCTGGCTTTCCTGGAAAGGCCCACTATTCAATCGATAGAACACATAGGGAGCATGTATCCAAAAGGCATATTTAAACTCAGTGAGTGGCAACCAGCTTTCCTCCATCCCCAATGAGGATGGAACAAGAAGAAAGGGCCAGAGGTGGTTGCAATGAAGAAAGAAGGGTTTCAAACATACTTAAGCAAGAATCTTTTCCCTGTTAAGTAACAGATGTACATGCAATGTTAAAGTTGGAAGTCACCTGAGAGATCATGAAGTCAGTTTCTCTCCCAATGGAGGAATCAGCTCTATTATACCTTTGACACATTTCATTGCTCTTATTTGAGTTCTTTTCGGGACATAGAGCTCATTAATTTTTCAGGAAAGCTGCTTTGTTGGATGACTGCATTTTACCATGTCACTCCTAGTGGCTCCCTATTCCTTGTAGCATAAAATACCAACTTCTTTGTTTATCTTTTAAAATATTTCATAATCTGGTGCCAGCCTATCTTTCCGGGGTTATTACACACTTCGCTATCTAGCTATAGGACCTTGAGATAGTCCTATTGCTTCTCTGGGTTTTACTTGGCTTACTGGTAAAATGGAATGGTTGGATTTGATAGCCATGGGGGCCCCCATAGCTCTCAATACATGATTCAAATAATGCTTCAAGGTAGGTTGGAACCATTGGGGGTAGGGTGCTTACTAAGCACTTTGGATTTTACCCTGTAGGCAATAGGAGAGACACCAAAAGGTTCTGAGAAGGGGAAAGACATGGTCAGATCTGTACCTTAGGAAGATTTAGAAGCTACATGGAGAATAAATTGGGGAGTGAAGAGACTGAGGACAGAGAAGATAATTAGGAGGCTCTTAGAGCAGTTTAATGAGAAGGTATCAGGATCTGAAAAAAAGGCTTGATTGGTGGGCAAATTGGTGATCAAAAGGAATAAATGATAATGGAATTTTTAAAAAGACTGGTCACTGTGTGATTATTTTTTTAAATTGAAAAGCAGAAATAAGCTAGGAACACAGATCATTTATTAATCTAAAAAGGGATACAATAGTTTCTCAAATTAGCAGAAATCCAGGAAACAAGACCTGCAGCACATAAAACCTCAGTTGAATATAAAAAAAGCCATTTTATACTGATAATTGTTAGCATAACAGTTTGTTCCAAAGACCAAGTACTACAGGGAACAGGACAAAAAAGTAGGGGGGTAGCAACCAGGTGGGTTGGAAAGACTGCTGGTGTTTCTGTGGGGCTGAGGATTGTGGACATTTTGAGAACAGGTGCTGTGACATACTGGTATAAGCAATCAATCTCTATCAACAAGCATTTATTAAGTGCCTACTATGTGCCAGGTATCCTACTAGGTGTTGAGGATATAAATGTGAAGAGTAAAAAAAAAGAATAATACTTATTTGCAAAAAATTTACATTCTAATGTAATGCACATCCAGTGCTTAGCACAGTGTCTATCATGTGGTAAGTACTTAATAAATGTTTATTACTTGATTGATTGGTAGACATTTTATTTCATTATTTGATGCTGCACTTGGGCCTAGAACTCAATGAAGGACCTCTCCTTCCCACACAGTGTGAAAAAAGTTGAGTGGTTAATCCAAGTTAACTAGTTTTTGTGACCCTGGAAGACTTGTTACTTAACCCATCAAAATTTGGGAGCTTGTACAGGCCTAGACCAATCTTTTCACTATTTTAAACATATTTAAATTTCATTATTTAAAACATTATTTTAAACAATCTTTTTATTATTTTAACTGAGCGACTTTCCTAATGTCATATAACCAGCTGGTGTCAGAGTCAAGACGGAATCTTAGGCTTCCTGCTTCCCAGCCCAGTTCTCCTTCAAGCCAATTCAACAAATATTTTTTAACCACTTAATCTGCAGAATATTTGAGTGAGTTGCCTTAAGTCTTAGGAATTTGACCTATGTAGGGTTGTACACTATGAAGAAAGTATAGCAGAGCACTGCATTTATTGTCAGGCTTTCTTAATACATTGGTTAGTTTTGTTGAAGAAGTAAGGAATGAGACTTGCATTTTTCAAACATGGCCAATGTGTGAATTTGTTTTGCTGGATTATGCTTAATAGTGACAAGGAGGTTTTTTTTTGGGGGGGTGTTGTTGTAGGGGGTCAAGTATGTGTGAATGATATTGATAGATTATCATTCAAAAAATTAAGAAAAGAAAGAAAAGAGCATTAATGAAAGAGTTGTCAAAATATACAGAAGGGAACTGGGGAGTTCAGACAGGGATATAAACAAGCAAGGCAGTTTGGTACTATTGTGTGAAATGTATACATTTAAAATAAAATGATGTTAACAGTTTAGTTTCATAGAAAATATCTTCATATTTGCAATGCTTATTAAGTTCATAATAATATTTTTTAAAAAGATGATAGTTTGATAGATTGAGAGCTAGAAGGAACTTTAGATATCATCTGGTTCACTCTCTGTTTTATAGATAAGACAACTGAGGCCTAGGGAGATTAAGGGACTTTGAGGCCGCAAAGATAGTATCAGAGGCAGGATTCAAATCAGGGTCCTCTGAGTCCAGAGTCAGAAAAATGGCATCTGTGCTTGTTCCTAATGAAAGAAAAGATTTTCAACAATCAGGAATATGGGAAAGGGTATTCCAGGCAGGAGGGGCAGAGTGCACAAATTTGTGGAACCCAAAGAGATCAGAATGTGATTAAGGAACGGGAAGTCATTCTGTTTGGCTGCAAATAGGATGTGGAAAGGAAAAGTCATGTGATATATGTCTGGAAAGGTAGATTAAGTAGGCCTTGAATGCCAGACTAATAATTTTATGTTTTATTTCCTAGGTGGATGGTTTTGATCTTAGAATGATGTGATCAGACCTCTGCATTAGAAAGATTGCTTTAGCAATGGTATAGATGGATTAGAGAGGGGAGATATGGTAGTCAAGATAACTGATTAAGAAGCTATGCTGAGAGATAACTAGGGTCTGAACTAGAGAAGTGTAGGTAAAAATGAAGGAGGCAGATGGGAGAGAGATCCTTGAGGCAGAATCACCAGGACTTGGCAACTGATTAGATGTTATAGGAGAGAAATACAGAAGGACCATAGATAACCTGAGATTTCAAACCTGGATAACTGGGAGGATGGTGGTACTGAAACAGGTGAGAAAGAAGGAAAAGATGAGGAGTTAAGTTTTGGGCATAGGATCTTAGAGTTGGAAGGAATTTTAGAGATTCTAAATTTAGAGAATCTAAATTAAACTACCTCATTTTTGGAGCTGAGGAAAAAAAGAGGTCCAGAGAGATTAAACAACTTGCCCATGGTCATATATAGAGGAAATGGCAGAACTGGGTTTCAAACTCAGGTCGTCTGAGTCTAAATCTAGCACTGTTTTCATCAGGCTATTCTAGCTCTTGGTATTAAGTTTGAGATTGGCAGGGGCTCATGTAAGTTGAGATCTCTAGCAAGTAGACAGAAATATGGGGTTGGAGCTCAAGTGAGAAGTCAGGACTGGGGATAGACCTTTGAGAGCCATTTGCAAAAAGCTAATAATTGAACCCACCATGTGGAAAGAGTGTAGGTATAGGAGAGAAGAACGTCAAGAAGAAAACTCTGAGGGAAACCACACATAGGGGGCAGGAGGAGAAAGCCAGCAGAGGAGAATAAGGGATGGTTTCAGAGAAACCTGAAGACTTGTATGAATTGATACAGAGTGAAGTGAAAAGAACCAGGAAAACAGTTAATACAATAACAACATTGTAAAACCAAACAGTTTTGAAAGACATAAGAACTCTGATCAATGCAATGACACAACCAGGACTCCAGAGGACCAATGATGAAACATGCTGCTCATCTCCTGACATAGAAGTGAGGGACTTGTGGATCATAATGAGACAAATTTTTAGACACATCTAATATGGGAATTTGTTTTGCTTGTTTAGGCATAATTGTTACAAGAGTTCTGTTTTTGTTTTTTTTTTTCAGTGGTAGAGAGAGGAGAGAAAATAAATGCTCACTAATTGAAAATAATTAAATCAAATAAAATTGGTGTGGGGGTAAGGAACTAGAGATAATGATTATTCTTATCTTCTGTCCTGCTACCTTTCATAGTACCCTCTGTATTCTAACATCTCTCCACTTTACCCCTTTCTATTTCCTCTTCTTTACCTTTCACAGCTCTGGCACTGGGCTTGTGGAAGGTGGAGGTGTGAAAAGGGGCAACAAATGAGTGGTTAGCAGCATGGAAGAAAGGCAGCTTTCAAGTCAGGAAAGGTCAACCTCCACTTTCATTTCTGAGGTGGCTGTTATCACTTCTATTTTAATCAAAGCATTTCAGCTGAGGTTGCTAGGAATTTAGAATAAAGGACAAGGTATCTGTGTAATGATAATTACCACTTATCATCTTCAAAATGCTTTATAAACATTAGCTAATTAATCCTCCAACACCCCCGGAGGCAGATAACCATCACCTCCACTTTACAGACAGGAAAAAAGAAGCCAAGAGATTAATTGACTCAGTCGAAGGCAAAGGGGGCCCCAATGGATAGAGATTTTGAGAGAGCCCTGCTTGTCTCCCTTGACCTGGACCCCAACAGCAGACAGACTCAGGGAATGGAAGTGGGATGGTTGGAGAAATAATTGGTTTTTAGAATAGTGGTTTGAAGGATTTACTTAGTTCATGGGACTTCCAAGAGGGCACTGCCTGAAAAACTAGTAGTCCCTAATGAAATTCACAAACTTTTAGAATCATAGAATCTCAGAATTTGAAGGAAATTCAGAATTCATTCAGTTCAACCTATATTTCAGTGGGAATCCTCTTTATAATATCAGTGACAGGTTGCCATTTAGGCTCTACCCAGAGACTTTCAGTGACAGGAAGCTCACTACCTCCCAAAGGAACATGTGGTTTTTGGACAGCTCTAATTATTGGGAAATTCCTCCTTCTATGGAACCAGACTGTGACTCTCCACTTCTACCCACTGCTCCTCATTCTACCTTTTGGCACTAAGCAGAACAAGTCTAATCTTTCTTCCACATAAATCTTTAGATTTTTTTAAAAAAAATATATATATATATCTTACTTTTCTCCATTTACATGTTAAAACAATTTTTAACATTTTTTAAAAAAAGTTTATAGTCCCAAATTCTATTCTTCCCCCTCCTCCCTCCTCCCTGAGATGGTAAGCAATCAGATATAGGTTATGCAAATGCAATTATATACAACATTTTCATATTAGTCATTCTGTACAAGAAGACTCAAATAAATAAAAAAGAAAGAAAGAAAGAGAAAGTGAAAAATAGCATGCTTCAGTCTATAGTCAAACAATTTCTCTGAAGATGAATAGTACGTTTCATCATTAGTCCTTTGGAATTGTCTTGGATCATTGTATAGCTAAGAATAGCTAAGTCACTCACTGTTCTTCATGAAATAATGTTGCTGTTACTGTGTACAATGTTCTGCTTCTGTTCACTTCACTATGCATCATTTCATGTAAGTCTTTCTAGATTTTTCTGAAATTATCCTGCTTGTCATTTTTTATAGCACATTAATATTCCATTGCAATCATATACCACAGCTTGTTTAGCCATTCCCCAATTGATGGGCATCCCTTTGATTTCCAATTCTTAGCCACCACTAGAAGAGCTACTATAGATATTTTGTACAAATAGGTCCTTTTCCTTTTTTGTGAATGTCTTTGGGATATAGATTGAATCAAAGGGTATACACAGTTTTATAGTGCTTTGGGCATAGTTCCAAATTGCTCTTCACAATGGTTGGATCAGTTCACATCTCCACCAACAACAGTGTGCTAATGTCCCAGTTTTTCTACATCCCCTCCAATATCTAACATTTTCCTTATTTGTCATATTAGCCACTCGGATAGGTATGAGGTGGTACCTCAGCATTGTTTTAATTTGCATTTCTCTCATCAATGGTGATTTAGAGCATTTTTTCATATGCCTACACATAGCTTTGGTTTCTTTCTCCGAACGCTACCTGTTCTTATCCTTTCACCATTTATCAATTGGGAAATGACTTGTAATTTTTATAAATTTGACTCAGTTATCTACATATTTGAGAAAGTAGGCCTTTATCAGATTGCAAATTTTTTCCCCAGTTTTCTACTTCCAATCTTTAGATTTTTGAGGTTGGCTTTCATGTTCTTTCCTCAATCTTCTCCTCCAACATAAACATTCTCAGTTCCTTCAGGTAATCATCATATGGCATGGCCTTGAAGTCCATCATTATCCTGATCTGCTTCCTTTGGATACCATTTATTTAATCAAAGTTCTTCCTAAAATCTGGCATCTAGAACTAAACCCAATACTTCAGGTATGCTCCTACCAGGATAGAGTACAGCAAAGCTGTCACTTTTTTTTTTTTGCTCCAGAGGATATGGGTAAGGGACAAGATTGGTGATTTTACTGGTATAAGGAACTCTACTAATGCAGGTCAACACCTTCTCTGCAATTTATAGTCTGGAGCACTGAGAAGTTAAGTGACTTGCCCAGGATCACACAGCCAATGTTTACAAGAGGGAAGACTTGAACTCTGTTCTCTCTCTACCAACCCATACTGCCTCTTGCTCTGGATGTTCTACATTATACATTCCCTGAGATGGTGGGCTTTTCCTGGGACTTGAAAGAAACCAGTGAGTGGAGATGAGGAGGGAAAGAATTCTAGGCATGAGGAACAGCCATTAAAAACTTTATGTCCAGAGTCTAGACATAAACTATCTTGTGCCAGGAATAGCAAAGAGGCTAGTATCACTGAATTGAAGAGTACAAGAGGATGAGAGAGAAGGAATAAGGTATAAGAAGACTGGAAGGGTAGAAAGAGGTCAAGTTCTGAAGGGCTTTGAATGTTGAAATAAAGGATTCTATATTTTATCCTGGAGGTGAAAAGGAGCCACTGGAGTTTATTGAATAGAGGAGGAGGATAGATATGGTCAGATCTGCACTTTAGGAAGGTTACTTTGTTTTTACAAGCATTCTAGTCTATGTATGTATATATATCTATATATATAGATATATATATATATGCATACATACCTGCACACACTTATATTTAAATATATATTTAAATCTCTATCTTATCATTCAATATGTTAGCTGTCCCTTCAGGCTTCATGTCATCCACAAATTTGAAAATCTTGCCATCTATGCCTTCATCCAAGGAACCGATAATGATAAACTGATAATAAGCCCAAGGACAGACCCTGTAGCAAAACCTTTTCAACCTCTCTACCAGTTGACATTGATCCATTAATCATTCTTTGTGTCTGGTTGTTCAACCATTTCTGAATTCACCCGACTGTGCTATCCTCCATCCCACACCTTGCCATCTTGTATACAAATGTATTATGAGAAAAATCATTCAAACTGAGCCATGTGGGCAAAGTTAATGTCAAAGCAGAGATTTAAACTCCTTTTTACTTGATTCCAAGCCTAGTGCTCTTCCCATTAACTAGAGGATGCCTTAGCAAATATGATGCAGGAAAATGACTACCCAGTTATTCACAGAAGCCATTACCCATACAGAGAAACAGATGCTTCAAATATCTATGCACAAATAAACAGGCTATGGGGAATAAACAAAGTGAAGCAGAGAGCTTAATACAGTGGAAGGGGACTTCGGATTGTGTTGTGGGATATCTTCAGCTTCCTACCTTCTTTAGTAATGTCATAGTTAATAACTGATACCTTATAGTTACGTCTCCAGCTGTGCTTTCTAAATACAATCATATCTGACACACAATACCTTTGGGATAAGACTTATATTATCGTTGGTACAGCTGAGGGATATCACTCTCTCAATGCTAGTTGGCATCTTTTCTGTAACTGGACCTTTTTGGCAGTCTGATGAAGTCTATGGATAAGTCTTTCTTAGCATAATGTTTCTAAATGCATAAAATACATAGGATTACAAAGGAAGTCAATTATATTGACTTTCAGTTATCAAAATATTCAAAAGCAAATTTCAGGATAAAAGCTCCTATTTTTAAAGTTATCGAGAATGCTGAAAGGCTAGTTAAGTGACTTGCCTGTGGTCACGCAGCTAGCATATGTCAGAGGTAAGACTTGAACTCAAGTCTTTCTGTTTTCATAGCTGGCTTTCTGTCTATTATGCCATGCTTTCTCTTGCATGCTACCTGACACCATATAGCTATTTAAACAGTGGGAGGGCAATAGATAATAACCTGCCCTTTTCCATTAAGCTCCCCTCCATTACATAAATGTTTCCCTAACAAGTCATATGTTGGAAGGAGCACCTTTCCATCATAGAAATGGGACAGAATTCCCTTGATTCAGAAATCTGGTCTCTGAAGAGTCACAAACCTAACAGTGAGCAGGAGGCATTCTGTTCATTTACTGTGATTGAAGCTTCTCTTGTTCCAGACTGACTGATTCTGTTGGCAAAGCTTTCAAAATGGAAAGGTATTGCCTCATCCTCGGATGTGGACCTGAAGAGCCAACACGCTCTACTGAGTCTATAACCTATAATTATTGTTAAGAATGCTATTCATATTAGATATCCATCATTACTGATGGATGTGCATGTTTTGGAGCTCATGATTCCTCTAATGGTCCAAAAGTTCTCATAGTAATTTCGGAAGAAACCATAGTTTTTTTTTTTAAACATTGAAATGATTCTTGGTGTTGGTAAAGAGGTACTGGTTATGGAGTTTGAAGACCAAAGTTTGAAATCTAGCTCTGTGACTGATTGGTCTGTGTGACCCTGGTGAAATTGATAACCCTCTCTGGGTCTCAGTTTTCTTATCTGTAAAATGAAAGCGTTAAACTAGACCACAGAATTAAGAGAATCTCTAGGCTGGAAAGGACTTCTGAGATCTTCTAGTCCAACCTGTACCAGGGCAGGAATCTCCTATATAATGGTTCTGATGAATGGATATCCAGTCTTTATTTGAAAACTTCTGATAAGGGATAATCTAGTGTTCCCAAAGGCAGCCCATTACACTTTTGGATAGCTCTAAATATTAATAAGTTTTTCTTTATTCTGATCCTTCATTTGCCTCTCCTCAGCTTCCACTTACTGTTTCTAGCTCTGTCTTCTGGTGCCAGCAGCTGTGGTGTAGTGCCAAGAGAGTACCAGTTTCTGAGTCAGATGAATTGAGTTCAAAGCCTACCTTGAACACTTAAGACCTATATGAACTTTGTTAAATCACTTGACTTCTCTGGGCCTCAGTTTCCTCATCTGTGCAATGAGGAATTGGACGAGATTCCTTCTGAGGTTCTTTCAAGCTCTGAAGCTAGGATGACTTCTAAATCTAATCCCTCTTTTTCATGTCAGCTCCTCAAATATTCCCCACCTAACCATGTCTCTTTCTCTCTAGGCTAAACTAGGACCAGTTCCTTCTAACAATCTTTGCATGACACGGTTTCTATTCTGGATCCCCTTTGCTGAACATTCTTCAGCTTGTCAACCTCCTTCCAAAATGTGGAGCCTGGAACCAGACACCATAGTCTTCCAGCTCAAAATCGTATGGCTCCAACTAAGCACTGGATTATAGGATAATGGCTAGATAACACTTGTCATCAACATGTACTTCCAGTTGACCACAGTATGGGAGAGGGTATTTCAGCTATTTTGTGTCTTTGGAGCAGATCTGGACAGAATATAATCATGTCAGGTGAGTCTTCACTCTCAGAATCTATTAGCTTAGAAAATGTCCTGGAAGCAAAGCAAATGCTTTCAGAGCTGAGCTCGACTTTCACTAACAATAGCCTCTCAACCAATTCAGTTCAACAAAATTAATCCAACCTTCCAAGTAATGAGTTTTCCATTAACATCCACCTACCCAGACAAATGGCACTGAAAATATTTCACTAGTGAATGTTCTTCCTCCCCCAACCCCGACCTGTAAAAAACAAACATAAGAAAACTGAAATGAAGGAAGCAACTGGCTTTCCCTTAAACTGGGGGATCATGAACACTTCTGGCAATCGAGTGGAGCCTATGAATTCTTTCTTAGACCACTTTTAAAAAAATGTATAAGATAGAGGATTACCAAAGAAATCAATTTTATTGAAATAAGGTTATCAAACTGTTTTTTTTTTAAATAGTCGAAGACCCTGGGTTAAGAACCCCTGTCTTAAACCACTTAAAAAGACTCAATTTCTTTCTTCTGAGTACCAATGACAGGCAGCACCCGGCTGCCGGCATTTTGTCCTTTCGGTGACAGTCAGCCACCCTTAGTCTTCAGCCATCCTAGTTCTCTTTTCTTTTTCAAGAGGTGGTAGCAGTCCACGTTCAGCTTCCAGGAATGGATGAAAGACTACTTTTAATCTGTGATGCTCAGAGATAATTAAATTAGACTCCTCGGTCTAGTCTGGGAAGCTATTTTATATTTTCATTAACTCAAAGGGGCCATTTCAATTACATTCCCTCTTTAGTAAACAAATTATCTTTGACTTGCAGGCTTCATTTCCGTAAGACCCAGGAAACATGCCCTTTCCAGAACTATGCCGCAGCCGTCGTTTGCTTTGGTAGCAGTGGCAATTTATGATTTTTAAAAAGGTGCCTTTGGAAAATCAGACTGGGGGTCCTGGGATCTAAAAATCAGCAAGCTTACTTACTAATTCTATTCTGTGGCTTTGACTGCTTCTTTGCCTTCAAAACACAAATACTGGGCTGTAGTTGTGTGATCTCTTCTCTCTCTCTCTCTCTATTTGGTTTTACTTTATTTACTTGCTGTTCTCTGAACTTGGCATCTATTTCCCACCTCCATGCCTTTGCACAGGCTGTCCCCCATGCCTAGAAGATAAGACCTTCTTAATCCTGCTTCTTTGTATCCTTAGCTTTCTTCATGGCTTACTGGGGGCCACCTACAAAGGGAAGCCTTTCCTGATCTCCTCTGTTGATAGTGTTCTCTCCCTCCTCAAACAACCTTTGGCTAATTCATCTGGGCAAATATTACCTCACCTCAGGAGAATGTAAGCTCTGTGAGGGCAGGGGCCATTTTTCATTTTGTCTTCATTATCTCAGGACTAGCACAGTACCTTGTACATAGAGCCACTTAATAAATGCTTATTGAATTTTATCTACCCATCAAAAATGAAAATGCCTTGAGGAAGGTGATTGGGAAACAACCTTGTGCCTCAATCTTATTCTGAGAGGCAGCATGACATTGCGGATAGAGCACAAACTTGGAACAGGAAGTCTTGGGTTTGAATCCTTCCTCAGACACTCACCAGCTTTGTGACATTCCCCCACCTCTCGCCATGACCAGACACTTAGGCTCTCTCAGCCTTAGTTTCCTTATCTGTAAAATAGGGTAGCACTTACTTCATTGGGTTGTTGTCAAGAATAAATAAAATATTGTAAGAAAAGTACTTTGCAAACCTTAAAGATGTTTATAAAGATGTCTATTGTTGTTACTGATATTATCTGGATATATGACACTCTCTGGGGAATGCTGAATGCATTTGATATGTGATAGGGCTCTTTTGGACTTTAGCTAAGAGGATTTAGTCACTGTAGTGCTAATAGGACCTCATAAAGACTAACATTAGAAGACCTAGGATTCGAACCCAAGTTTTCCGAATATAAGTCCAGCACTTTTTCCAAGATTCCACACTGCCCCAAGGACAGTATTTTAGTAAGGTTTCATATTCTATTCCTTCTTTGAGACCCACTTCAATTTCTCAACCTCCTCCAGATACATACACAGTAAAATGGAAAGGTTCCCCAGGCTGGGCATTATGAGCACCGAGTTCTAATCCTGTCTCTGCCACTAATTAGCTTTATAACCTTGAGCAAGTGACTTCACTTGTCAAAGTCTCAGTTTTTTAATCTGCAAAATGAAGGTGTCTAAATAGCCACTAATTGTCTTTCTGGGGCAGCTAGATGGTGCAGTGGATAGAGTGTAGGGCCTGGAGTCAGGAAGACTCAACTTCCTGAGTTCAAATCTGACCTCAGACATTTACTAGCTGTGTGACCCTGAGCAAGTCACCTAACCCTAATCTGCAAAATGAGCTGGAAAAGGAAATGGCAAATCTCTCCAGTGTCTTTGGCAAGAAAACCCCAAATGAGGTCACGAAGAGTCAAACATGACTGAAAACGACTAAACAGCAACAGTAATTGTCTTTTCAATTCTATGACTTTATTACACTGATAAATTAGGTGGCACAGTAAATTGAGAGCTGGTCACCAAGTTAGGAAAATCTGAGTTCAAATCTCAGCCTTATATAATAACTGTGTAAGCTTGGTCAAATTATTTAATTTCTACCTGACTCAGTTTTTTTTAAAATCTGTAAAATAGGGATAATATTAGTGCCACTTTCACAGGGCTGTTATAAAGATCAGATGAGATAATATTTGTAAAGTGCTTTTCTAACTCTAAAGTGCTATCTAAATGCTAGATATTGTTATCATTCCCTTCTTTTAAATCCTCTTCTGCTCTGAGTGTAGTCTGGGCATTTAAGCCCACTCTTAACAACACGTTATCTTACATTGTCTTTTAATTGTTTCTGTATGTCTGTATGGCTATATCTTGTGCTTCTTCTGTATTTCTTCCCTCTTCCCTGCCTCTCAAACAAGTGCTTAACTGAGTGCTGAGCCCAGAACAGGCTTTTAGTACACACTTTTTGCCATACAACTATGAGGCATGGGATATGACAATTTCTGAAAGAGCTAATAGAAAAAAAAAAAAAAGACCTCAGTGCCAATGGAAACGCACAGGGTGGAGGTGCATAGTCTATAACATATTATACATGGGCAGTTGGAGAAAGAGATGAAGAATAAAGTATGGCATCAAAGACATGGAGGGTAGCTAGGTGACACCACAGTGAATAGAGTGCTGGGCGTAAAGACAGGAAGACTCATCTTCCTGTGTTTAAATCTGGCCTCAGACACTTACTAGTTGTGTGAGTGACCTTGGGCAAGTCATTTAACCTTGTTTGCCTGTAAAATGAGCTGGAGAAAGAGACAGCAAATCACTCCAGTATCTTTGCCATGAAAACTCCATGGACTCCATGGTCCACAGGATCACAAAGAGTCAGACATGACTGAACAACTAAGCAATGAAAACAATAACATATCTTGTATGTACATAGTTGTTTGTATGCTATTTCCCCCATTAGAATTTGAGCTCTTTGAGAACAGGGACCATTTTTTTTTTTTTACCTTTCTTTACTTTCCTAGGCTTATCATAGTGCCTGACATAATGCTTATGAATGCTCATTGACTGACTGACTGGCTGAAGGGAACATCTACATGACTGAGATCATAGATCCATAACAGTATCTGAGACTGGGCTGAACAATATAACAACAGCCAAAGTCAAGAGGCCAACTGGAAGAGACTCCCCTTTGGTTCTTCCAAGTAACATGTCATCGGCACACATAGTACGCAGGCAATAAACATTTCGTTCAATTGCATTGGTAACTTTATAGGCAAAGATACTGAGCATCATTGAGTTTCAAAGCTGGAAGGGTCTTAGATGATCTCATTGAGTCCAACGCCCTTGTTTTACCATTGAGGAAACCTAGGTCTAGAGAGGTTAGGAACTTTGGTCAAGGTCACACAGCTCATTAGCAGCAGAGGCTGGCCTAGGACTGAAGCCTCCTGCTCCCAGTTCAGTACTCTTTCTACTACCCCAGGATGAAATCTGGGCTTGGTTATAACTCTGTAGGTTTGGTCCTTTTGCTTGAGGTAGTAATAACTCTACTCCAAAAAATACAAATTGGTCCCAACCTAAGCACACCTCCTGCCTCCCTGCATTGGCACAGGGCCATCCCTGCCCCCATTTATCCCCACCCCAATCCCTCCAGATTCATTTGATTCAAGGATGCATCCTGGGGGGAAATGAAAGCATCCCCCACGTTAAAAAAAACAGGCATCTTTGATCTGCTGCTGCACCCTCTGTTAGTTGTACAACAGGAAACAATACAAATGTTATTTTCAAAAAGAAAAAAAAAAGTGTGAAAACACAAGGTGGTGTCTGTTTATCTTCCCATGTCCTCTCCACCTGATTCTCCTCTCTGTTGACTTTCCAGACAACAAAGAATGTACCACTCTCCTTTCCAGAATGAAGGGATCATGAAGGACATTTCAAACAATTTTGTATATTCCACAGGAGCTCAGCTGAGCCAGAGGACCTATGGGTCCAAAGGCCAGGGCAGCAGCATGGGGTAAGGACACAAGGCAAGACAAAACAAACAAACAAACATCATAGTCCCTGTCTTCCAGGAGGTCACACCACCATTCTGGTGTGTGGGTGTGGTTTTTAGATATGGTGTCTGAGGATAAAGCCGGGCAGGTACTATTGCTGGTAGATATGAAACTGGCCACAACTGTCTTACCTTTTGTAAGAATTTCTTTAGCTCTAGCTTAATAGTGAAAAGAGTTAGTATTCATAATAGTGCTTTAAAGTTAGCAAAGCATTCTTGTTTGTTCCTCACAACAACCCTGTTGTATTTATTGAATTTTGTTGGAATAAAATGATAATAACTCTCTGGAAGGTAGGTGCTATTATTATCCTTATTCTACAGATGAGAAAACTGAGGCAGAATTTATGTGTCTTACCTGGGATCACACACTAGTGAGTGTCTCACGCTAGATTTGAATTCAGGTCTTCTTGATTTGAGGTTCAGGGCTCTATCCATTGTGCCACCTAACTTTGGAGCAAGGGAACTGACCCGAGAAAGTCTTGAGTGTGTGGAAAAGAGCACAGCTGTTCTCTGCTGGGTAACCCTGGAAGCTTCCCTTATAGAAACATGTGTGACCAGAGTATAAGTGATAGGTGGGGTAGAAGAAGCAGCTGGGGTTTCTGTACCTCATAGGTCATAGGATCATAGCTTTGGAGCTGGAAAGGACCGTAGAGACCACCTAGCCCAACTCCCTCATTTTATAGATGAGGAAGATGAGGCCCAGGGTTTAAATGACTTGTCTAAGGTCACACAGCAGCTAATGGTGCAGTGGATAAAGCAATGGGGCCTGAAGTCAGGAAGACTCATCTTCCTGAGTTCAAATTTGGCCTCAGACACTTACTAGCTGTGTGACCCTGAGCAAGTCACTTAATCCAATTTGCCTCAGTTTCCTCATCTGTAAAATGAGTTGTAAAACAACTGAAAAACAACAACAGTTACACAATAGAATTTAAAACCAAGTCTTCTGACTCCAAATTCAGTAATCTTCCTACTGTACCATGTTGCTTCAAGGCTAGCTTTTCCTTAAAAGACATTGAGATCATCCTGGAGACTTATGGGCTCAGAGGACTAAGGTTTAGGCTATTGGCATAGCTCGAAAGGTGGTTTAAAGCCAGCAGTCATAACCAACTCCCTAAGACTTCTGACCTGTGGATCAGTCTGGCCAGCAGAGGCGAGGAAGCTGTGCCCAACTGAACTAATACCGTGTCCTCAATGAGCATCTTCCCCGGCGATGGCTAAGGAAGCCTCCTTTTGTTAACTGCATCCAACGTATCTCGCTTCATTTTATTTTCATGCCAGGTACATCAACAAAAGATTATATTTTCTAACGAGCAGTATATAAAAGTACCTTTGATCCTAATTTAATTTGAGACTAGAGCTTCAAAATTAAAGAACCAACTGGAGAGGGAATGAGTTTAACTTTAAAGAACCTTAGAAAAAGCCTTTAAAAATAGGATTTTGTATTCAACAGCAACACCCATTGGCAAGCTAGAATGTTATAGCTGAGTTTCATTAGACATTAAAAATATCTGTGGGAGTTTTGTTATTCAGTCATGTCTGACTCTTCGTGACCCCATTTGGGGTTTTCTTGGCAAAGATGCTGTAGTGGTTTGCCCTTTCCTTTTCCAGCTCCTTTTACAGATGGAGAACCTGAGGCAGAGTTAAGTGACTTGCCCAGGGACACCCAGCTTGGAGGTGTCTGAGGCCACGTTTGAACTCAGGAAGATGAATCTTCCTGACTCCATACTCAGCCCTCTTTCCATGGCCCCAACCTGTGGGGGTAAGGGTGACTTTTAATTGTATACTGTTTGGGGGTGGGAGAAGAGCCTAGGAATCAGAGCTGAAAGTATTCTTAGAGATCATCTAGTCCAAGCCCATCATTTTACAAGTCAGGAAACTAAGTCAGACAGAGAGAGAGAGAGAGAGAGAGAGAGAGAGAGAGAGAGTCACTATCCCAAAGTCTCCCAGCCAGTAGACAGTAAATGGGTCTTTAGTTAGTAACAACCTTTCCCCTCATACCTTATATACTACTTTTTCGTCAGTCTCTAGTATGCATTATATCATAGTGTATGTTATATTTTAATGTGTTTGTCTTTTCTTCCTACCAGACTGTAAGTTCCCTGAGGGCAGATATCAATTTTCATTTTTTCCTTTGTATCCTCAACCCCTAACAAAATGCCTTGTGCAGAGTAGATAGTTATTAATGTTAAATAGACATTTATCTAATTAGAGCTTAAATAAAATTGATTTATTTAGTAATAATTGATATATATGATATTATTATAGCATATATTATATACTATTATAGAATGGAGATTTTAATTTTTGATGCTCATTTATTTGATGCTCAATGATGCTCATTGCTTTTGCATCACATTTACTTCTGAATATACTCCTTTTTCTACCCAGTTGGCCATCACTTTGTAACAAAGGTGGCAGAATGGGGAGTAGAGCTATGATTTCATTTGTATACAGAATTCCCCATGAAGAAATTTCCTCTGCCAATGCAGACTAGCACCTTTTCTACAACTTATAGTCTGAGAGAGTCCTTTGGGGAACTGAAAGGTGAAATGACTTGTCCAAGGTCACAGATGTGTCCGAGGCAGGACTTCAGCCCAGGTCACCCTGGCTCCAAAGGTCAGGTCTCTGTCTACTATGATACTCTGTCTCTGCTATCTATTGTGACAAAGATAAAGGGGGGGGGAAGTCCAGAAAAACTAATGGATACATGGATTACATTTAACAGCATCTTCAACATTCCACACCCATAGAACCTCATGTGTCTAGTGAAAAGAGAGAGACAGAGAGAGACAGAGACAGAGAGAGAGAGAGAAAGACAGAGAGAGAGACAGAGAGAGACAGAGAGAGAGAGAGATGCATTTGATGCATTTTCTTATCTCTTTTCCAGGGCCAAGCTTGGTCATTATAATCACACAGTGTTTCTGTGGATCACATTGTTGAAGCCAGACAAAGAACTCTTGGTAATAGAGAGGTAAGTTTAGATTGGATTGAAATAAGAGTACAGAGGGCTTGGAGAGCCAGCCAAGAGCCCTGGACTATAAATAGGTTGTTCTGGGGCCCCGGGCAGCAGGACACAGAACAGATGGGACTGAGGCAGGTAACTCTCTTAGGGCATCTGGATTCCTTGCCCCCTATGGAGAACATTTGCACCCCAATTTAACTCTCTCTCTCTCCTTAAATGATTTTCATACGCGAAAGGAATGAAGGGAGGGGAGGGCTGGTGACCCCAGGACACGCCTCTTGAGATGCTATCCTATCAATCAAGCAATCAAGCATTTCTAAAGCCCTTACTATGTGCCAG
Organism: Vombatus ursinus; assembly: GCF_900497805.2. NCBI lineage: Eukaryota > Metazoa > Chordata > Mammalia > Diprotodontia > Vombatidae > Vombatus > Vombatus ursinus. The sequence goes on along the minus strand of NW_020950062.1, from coordinate 3,896,668 downwards.
CCACTGGCTAGGTGCTGGAGAATAAAAGGAAAAAGCAAAAACAGTTCCTGCCTACAAGGAATTTACATTCTAGTAAGGGAAATGACATGCAATAAACCTACGGAGTAGCCAGAATCAAAAAATCAGTCAAGAAATAAATAAACATTTATTAAGTGCCTACTATGTTTCAGGCACTGTGTGTTTGTGAAACAGTCAGAAGACCAATGTTACTAGACTGAAGAGTACATGTCAGGAAGTAATGTGTAAGAACACTGGAAAGGTAGGAGGGGGTGAGGTTATGAAGGGCTTTGAATGCATTTGATCCTGGAGGTGATAGCGAGCCACTGGAGTTCAAAGAGGAGGAAAGTGACATGATTAGACCTGAACTTTTAAAAAAATCTCTTTGGTGGTTGAATGGAGGAGTGGGGAGAGACTTGAGGCAGGCAGACCCACTTTAGAAGGGAAAGCCTCCTGCAAAAGATGGGGCTTGAGCTGAAGCCTGAAGGAAGCCAAGCATTCTAAAAGAGCGTTCAGAGGGAACACTGAATTTGAGCTTAAACAATCCTCCCCCTATGCTGTCTGACTGACACAGCCTTGGGTTTTTAGGCCTATATGTTAGGCTTAGTAGCATGCAAGCACAGCATTAACTCACTGCATTTGTTCCACACTTAACAAATGACAAAATGTGCCTCAGCCCTTGACCAAGTCAGCCCAACATCTGGTTACCGGAAAAGAGCCGTCTAAAAGGTCCTGACCTCCCCCGGCGAAACGTTTCTAGAAGCTGGCTATGGCCTTAAGCTGAGAATGCCCATGTACGGATCCCAGTATTATTGCAGGTTATTTCAGCATCCCATCTTCAAGTTTTCCTTTATTAAAGAGATCTATCCATAGCTGATTTTAGATTTCTAAAAGTCAGGACCCTCAAACTTCGAAAGGACACCATTAGCACCTTCCTCATCTTGTCTTCTCCTAAACCTTTCCATGCTCTGCCCTCACAGATCTGACCCAGTGTACTTTTGCGTGCTGACCCTCATGGAACAGGTGATCTTTTTCATTTGATTCATTTTTTCTCAGTCCCATCTCAAGGCATGAAGATCAAAGTGAAAAGCAGACCCCTAAATACAGTCCCCCGAGATGCCTGGCAACCTTGTTCACTCCTCACTCTCTCCTAGGAATGAGTGTCTTGGAATAACCCTGGCTCTGTACTTCATACTCCTTCGTGTTCAGCCTGCAAGTGAGAATTTTGGAGAGAAAACACATTATCCATGACAATGGTATGTGTTGCAGATATAGTACAGCTGGTCACAACAATTGTCTGACTTTATTAGTCCGTAAATGTTTCATTCCCACTTATTCCAGCACCTGCCCTTTTCACTCTGCTCAAACTAACTCTGAGTAGACTCCAGTCCTCTCCTCCTGATTTTGTGTTTTCTTCTGCTGCAATCTACTTTGCTCAGTAAAATGTTCCCTACCCACTACCCCTAGTCCCACCCCTAACACCCTGACTAGCTATCCTCTTAATTTTCCTTATTCCTTTGAAAGCATAGGGCTTCACAGGGCTGGATGTGTGCTTTTAGAATGCAGAGACCTACTGAGAGGGATGGATTTGGACTCAGGTTTGAATCTCAGCTCTGCTATGACTTTGGATATCACCTACCCATTAGGGCCTCAGATTCCTTATCTGTAAAATGAGAAGATAGGATAGTGGTACCAAACTTGCCATAGGTCAGCCTTTCGTGCCCTGCAAAACTCCTCGGCAGTGGGAATCAGATTAAAATGTAAATAGGAAATGTTTAACAAAATAAATATTAAAGACAGCCAAGTGGTACAGTGGATAAAGCACAGAGTCTAAAGTCAGGAAGACCTGAGCTGAAATCCAGCCTCTGACACTTACTAGCTTTATGACCCTGGGCAAGTCACTTTAACTCTATCTGCCTTAGCTTCCTCAAATATTAAAATGGGGATAATAACCCCCCAGGGTTGTGATGAGGATTAACAAAATAATATTTATAAAGTACTCAGCACATATTTATATAGCACATAGTAGGTGCTATATAAATGCTACTAGCTATGAATATAAAAAATAAAATTCAATATAGATCATGCAAATTTGTGGTTTTCTCAGTTAATGAGATCCACAGGCATCTGTTTCTATTTGAGTTTGAGACCACCAGATCAGATGAATCTTGCGGTCCCTTCGGCTCAACATCCTTTAAACTATATGGTTCATTGACACCAAGCTAATAACTCTATTTCTTGCCCACCAGGGGCTTGCAGTCAACTGATACAAAATAATCTAGACCAATATGAATGTCTAACTGCTAAGGGATTCAGAGAAGAAGAAAGGTGGTTAAAGAAGAGTTAGAAAAATAAGCATACTCCTTGGCTCAACAATGCCATTGCTGGGGATCTATCACAGGAGCATAATCAGAATGAAAAAGCAAAAATGATAGGTGACCGTGGACAAGTCAATTAATCTCCTCGAAACTCAATTTTCCTCTCATGTAAAGAGAGGATTATAAACAGCACCCACCTCACAGTCTTCCTGTGGGATTCAGATGAGATGATGTATGGAAAAGAGAGCACTTGGTTAATCATTCAAAGACATTCATAGTGGAACTATTTATAGCTAAGGAAGGGGAGCTAAAAGGAATAATTATCCCCTTTTTTGTTGTTGAGTCATTTTCAGTTGTATCCAACTCTTTGTGATCCCATTTGGGGTTCTCTTGGCAGAGATACTGGAGTCGTTTGTCGTTTCCTTCTCCAGCTCATTTTACAGATAAGGAAACTGAAGTAAACAGGGTTAAGTGACTTGCCCAGGGTCACCCAGCTAGTAAGTGTCTGAGGCTGGATTTGAACTCAGGTCTTCCTAATTCAAATCATATCCCTGAGGAAAACCAAAAGTGATTAGAACTGAGTTAATATATGTAAAGTGTTTTACAAACCTTAGAGTTCTATGTAAATGTTAACAATTATTATTATTATTTGAACTGGGTAGGGTTAACATTGGAAAACTTCTGGGAGAATATTCTGAAGGAATAAGACATGGATTAGGGAAGGAATTCATAGCTTGTGTGTGTGTGTGTGTGTGTGATGAATCCCTTTGACAGTCTTATGAAACCAAGGGACCACTTTCTCAGGATGTTTTTAAATGCATAAAATAAAAAAAAAGATTACATACAAAAATTGCAAAGGAATCAAAATAAATTGAAATTGAGCTATCAAAACATTAAAAAAAGATAACCCACATATCCCAGGTTAAGAATCCCTGGATTGGGATGCTTAATTTTGATTACTTAGTCTAATCATCCCAAATTTGGTATCATAAGGACCCTGAGTCAAGTAAAACTATGGTTGTTTTGGCTAATGAAGGTGCTATTGTTATTCAGTTGTTTCGGTTGTGTCCAACTCTTTGCAATCCCATTTGAGGTTTTCTTGGCAAAGATACTGGAGTGGTTCGCCATTTTCTTCTCCAGCTCATTTTACAGATGAGGAAACTGAGGCAAACAGGGTTAAGTGACTTGCCCAAGGTCACTCACATAGCTAGTAAGTGTTTGAGGCCAGATTTGAACTCAAGAAGATGAGTCTTTCTAACACTATGCCAGTACTCTATGCACTATGGCACCACCCACCTGCCCATTTAGTGGGCAACAACCCACTTATCCCCTGCATGACTTTTGGTAAGTCCCTCATTTCATGGGCCTTAGTTTCCTCACCAGTAAATGAGGTGGGTAGTGTGTGTGTGTGTGTGTGTGTGTGTGTGTGTGTGTGTGTGTGGGTTGAACTAGCCCTTCTAACACACAACTCTAAACCTACAGCAGTGGAAAAAGGGCCTTGGAATTGGCATCTGATGACTTGGTTTTGAACTTCATCTCTTCCCCTTTCTCACTGTGTGACACTGGACCAATCTTGCAACCTTGCTGTGCTTCTTCATCTGAAAAATGGGGCTATTGAAGTTTGTACTGAGATGGTGCAGAGGATAAAAGTGTAATAATGTATGTAATGTATTTGGCAAACATTAAAGTAGTATTATGAATGTAAGCGATTATCACCAACGTCATTATATGACTCCTGTGTGAGTTAGGGTGGACATGACCTCTCTGAGCTCTACTGTCCTCAGCTACAAAATGAAGGGTTTGGATTAAATAATCTCCAAGGTCCCTTCTAGCTTTAAAACTCTGTTTAAACTGTAATTTCTTCCCACTGCTTTCCAAGCAGGGAGAGGAAGAGAGCACTTCAGGTGAGAGCAAAGGAATGAGCAAAAGCACAGAGAACAAAAGAGCAAATTGTTCTCAGGAATTGTTAAGATGGTTAGTTTGGTTGGGAAGAAAATCCTTGGAGGGGAGCTGAACACAGAGTTTTAAAGTGTCCACTCCCTTTATTTTAAATCTCAGAAAAGTTAAATGCCTTGCCTATATCACATAGCTAGTCAGTGAGAGAGCTGGTAAAAAGGATGATTTCAAATTTTTTTTGGTTAAAGCTTATGATTTCATTGGTGGGAATTTGGGAAAGACTTGAAATGTGCCATGGAGGTAGAAAGAGATGGGAGTGTGTGTATGGGGAAGAGGAAGTCTCTGTAGGGAAAGTGATGACTAGTAGAAAATGAAGATTATGATAAAGATGAATAACAATGATATCTTATATTACATAAGGCTTTAAAGTATGCAAAGTTCTTTAATGATAGCTAGCATTAACATAGTGGCTTAAGGATTGCAAAGTACAAATTTTATTTTGTCTTCAAAATAACTCTGGGAGGTAGGTGCTATTGTTTTCCCCATTTTGCAGATGAAGAAATTAGGCAGACAGAGGTTAAGTGACTTGCCCAAGGTCACATAGCTAGGAAGTGTCTGTGGCTAGATTTGAATTCAGGATTTCCTGACTCCAGGTCCAGCACGCTATCCACGGCACTACCTACCTGTCTTTAGGTTTGCAAAGTGCTTGACAAATATTTCATTTGATCCTCACAATAACCCTTCAAGGTAAGTACTATTATTGCAATAATTTTGTAGATGAGGAAACTGAGGTTAAGTGACTTGCCCAGGTTCCACATGGTTTAGGACACCAGGTCTCTCTTGACTTCAAGTCAAGTGATCCTTCCAAAATAACAAAGAAATAGGAGAAAAAGAAAAGGCCACCTCATCTTCCTTTCTAAAAACTAGGGCTGGACTCACCAAGTGTTACTAAGGAGCTGCAAACACCTGACAGAGGCCCAATATCTGCTTGATAGAACTTTGGCCAGGATGCCAATTACCTCAACCAGACAGCAAGGCATACATGCAGGAGAACTCTCCAGGAAACATAGATGGGTCTAAGGTTTCAAATTCAATCTGAAATTGTGAGCTGAATTAACTGTACAAATCCTCTATCGATAAGTGCAGTGGAGGGAGGGTACCCTGATGATTTACCTTTAAACCTCATCATCTAGTCTCATCACTTTAGGGCACAGGATTATGGATCAAGGGTGAAGAGAAGGGAGGGGAATGGAGTAAGCATTTATTAAGTACCTACTATGTGCCAAATATTGTACTAAGTGCTTTACAAATACTATCTCATTTCATAATTAGATTAAGAATTGGAAAGGACCTTACAGGCATTTTAGTTCAACCACCTTATTTAACAGATGAGGAAATGAGGTCTAAGAAGTTAGGTGGTTTGCCCAGTGTCACACAAGTAGTGCTTGACAAAAATGATATTTGACTCCAAATTCACTATTTTACTTATTCAGTCATTTTTAGTCATGTCTGACTTTGTGACCCCATTTGAGGTTTTCTTGACAAAGATCTTGGAGTAATTTGCCATTTCCTTCTCCAGCTCATTTTACAGATGAGGAAACTGAGGCAAACAGGATTAAGTGACTTGCCCAGGGTCACACAACTAGTAAGCATATGAGGCTAGATTTAAATTCAGGAAGATGAGTCTTCTTGATTCTAAGCCCAGTGTTCTATTCACTGTGCCACCTAGCTGCCCCAAAACGTGTGTAAAGGGATACTATAATCTAGCACAGTACCATGAACATAGTAAGCAGTAAATAAATGTTTGTTGAACTGAACTTCCCTCACAATTGGTCCCCTATTACAAAATATAGCTCCTTTGCCTAGTATTCAAGTCCTGTTGAGAGGCAGTGTGGTGTAGTGGATAGGGTACCAGCTTGGGAATCAGGAAGACCTTGAAGGTTGGTAAGGAAAACTAAGGACAGAAAAAGGGATGAGTTTTGAAAATAAGCTAAATCGAGAGAAAAAATTGGAACAAAGAAGCAATAGGACCTTTGCTTGGGGTGGATTGGATGATGATAACTGATAATAGAAATACTATTTAATAATAGAAATGAACATAGAAATACTACAAGATTGCCAAAGTTTAAATATCCTGATTTTTTAAAAAAGGGAAGAGAACTAAGAGTCTAAGGCATATAGACCAGTGAGGTTGATTTCAAATGCTGGGAAAATGTCTTTTTTCTTCCTTTCTTTTCTTTCTTTCTTTTCTCTTTTTCTTCCTTCCTTCCTTCTTTCCTTCCTTCCTTCCTTCCTTTCTTTCCTCTCTCTCTCTCTATCACTGACTAGATTTGAATTCAGTTCCTCCTGACTCCAGGGCAAGCGCTCTATCCACTGTGTCACCTAGCTGCTCCTACAATAATTTCTTCTTAAAGAGATTTTTGGTGAGCATAGGGAAAAGACAGCCTGACTTCATTAAGAACATGTCATGCCAAACTAACCTGATTTCTTTTTTTTTTTTTGACAGGATTAATAAACCGGAAGATGAGGACAATGTCAATATGGTTGATCTAGATTTTGGCAAAGTTTTCGATAAAATATTTCATACTATTCTTGTGGAGAAGATGAGAAGAGGGATGCTAAATGATAATAAAAATAGATGGGTTCAGAACTGGTTGGATGGCCAGATTCACAGAGTAGTTCTTAATGGTGGCCAAGTTGACAGAAGGTCTCCCGAGGGTGCCCCAGGTACTACACTTGTCCCTGTGCTGTTTAACATGTACCAGTGACTTAGATAAAAGCATAGACAGCATACGCATGAAATGTGCACGTATCACAAAGCTAGAAGAGTACACACTATATGCATCAGGATCCCAAAAGATCTACAGTAATGATGTGAATTAAACAGCATGGGGTTGGGACTTGTCCAGGGTCACACAGCTAGTAAATGTCTGAGGCCAAATTTGAACTCATGAAGATTAGTCTTCCCGATTCCGAGCCCAGCACTATGTGCATTATGGCACCAACTAGTTGTCCCACCTGCCATACAGGCATTCAATAAATTCTTATTCCCTTCTCTCTTTCTGTATGAAAAGAGACGCTTACTATACGATGAGGGATCTAGAACGAGGAGGATCTTCAATGCCATCGAATTTAACTTCCTCATTTTTTCAGATGAAGAAATTTAGCCTTAAAGAATTTGAGGTGACCAAGATCACATAGGCAATACAGGGCTTCTTTTGAAACTGGTTCAAGATTTGAAAGGCAGCATGGCATTGTGGACATAGTAGTGGTCTTGGAGTATGGAAGTTGGACACTTCCTAGTTATGAGTTTTTAGACAAGTTACAATGTCTTTGAGCCTGATACTTCATCTATAAAATGACAGCAGTACCGCCTGTAGTATATGCCTGCTAGGGCTGTTGGAAGGCTCAGATAAGATAGCATATATAAATTGCTCTGACAACTTTAAAGCACATAATCAATGATTGCTATTTTTACTACAATGCCTCATATATAGTAAGCATTTAAAAAATGCTCATTTCATCAATCATTCATCCCTTCATTCTTATATTTGTCATTTTAGCCCCATGACAAAGATATATTTTATTTGCAAAAAAAATAGTATAGTGGTAATAGCAGTACTTGTGTGATGTACTCCAACACAATAAAATTTTTTGATGTGAATTGGGAAAAGGTCAGTACCACATTGAGACTTTACTTCCACCCCTTAACCTGGGCCAGGGCTTGCCATTGCCCATCATTTCAGCTTTCAGGAAGTCCCAGATGAAATCTTATCAGTTATCAACAGTTTAGGAGAAGTCAGAACTGGTTAGCTGCACAGTTAGTTAATTAAGGCAAAGCTTAATTATTTTAATCTGCGGAGAAAATGTGCATGGAAAGATATCTTCTTTGCTTTTCTTTGCCATGAAATCTTATTGGCAACTAGATGGTGCAGGGGATAGAGTGCTGGGCCTGGACTCAGGAAGTCCTGCCTTAGACACTTACTAGCTGTATGACCCTAGGCAAGTCACTTAGCTTCTGCTTGCCTCAGGTTCCTCATCTGTAAAATGGGGATAATAAAAGCCTCCACCTCTCAGTGTTGTTGTGAGGATCAAATGAGACAATAATTAAAAGCATTTAGCACAGTGCCTGGCACATAGTAAGAGCTAGCTAAATGTCAGTTATCTCTATCACCACCATCATTATCATCATCATTATCACCATCATCATCATCATCATCATCATCCCTGGACTTGGCATTACAAGCTTTCTGAAAGTAATATGGTTATTTAGATTTTAAAAAGCATTGACCACATATGAGTCCTAATATCTTTCAGTTAATTTATTTCTATGGTCTCTTCAACTGGGAGGTTCCTTTCGGCACTCTGAAGGACTCCCTGTTGCTGTTTCTTAAAACAGACATCAAGAAGTCATTTCTTCCTCATTCAATTTTCATAGTATTTTGTCTGGATTTCTCTTATCTCCTCTGTCTTTCGTTATACTTAATTCCACACATGACATGTATTCCTTGGAGACTATAAGTTCCTTGAGGGCAGGGATTGTGCCACTTTTCATGTTTGCATACTCAGCACAGCATTGCACTAAAATGGCAGCATTTTAGCTGAGACTTGAAAGAAACTAGGGATTTTAAGAGGTGGAGGTAAGGATTGAGGGTTGACCTCTGAAGGTGGTGGATCCATCCAAAGAACATAATTTTGGGGGCAGCTAGGTGGTGCAGTAAATAGAGCTCAGCCTTAAAGTCAGGAAGACTTGATTTCAAATCTGGGCTCAGACTCTTGATACTTACTAGCTGTGTGACTCTGGGTAAGTCACTTAACCCCGATTGGCTCACCAAAAAAAAAAAAAAAGAACAATATCTCTAAGGGCGGATGGATGAACACATGGACACATACATAGAGTCATTATTTGTGTTAACTCTTATAATTTGCAATTTTTTTTCATTTGCTTAGCATCAGTAAGAATAAACCAGTTTCTGTGACAAAATACCACTGAAAGTTGTAAAATACCAGCTACTTTATAACCTTCCTCAGCACCTCTCTTCCCCATGATCTAGAGGTACTATGGTAAAGTGGATAGTGTCACTTTTGGAGTCAGGAATAACTGAGCTCAAGTTCTATCCCTGACACATACTGGCTATGTGATTTGGGACAAATCACTTCCTGTCTCCATGCCCCAACCAATTCTCTAAAATTAAGTTGCAGGGCAGGTGCCAATCTTCATTAATAGAGGGAGTTCCTTCATTGGAAGTTCACTGTACCAAAGAAATCACAGGTAGAGTTAAAAAAAAAAATAAATCCCAATGATATCTACTTAAAGATGTTGAATGTATGAAAAGATTTGTGGGATTCTAAAGTCCATTTTTGATGCCTACTTGTAGTTTTGTGAAAATTTCACACCTAGACCACACATAGGGCAGCTAGGTGGTGCAGTGGATAGAGTGCCAGGCCTGGAGTCAGGAAGACTCATCTTCTTGGGTTCAAATCTGACCTTAGACATTTACTAGTTGTGTGACCCTCTGCAAATCACTCAACCCTGTTTGCCTCAGTTTCCTCATCTGTAAAATGAGCAGGAGAAGGAAATGGCAAACCGTTCCACTATCTTTGCCAAGAAAACCCCAAATGGGGTCATGAAGAGTTGGACAAGACTGAGCAACAACAATAACAGTACCATTAGACCATACATAAAAAGTCAATCACTTATTAAATATTAGCTAGTATTTGTTAAGCACTCCTATTATGTTGGGTGCTAAGGAGCTCAAATAGTCCTATAAGAATGGAAACTTTAGGGGCAGCTAGGTGGCACAGTAGATAGAGCTCTGGCTTTGGAGTCAGGAGGACCGGAGTTCAAATCCGGCCTCAGACACATGACACTTACTAGCTACGTGTCTGTGGGCAAGTCACTTAACCCCAATTGCCTCATCAAAAAAAGAAAAAAAAAAGGGAACTTTATCTTCATCATCTCTAGACTTGCTATGCCTAATGTAAGTCTCCCATAGTTAGCAGGCATTTAATATATATATGTATGTGTGTGTATGTATATATATATATGTATTTGCTGATGATAATAATGATGCTGATATTTTAAAAGGTAAGAACTTTCTGAAAATCATCATGGGAGATTTGAAATGGCAGATACAAAATTCTGGGATGAATACAAAACAGGTACAGCATTCGAGTAGGAGGAAAGGCCTGGCACGAATGTTGTTACAGAGGATGGAACACAAAGCAACATTTTCCTGTAGACATTTGGATTTGAGAGGGCATGTGGTTTGGTCAATGACATAATCAAGTGGCTGCAGGTTTTCTTGGTGCAGAAAACACTAGAGTAGCATTTTATTCCCTGAAAACCTCTCTGAAATACCTCAGGTTGAAGTGAGTCTCTCCCTAGCTGAAGTTTCAGTTGAAGAAGAGGTGTTGAATGCCATTAGGCTCCTTTTGTGTGGCAAAGCACCTGGTGCTGATTCTATTCCAGCTGAGATTTATGAGGCAAGAGGGTTCACTTCTCATACAGAAGCTGATGGAAATTTTCTGGGTTATATGGCAAGAGGAGATTATCATCCCCTCCCTGGAGTTCAAGGATACCTCCATTGTCCATTTCTATAAAGGTAAAAGAAATAGGTTGTCCTGTGACAATCACAGGAAGGGTCTCTCTCTTAGTCAGTGCTGGCAAGATTCTTGCCAGATCCCTCCTTAATAGCCTGATCCTTCACCTGGAAGATGGTCATCTACCCAAGAGCCAGTGTGGCTTCTGAAAGGGCCAAAGAATGATCAATATGGTGTTCGACAACTCCAGGAGAAATTCCAGGAGCAACACAAGGTTTGGACTCAATGTTTGTTGATTTGACCAAGGCCTTTGATACTGTCAGCCATGAAGGCTTGTGAAAGATCATGGCAAAATTTGATTGTCTGGAGAAGTTTATCAGTATTGTACAAGAAAGGATCATAAGATTACAGATTTAGACTAGGAAGGGACCTTTGAGGTCATTAGTCCAATCCTCTCATCATACAGATGGAGAAACTGAGGGTGAGGTTAAAAAAATATCTGCTCAAGGTTACATAGGGATGAAGTGATCAAGCCAGGATTTGAACCCAGCTTCCCTGATTCCAAATCTGCAGAGATCAAGATAGTCATTTATTTTTGGTATGACTTGGAATGAAAAAGAATGAAGGACAAGCCAGTGAGTGGCTAGGTCAAGTGGCCACTTCTGACATACCAAAATGTCTGGAGAGTCTTTGCCTAAGGGATGTGATTGCATTCCACATGCTAGTGGGATGAAATTTGTAATCAGATCTTCTGACCAAGCGACTGCTCTCTAACTTTAAACTTGTAATTTAATAAAATGTAAGAATGGCCGGCCCCCAAGTAACAAATCATCATCTTCCCTCCCGCAGAAATCAGACTGAAGCAAACAGGCAGCTGCTTGGCAAGCCTGCTCGATGCCTCAGAGGCTTCAGAGGGCGCTGGAGAGAACACGCCTATGACACGATCCACATTGACATAGTAGATTTCAAACAGCTGAGAGAGGTTAGAAGGCAGTCTGTGAAACACTTCATCATAGAGCATAGAAATTCCTAGCCACTGTCATTTCTGAGGCTTTTCTGAACAACTCCAACTCCCTCAGTTTCTAATATCTTGCCTCTCCAATTACATTGTACATTCTTACATATGTGAATGTTATCTCCCCAAATGGAATGCAAGCTCCCAGAGGGCAGGAGATGTTTTATTTTTGTCCTTTTATCTCCAAGGTTGTGGTTATTTGGTCATATCTGACTTTTGGTGACCCCATTTGGGGTTTTCTTGACAAAGATACTGAGATGGTTTGCTATTTCCTTCAGCTCATTTTACAGATGAAGAAACTGAGGCAAGCAAGGTTAAGTGACTAGCCCGGGGTAACATAGCTTAAGTAAGGGTTTGAGACTGGATCTGAACTCATGAAGAGGAATCTTCCTGACTCCAGGCTTGGCGCTCGGTGCACTCCACCTGCCCCTAGAATCCTGTTTCCTACAAAACAGAGTTCAGATGCTACCTCCTACAGTAGGCCTTCCCTGATCCCCCTCTAGTTGGCTCGCTCTCCCTCATCCCATTATGTTGGGTTTACCCAGTATGTATTTTGCATAAGAGTCAGAGAAGCATAGTAGATAGAGAAATTTAGAAAAAGCTGGGTTCAAGTGCCCTGGGTAAGTCACTTACCCTAGGCAACTCTCTAAGAATAAGTTGTAGAATATCTGCTGATCTGCCCTAGAAGAAGGACATACCCTCACATGGAGGGCTTTAAAATAATGAAATCATAAACCTAGCTTTTTTTAAAAAACAGGTATAAATACTTTTCTGTCTACATGTTGTTTGCATGAAGTAGACTGTCTGCTTCTTGACTGCAGGGCACATTTCAGTATTGTTTTTATAACCTGAGTAGGCAGCACAGTCTCTGGTACCTACACTTGATGCTTTTTTCATTTGATCTCACTAAACTTGTTCCGTTTGGTCTAAGAGGACAGAATGAAAAACAACAGGTTGAAGTTAGAAAGAAGCAAATCTAGGTTTGATCAAGGAAAAACATTCTAACAATAATAGCAGGGGTCTTTAATGTGAGACTGGAGAACTTTTTTTAAAGAATATCCTTATAAACATATTTCAATATAATGGTTTTCTTTGTAATCCTATGTACTTTATTTTATGCATTTAAAAACATCATTCTGAGGAAGGGTCTCTAGGCTTCCCCAGACTGTCAGAGGGGTCCATGACACCAAAGGTTTGGCCCCTCTGAACTAGAGCTATCTAAAAGACTAATAGGTTGTCACTGAGAATAGTGAGTACCCTTCATTTGTGGTTTTTAATCAAAGGCAGCATGACTGCTTATCTGTAAGTTGAAGAGGGGATCTTTTTTCAAAATTGTGGGTTGAGCTACATCTCTCACAGCTGAGTGTTGAAGTGGATAGAGCACTGGGTCTAGAATCAGGAAGGCCTGAGTCCAAATCCAGCCTCAGACACTTACTAGCTGTGTGACCCTGGGCAAGTCACTGCTATCTGCCTCAGTTTCTTCAACTGAATAATGGAGAATAACAGCACCTATCTCCCAGGGTTGTTGTAAGGATCAAATGAGATAATATTTGTAAAGTGCTTGGCATAGTGCCTGGCACCTAGTAGGAGCTTAATACATGCTTGTTTCCTTCCAAATCTGAAATTATAGGGTTATTTCTTTTATTTTACTGAGGAGACAACTTTAGGTCTCAAAAGTTAGCTAACTTACTCAAGCACACAATCAGTAGCACAGCTGGGCTAGAAACTAAGCTTTCAGTCTTCTTCACTATGGCTAAAAGCAAATAAAAATCACAAAATCAATACAAAAACCCAGTCTACATGTTTCATTCCAGATTTCTTCTTTTGTTGCTGTCTGGGAGGGAGAAAAGAAGAGAAGCATTTCTGCTCTTTACCCAACAGCCAAGGCCCACAGGACTATTCTGGTAGAAATGATTCAGTGCTTTGCCTTAGGGACACCAGGTACTGCAGGAAACGCTGACATGATGAACAGGTCCTGAGAAAGGCCCAGAGCAGAGACCTGCCACCCTAAATGAAGATGGACAATTCCTAGAGAATAATCGAATGAATCTGAACTGATCTCATTCTCCTCTAAAACTTACTCCTTCTTTAAGGTCCAGTTCAAATCTCAGTTCTTCTATCAGGTCATATTAAATGACTCTAATTTCCACTCTTCCCTTCCCAATCTCTGCCTTCTCTGCATTAATTGTCTATGCTTTATTTTGTCAGGTGGCACAATGAGAAGACCACTGGGCATGAAGTCAGGAAGACTTGGGTTGAAATCCTGCCTCGGATACTTAGTAGCTGTTTGACTAAAGTCAGTTTGTCTCTGTTTGCCTTGGTTTTCTCAGCTGCAAAATGGAGATAACAGTTCCTTTTAACGTTGTTGTGAGAATAAAACAGTATTTGTAAAGTGCTTTGCAAACCTTAAAATGCCATATAGTGCTATCATTATTGTTAATAATAATTGTTTTTAGACTTGTATTATTCTTGAATTGTCTCCTGTGCATATGACTTGTTTCTCTAAATAGACTAGAAGCATACTAAGGACAATGATCCTATCTTATACCTTTTATAACATCCACAGTACCTAACAGCACTGGCTGGGCATGTAGAGACAGTGAATAAATACTCACTTACTTAGTGCAGAAATGAACCCATGTTGAGCTAAAATCAATGTTTATTACTCAATACCCAACTGAGCTTGGAATTAGGGCCTTTTTTTTAGGGCAGGTACAGTCAATACTTGCAAATTTAGTTTGTAGATTAACCTGACTTTTTATTTGTCCTCCTTTTCCCTTAGGTCTGGCAATTCCGTTCCTTGTTAACACCTTCACCTTCTTACATTCAGCAGACTCTGGGTCTGAATGACCTCTGGGGTCCCTAGAAACTCTAGGATTCTGTGAGTTTAGAGTGGGCAAGGAGGAAAATGGAACCAAAGAAAAATCAGTCAATTTGGCTGGTGGTTATTAGCTCCAATAAAAGGGAAGTGATGGAAGAATCTCATGGAATCATACGGTTTAGAATGAGAAGGAGCCTCAGAGTCTAGTGGGGCCCCTAGTCCAGCAGATTCTTAACCTGAGTTCTGAGAATTAAAAATTTTTTAATAATAATATTTCTATATTATTAGTTTCCTTTGTAATCATATGCATTTTATTTTAGATATTTAAAATCATTCTTCTGAGTAAGAAGCTATAGGCTTCACCAGAGAACTAAAGGGGATCAGGACACAGAGAAGGTTAAGAATGCTCGATCTTGTCTTACTTCCTTGTTTAACATATTATATATAGATATATATGCATATATGTACACACATGTATGTGTATATGTGTACACACATGTATATATACATGTACTATATGTAGACATACATAATATATATTCATATTACAAAGCACATTATCTTATACATCATTTTATTTAAGTCTCAAAGCAACCCTGTAATGTAGGGCAGTGCAAATACTGTTATTCCCATTTTAACAAGTGAGAAATGGAAACTTAGAGAGGATAAATGACTTCTCCATGGTCAAAGAGCTACTACATGTTTTTGATGGTATTTGAACTCAGGTCTTCTTGACTTCATGTGAAGCACACCACAAACCATGCCAGGCTATTTCTCTAAGGTGGAACAGACTTAGAGAGAGGAATTACTTGCCCAAGATTACATAGGAAGCAGAGTTAGATAATAAATGAATGAAAAAGCATCCCTAACCTTACCCATTACTCAATGATTTAGCCATTTTAATTGTTTGGGATTCTTCTCCATTGTCCTTCATGGAAATGGAGACTATGGAGATGGTTTAAGAACGAAATTAAAGATTTTAAAGGAAGGAATTAATTTAAGGAATTAAGGAATTAATTTAATGAATAAAGGAATTTAACAGAATTAAAGAAGTTAAAGGAAGATCATCTTTGATGGCATGAATTTTCACAAACATGATAGTAATTCACACTCATACAGCACCTGAAAGTTAGCAAAGTCCTTTCCTTCCCAACAACCCTGATATTTAAAGAATGCAGCCATTTTTATTACCATTTTAGAGATAAGGAAACTGAGGTTTTGCAAATTTGATTCAAACCCAGGTCTCCTGACTCCAAAACAAGGGCTCTTTCCACTATGTCATGTTGCCTCCAAGAGAAAAAGAGCAAGAACTTTCATTCAATCAATGCACAACTGGTCATTGGCATGATGTGTAAGGATACATAAAATCATTCACTATAGGTCTTTGTATTTGACATGATTCATTTTTCCTGATTAACTGCGCCCCTGCCTGGAGGCAGGGGGATAATCTAGACTAGCAGTTCTCTTTTTCTTTTTTTTTTCTTTTTTTTTTTTGTTGATACAAATGGGGTTAAGTGACTTGCCCAGGGTCAAGACATATTTTGTGTCTGAGTGCAGATTTGAACTCAGGTCCTCCTGACTCCAAGGCCAGAGCTCTATCCACTGCACCACCTAGCTGCCCCAACCAGTAGTTCTCAAAGTGTGGTCCAGGAACCCATGGGAGTCCCTAAGACACTTTCAATGAGTCAAAACTTTTCATAAGAATATTAAGACATTATTTTTCACTCTCATTCCCACTTGAGTGTAGAGTGGAATTTTCCAGAGGCTACAATATGACGTGTGCAGCAAAGATTTAGCTGCAAAAGTGAAGACTGAATTAACATCTCTCTGCAACATTGTACTTTTGCCTTCCAAATGGACAAATCTCCAGGTGGAGCTGGACTTTCTGTCTTGCTTCTATTCATCTGGAATCAGCACCAACTAATCATTGAAAGCCTTCTTTCATGGGAATGCTTGGCAACAAACACAAGTGGTGTTGAAATATTCTGAGTGCTGAATAACTTTTCTAGAATCTTGTGGTTTATCCTTGAACAACTGGGTTGACATTTGCACTAATGAAGCAAAAGCAGCGGGGGGTAAAACTGCTTGCACCTTAGCACAATCAAGGCAGTCGTATTATTCACCACCACACACTCAAATAAAAAGACCAGTTTTACTTAAGAATGCCCTTGATAAAGCAATAAAAGTGATTAATTTCATTAAATCATGACTCTTGAGTACACATCCTTTTAATATTCTGCATGACAATATGGAAAGGACACAGAGAGCCCTTCTTCTGCATATGAAAACGTGATGGTTTATCTGAAGGAAAAGCACTTGTATGATTATTTGACTTACAAGCTGAACTAGCTTCCCCTCCCCCACTAAGGAAGACCATTTTTATTGAACGAATGACTTAGCATAGTCCCTGGTACAAAGTAGGTGCTTAACAACTACTGACTGATTAACACACAATGTTAAGTCTAACAGACTTGGATATTGGGGCAGACATTTTCTGGAAAATGAATCAACTGAGACTGTCACTTCAAGGAAAACAACTGACAGTATTTGTTGCTAATGATAAAATTCAAACTTTCAAGTGAAAAAAACTTGTATCTGTCACCCTGAGCCCGACAGCTTCCAAATACTTAAAAATTTTTTTGATGAGATCAGTAGTGACATTAACAAGTGTGATTTTTTTTTGATACTGTATAATGAAATGTGTCACATTTAGAAGATATGTAAAATTCAGTGAAACAATATTTTCCAAATGACTAATTCATGATTTTACAGAATCATACATGGGCAAAAGATCTATTCAAAGTGTACAACACAACAATGGATTATAATGTAATGTAACAGAGTATGAAAAGTTTGTAAGTATAGGTTCAGATTCTACACTGTAACTAAGCTTTAAGAAACTATTGCTTGTATCAAAGAAGAATATCACAACTATCTGAAAATGCTATTAAAATACTCCTCTCCTTTCCAACCACATATCTGGAGGAGGCTGGATTTTCTTCATATACTTCAAACCAAACAACTCATCACAACAGATTGAACGTAGAACATATGAGAATACAGATGTCTTTTATTTAGCCAGACATTAGATATATGCAAAAATATGTAAAATAATACTTTTTTTCTTACTTTTTTATTTTAGAAATATAGTAATTTTTCATTATCTTTTGTTAATATGTGGTGGGTTATTTTTATTTTAAATGAATTAATAAGTAAAGACTTTAAAATTTTACCAGCTTAATTAATTAATTAATTAATTAATTTTTAGCTAGGCAATGGGGTTAAGTGACTTGTCCATGGCCACACAGCTAGTAAGTATTATGTGTCTAAGGCCGGATTTAAACTCAGGTCCTCCTGAATCCAGGGCTGGTGCACTATCAACTGCGTCACTTAGCTGCCCCTCTTAATTTCTAATATGTTAAATATTACCATATAATGGTAATAAACAAATAAACAAAAGCTCTTTGGGGTCCTCAGTGATTTTTAGAGTATAAAGAGTGTAAAGGGGTCCTGAGACCAAAAAAGTCTGAGAACTGCTGATCAAAACTGATTTTGGGAATTAACAGACTGTCTAGCTGCCTAGTAACTATTAAAAATTACTTAATATTTCTCAGTTGGCCTTATGCATAGGTAGAGTGGGCAGCTGCTTGCATGGCATTTGCCCTCAAATATATTCTCTTGCCCCCAAAGCAGCCCTCTTACTTGTTTGCCCCTGAGGACATAATATTAGAGTCTCGTTCCCCTAGGTTAAGCCCCTGCTGCTGACTTAAGGCATGTTCTTTGAAAATATAAATAATCTAAGTAGAAGTAATATATTAAATAATTATTTCCACCTTCAGTTTTTGAAATGTTCTTTCTTCTGCTGTGGGCAGGACCATGGTTCCAGGAGAGAGAATGGAATACAATGGCAATAACCTATATTTATTTTTGTTTGCTTGTTTATCTTTCATTTTACTTAGTTTTCAGTAAACAAGTATTTATTTTTTCTCCATCCCATTAAAAGGAAAAAAAAAAACCTTTTATAACCAATATGCACAGCAACCTACATTTTAAAAGCACCTACTATGTGCAAGGCACTGTGTTAGGCACTGGGAGCTTAAAAAGATGTCAATCCTTGTCCTCAAGAAGCTTCAGTACTATTGAGGAATAGGACATTCATGTAGATAAATTTTTTGTGGGGTCAATTTTAAATAGATTCTATTCTTCATAACAAGAGATGCATTTCCATTTGTTTACAGTATAGATAGAGTGTAATGTTCACTTCTCCCCCTTTGCACACATCCAAGTAGTTTAGAATGCTTAGATTTACACAATAACTTAAATATTGCTTTTAAACTGCCACTTTCTTGGCTACAAATTTCAGTCCTTCAGTTTTTGGAAAACTGTGTGGAATGTCTTTCTTCTAGTCTTTTTAGTCAACTTCTTCAATAATGAGTCCAGGAGAAGTACTTCTGGATGGAGCTGCTCCAGCCCCTGGGAATCTACCAGGCAGGTCTCCTGGCATGCCTCCACTCTAGTACAGCTCAGAGTTGGGGTTGCAGACCTTCTCCAGTTCTTTCTGCTGATACTCAAATTCTTCCTTCTCAGCAGTCTGATTCTAATCTAGCCAGTTGCTTACTTCATTACATTTGTCAAGGCTGTTTATCTTCATCAATTTTGCTTTTGTTTCTCATTCTCTATTGTGGCCTTCATTTTATAAGCATAAGATTCAAGAGAGTTCTTAGAAGATACCTTGTGTCTCTGCTTTTCATCTTCAGTCTTCTCTTTCTCAGCCTCTGAGACCATCTGCTCAATATCCTTTTTGCTCAGATGACCTTTTCCATTGGTCATGGTGATCCTGTTCTTCTTGTCCGTGCTCTTTGCCACGTCACACTGAGGATGCCATTTGCGTCAATAACAAACGTTGCCACAATCTGAGGAACACCCTGGGGTCAGGAGGGATTTCTGTGAGCTCAAACTTGACAAGTAGGTTGCCATCTTTTGTCACTGTAAACTGGTTGAATGAACAATAAGTCTATGTAGGCAGACAGATCTGTGTCTGCTTGGGAGGCATGGTGGTTGATTAGAATTGTTAAAACTCCACAAGCAGTTTCAATACCAAGGGAAAGGGGAGTGACATCCAATAGCAGCAAGTCCTGAACATTCTAAGATTTATCTTCAGACAAAATGGTAGCCTGGAGAGTCAAATCATGGGCAACGGCCTCATCAGGATTGTGATTCTTGTGGAGCCCCTTGCTATTGAAGAAGTCCCGTAGAAGTTTCTGGATTTTAGGTATATGAGTGGAACCACCCACCAGTCGATTTACATAGTTTGGCATCCCCCTTAGGGTCTTTTCCACAGGTCTAGTGTGCCACAGAAGAGATCAACAACTAGCTTTTCAAAATGGTCAGAAGTTATAGAGATACAGACATTTATTTCTTCATAGAAGGAGTTGACCCCAGCCTGGTCCTGTAAGAGAGGGAACTCTTTGAACATTCATAAGTGGTGCACAGTTGGTGGATAGCTTTCTTGTGCTCATTGATGTCCTTCTTGTACTTTCACCTGAACTCAGCAATGAAATATTTGACCACTTAGTTGTCAAAGTCCTTCCCATCCAAATGGATAACCCTACCTGTAGATTTTACTTCAAAAATGCCCATTTTCATGGTAAAAATGGAGACATCTAAAGTGCTACCTCCAATATCAAAGATCAACATATTTCTCTTAGTATTAACCTTTTTGTCCAAGCCATAAGCCATAGCAGTAGAGTTGGTTCATTGATGATTCAGAACATATTGAAACCAGTGATAGCTCCAGCATCTTTGGTGGCCTGCTGTTGGAAATTGTTGAAGTAGGCTGGCACTAAGACGACAGTATTTGTGACAGTCTTCCCAAGGTAAGCTTCATCAATTTCATCTTGGTCAAGACCACAGAAGATATTTCTTCTTGGTCTCTCTTTTGTACTCCACTTGGACCTTAAGCTTGTCTACATCATTCACCACCATGATAGGTCAGTGCTTCATGACCAAGTTGCATCATAAACTCTGCAAACAATCAGACATCTGGTATCAAAGACTGTATTGAGGGTGTTTATTGCAACTTGATTGTCTGCAGCATCACCAATTAAACATTCTGTGTTGGTGAAGGCAATGTAGCTTGGAGTCATCCTGTTTCCTTGGCCATTAGCAATGATCTCCATTTTCTCATGTTGGAAGACTCTCACACAAGAATAAGAATACATTAGAACGTAAGCTCTGGGAGGGCAGGGATTAATTTTGCTTTTTTTTTTTTTGTATATCCAGCATTTAGTAAAGGTTCTGGCAAATAAATCAATGCTTTTTGATTGATTAAAAATTCTAAGGTACTGGAAAGCCATTGGTGTTTAATGGCATTTCAATATGAATACTGAAATCAAGAAAGATAAAGATAGGGAATGGGCTGGGGAAATAGACGACAAGCCAAGTATTGAATTCCTTGAGAAAGGAATGGGAAGTCCATTGGACAATGTAAAATTCAAGAGAGGCAAGATTGCTGAGTGATGCTAGAAAAGAAAGAGTCTGGAACCAACTGTGACAAAAAACACAACAATTTTTCCACCTGATTTAGTATGTTGGAGAGTTTGAGGAAAAGTGCTCCCAGTACTGGAGAGCATGGCAAAGGTATATAGTATGTTCTGGAGGGAACCATATTTCTGCAAGTGAGTCCATTAGAAAGAGATATATGCAGATGCAACTAGGTAGCACCATGGACAGAGCACTGGTCCTGGAGTCAAGAAGACATGAGTTCAAATCCAGCCTCAGACGCTTACTGTGTGACCCTGGGCAAGTCACTTAATCCCAATTGCCTTAAAAAAGGAAAGAAATAAAAAGATAAATAGGATGAAGGGAAGTTTAGCAACAAAAATCAGGGTTTCCAGAGGAAAGAGTGGGAGGGTAGAGGAAGATAGGGATTACAAAAAAGGCTGAGCCGGATAGGGCTAATAGTGAATGTGTCAAGAGCTAAGGGGCACTTCGGGGCCATGTGGTCCCACCTCTCCATTTTATAGATAAGAAAACTAAGGCCCAGAGGGTTTAAGTGACTGCCCAATGTACCAAACACAGTAAATGTGAGAGGGAAGATTTGAACTTGTTTTCTGGATCCAGAGACATGCTTTTTTCACTCTAGTATATTATTTCACTTCCCGGATGATGAAGGAATCGCAGGGATCAGAGAATCAAGAGGTAGGAACTTGCTAGCCATTTGACAGTGGGAGCATCAAATATGGAGAAGTTTATAGACTTAATTATTCTCAGGGTTCTAATTAGAACATTGGTAGGAAGGGACCTCTGTCCGTGGTGTCTCCCAGGTGGAATTCCCTATTTATTTAGAGCAAAGGGTAGTGGTGCTGATGGAAATGGAAGGATGACCTGGAGTCAGGAGGACTTGAGTTCAAATCCAGCCTCAGACCAAACACTTGACACTTACTAGCTGTGTGACCCTGGGCAAGTCACTTAACCCCAATTGCCTTTTAAAAAAAATTAAAAAAAAATTAAATTAGAAATGGAAGGATGACAAAGGAGGCCATTGATACTTCTATCTTTCTCTATTAACATCCTTGTGGTGGACCAGGGCTAGGAATCAAAAGTAGGAATGGAGGAAGCAAAGCCTCTACTTTTCATTAGACAATCAAGTAGTATTTGACCAGGGGCAGCTTCAGGCATCCAGATCCCATTGCAGAGCAGGTGACATACCCCAGAATGTCAGCTCTGCTCACTGTACCCTCCAAGATACCCAGAAGAGAAAAAGAAGGCTGTCCAAAGACAAACTTTATCTACTATATCATTTGGTATGTAGCTGGCACTAATAAGTGTCACAGACAGCTAAGTGATACAGTGGACAGAGCATTGGGCTTGGAAACAGGAAGACCTGAGTTCAAATCTGACCTCAGATACTTACTAGCTCTTTGACCCTGGGCAAGTCACTTAACCCTGCTTGCCTCAGTTTCCTCATCTGTAAAATGAGTTGGAGAAGGAAATGGAAAACTACTTCAGTATCTTTGCCAAGAAAATCCCAAATGAGGTCATGAAGAGTCAGATGTGACTGAAATGATTGAACAACAGTAACAATAATTGTAACACTTATTCATAGGTATTCACAGAATTAGGTCACTTAGTCCAACAACCTTATTTTCCAGATGAAGCAACTGAGGCCTACAGAGGGGAAGTGACTTGTCCATGATTTCATAGGTAATCTATAGCAGCCCAGGGATTCACTCCCAGGTTCTCCAATTCCCAAAACCTAGACTGTTGCCCCATATGCTACAACTTCACTGCCTGTGTTAATTCTCAGAAAACATTTAGCCCAACACTTTCAGTCTTATAGACACAAAACATGAAACAAAGAAAGGTCAAGGGATTTGCTCAAGGTCACACAGTAAGACTAGAGGTCCTTTTTTTTTTTTCTGATTCTCAGCCTTGTGTTCTTTCTACCACAACACTAAAGTTACAACGTTAGAACATCAGAATGTCTTAAGGCTTACACAATTATTACCTAACAGCAATCCTATAAGAAAGGTAATGAAAATATTATCCTCATTTTACAGATGAGGAAACTGACACTCAGTGAGTTAAATGACTTTCCCAACTTCATGTTTGATGTCAATTCCTCCCATTTGAGATCCAATGCTCTTTCCATTCTGTCTTGCTAGGAGGGCAGCACCACATTTGGGTATACTTGGGCCCTAACCTGAAGACCCTGCAGTCAATTACTTATGTTTTGATGTGCACTGTAACAACTCTCAGGATCCCTGACTTATAAAATTCCTGTGTGTACCCCTGCATCTACCGAGGCACTCATACCACGTTGCCTCTTCAAAAAAGCCGGTCAGAACTTTTGCACACAGCTAACTTAAAAAAAAAAAAATGCATCCAAGGCCAGAGTAGAATAAACTCTCATGTCCTTCTTCTATCCCTGCTTTCTGCTGAAAAGAGACAACACAGCATTGCCTTGAAAATGTCACGAGTGGAGATGTGGTCACTGCCACATGGCAGTGCCTGAAGGTCTTAAATCTAATGTTACTCAACAGCAGCAGTCTGCTTCCCTTTGGTAATAAAAGCCATTACCTGACTGTTTAAACATCTCAACTTTCCTCCCTATTTCACAGTTCATAAAGCACCTTTATGATGTGAAAGGACTTTTTTTAAAGGAAGATATAAGACAGCATGGTTTTTTTTTTTTCTTTCCCCTCCCTTGATTGCTTATTACTTCCCACAAGCTATGAACTGGTGATATTGGAACATTGTTGTCCTAATTGCCCACTTCTATTAGGATGCCAATGCACTGGGCCTTGTCCTGACCCAACCCCCACCACCTCTTTTCCTTTCTTCCATGGTCTCGCTGTGTGCCTGGCATCAGCACCTCTGGGGCTGAGGTTAATGCATACACCGTACAACTCATTAACTGCACATTAGTATCAGAGCCAAGAATCAACATGATTGATCCAACAATATGTTTGGACTTGGGTCAGAGTCTCAGCTGAGGACTCATCAAAAGCAAAGGTCAGCAGCCTGGCACCAGCATGAACACATTTCTTTCAAACTAGCCATTGGGGAAGGTGACTAATATGGGTCCTCATTAAAAATTGAAGAGAGGAAAAAATCCTTTGGAGCCCCCAGTGAGCCTCCACTGTGATCAATTTGCTTTTCAACCCTTGTGAAGAGTTTATATGGCTTGTCACCAAGACAGCAGAGGGCCATAAGTCAGAATGCCATAATCATATTTCCAGGAATCAAATACCACTTGGTCGGTATCTAAGGAAGCTGAGTGACTTTGTGAGCAGAGATAATTTCATAGGGACTGGAGAAGAGCCCTTAACTCCAAATGTTTTCTGTCAAGGGAACAACATAAGCCAGTTCTGGTTTTATGAAAAAGAAGATGACGTGAACAAATTTTTAAAAAGAGTCAATTTCTTACTCAGCCATGAAATGAATCACAACAGTCAATCAATCAACAAAGATTTATTAAATGCCTGTGCTGCATGTTGGAGAGAATACAGTTTGGATATTATAGGAGCAATTGCAGCCCTGAGTAGAGAGGAAATGGACCTCTCTCCTTTTATTGGAGAGGTGGGGGACTATGGATGTGGAATGTTGCATATCAGTTGGCTTTGTTTAATTATTTTCCTTTGTTACAAGAGAAGGTGGAATGGGTGTGGGTGGAGAGAGGTGTATGGAGGGAATGGGGAATAGGAGGAAAAGGAGGAAGAAAAAGGGGAAGATGGAGGAGAAGGAAGGAAGATAAATCTTAGATAAGACAAGTTCCCAGCAAGGAGATAAGACTCCAACACAGAAAGGGTTATGATAAATACTATTGTTTGATAAGTTCACTGGAGAGTTCAAAACAAAGTGTTATGTTAGTTAGCATGGTTGATACAAAACAACTGGGGATGCTTCTTGGACAACGCAGAATTTAACATGGGCTCTAAATTTGAAGGAGACTTCAGCAAACGTAGAAAGAGAGCAAGTACTCCAGGCAGAGTGAAAGAGCCCAAGCAGAGGTATGCAGGAAAGTGCAGGTGTATGCTTAGGGAGGCAGAGGTTTGTCCAGTTGGATCAGAATATAGTGTGTAAAGTGGACTAAGGTGAGTAAAGAGATTGTAGAGGTACAAGCGTACTGACTCCCACATACCTTACAATTTCGTTTCAAATTATTCCCCTTCTAAGTACTCTTGGTTCCCGTCAGATGGGTTTGCTAGCTAGCTATCTACTTTCTAACTGCCTTAATGAAAGTGGTTCCCCAGGTCTGGAGAGCACTCTCTCTTCACCTCTGCCTTATGTTCATTGGCATCTCCCCAACATAACGCAAACTTCTCAGGGGCATAGATTTAGAGGCCACAGAGTCCAATTTTCATTTTCCGGATGAGGAAACTGAGGGTACAGTGAGGGTATGATTTGTGCGAGGTCGTACAGCTAGCATCTGATGCAGAATTTGAACTCAGGTCTTAATGTTAACTCTAGCAATTTATTCCCTACA
This sequence comes from Vombatus ursinus, assembly GCF_900497805.2. Classification (NCBI taxonomy): domain Eukaryota; kingdom Metazoa; phylum Chordata; class Mammalia; order Diprotodontia; family Vombatidae; genus Vombatus; species Vombatus ursinus. The sequence goes on along the minus strand of NW_020950062.1, from coordinate 3,871,088 downwards.
CCACTGACAACCTCATCTAGCTGCCTCCCTTGAGGGAAGGGTTTGGGCTTTGTATCCTTTGTACCGAGCAGATTGCCTTGCATGTAGTTGATACTCAATATTTGTTGAAAAGAATTGAATTTCAAGTGTAGAATTTCTGTAATAGGTATCCCATAATGTATTTTACAAGTACTGCTCACACATTGCTATCCGCTTCTACTTTAAGATTCCAAGCCTTGTTAAGTACAGAACAATTTCTGCACGAAATGAAGGCATTCTTTAGTCTATCACACTGCTTATGTCTTAGGGACACCTTCTACTACTAAATTTTGAGTAAGACTATCGATATTCAATAACATTTATTAAGTACCTAGTATGTTCTAGGAGGGTAGCTAGACAGGATAGTGGATAGAGTGCCAGGCCTGGACTTAGGAAGACATATCTTCCTGAGTTCAAATCTGGCGTCAGATATTCACTAGGTGTGTAACCCTGGGCAAGTCACTTAACCCTGTTTGCCTCAGTTTCCTAATCTGTAAAATGAACTGGAGAAGGAAATGGCGAACAACTCCAGTATCTTTGCCAAGAAAACCCCAGATGGGGTCACCAAGAGTCAGACTCAACTGAAATGACTGAACAAAATAATGTGCTAGGCACTGAGCTAAGTGCCAGGGATACAAATGCTAAAAGAAAGACATTCCTTGCCCTCAACAAACTTACAATTGAATGGGGGAAGATGAGACACAAAAGGAAACAAGAAAGGGAGGAAGGGAGGGAGTACCAGATGCCAGTATTCTCTTACTATCAATTTCATTTTTTTTAAAAGGGCAGAATAATGAGGTAAACAATCAGTGGTCAATGTCTTAGCGACTACTGGAAAGCCAATACTTATGGCTAAAAGCAGGTCAATTTGGGGCATTTTGTTTTGCTTAAAAAAACAAAACAAATCCTCCTTGCTGTGTTTAAAATTATAAAGCATGTGACCTTTCCTCTAGAAAATCAAAACAAAAAGCTCTCCTTTTTTTTTTCTTCAAAAGGTCAGACCAACCAGAGTATCTGATTTATTAGAATGATTCAGAGACACTGCTTTTATTTTCAATCAAAACATTTTCTTGGCAAAGTCACGTAAATACCTTTTTTACCATGACTACCACCAGACATGCACAACACAATCAGTACTGTTTCTTATTCTGGTGCTGCCTACCTCCTGCAAGAGAGTACAGTGAAGGGAGGGTTGTGTACTGTTGGATCAAGGACAGCTGGAAGGGACTTGAAAGATGTTTTACTCCAACAGTCAAATCTTATAGATGAGTGAACAGATAACTAGAGGAGGGAATTGACTCTATCATTGCCAGACTGCCAAGAATGAAGAACATGGTGAGAAGAAAGGAAGTAGAGGTACTTACTGTAGACAGTCTTTTCAAGGACTTTAGCCACAAAAGAGGAGAGATACAGGATGATAGCTAGTGGAGATGGACTAATCAAGTGAAGAGTTTTTGAAGATGGAGTAGATGACCATTTCCCAAAGACCTATCTAGTGCTTTTCCCCTAACACTATGATGAAATTCAGGACCTTTTTTCCCCCAAAGATTTCAGGGAATGTTGATTTTTAAAAATACATTTGTATTGATACCTTTTGTTTTTATATTACCCACATTTTTCAAATCTACTTATCCTGCCCTAACCTCTCTGCTGGCTTCCAGTCTATCATCTCCAACTGCTTTTCAGATATCTTGAACTGCATGTCCTACAGATAGCTTAAACTCAACAAAAACTGAACTCATTATTTTTCCTCTTAAACCCTTCCCTCTTCAAATTTCCTTATTACTGTCAAGGGTACCACCATCCTCCCAGTCACCCAGGTTCAAAACCTGCTGTCATCCTCAACTCCTCGCTATCTCTCACACTTATATCCAATCTGTTGCCATGGCTTGTTGATTTCACCTTCGCAGCATTTCTTGAATATGCCACCTTCTCTCCCCTGATACTGGCACCACCCTGATTCAAACCCTCATCACCTCAATCTTGGACCACTGCTTATGGGATTGACTGTCACAAGTCTATCCTCACTCAAATCCATCCTCCACTCCCCTGTCAGACTAATCTTCCAAAAGTGCAGATCTGACCAAGTTAACCACCCCCCCCATTCAATAAATGCCAGTCACTCCTTATCTATCACCTGTAGGATCAAATAAAAAAAATCTGTTTGGAGTTCAAAGACCTTCATAACCTAGCCCCATTCACCTCCTTTCCAGTGTTCTTACATTTTTCTCCCCACCACATTTTCTTCGATCCCGTGACAATGTCCTGTGGCTGTCCCATGCCTAGGTAGCATTCATATAAGAAATCTAGAGATAACTCTTCCCAAAAACTTAATCTTTGTTTGACTTTTTTCCCCCCTACAAACCTCTTGCCATAACTTGATTGATCAATATTTCTTCATCTTCTTTCCCCTTTTCACCCACTAAGGGAGGGAAGAACAAAAAGCTAAGGAAATGAGGAGGGGGAAGGAAAAGAACGGACAGAAAACTCACAGAAGATCCTAATTAATATCTGCGAGTGAAGTGACAAGGTCATGCTTTTCTTTTGAAAGCTCTGTTAGCAATACAGTTGAAGAATGATTCAGGGCAAGTGACCAAGGAGCTAGGAATTTAAACAGGAAATGGAAGGGTAAGTGAGTAGCAGAAATATTGCAGGGGAAGGAAGTAAATAAGCACTTATATGCCTACTATGTGCCAGGCACTGTGCTAAGTATTTTATAAGTATCATCTCATTTGATCTTCACAACCATCCTGAGATGTAGCTTTCATTTTGCCTCCTTTTTTTTTTAACAGTTGAGAAAACTGAGGCAAACAGAGTTAGATGACTTGTCCAAGGTCACAATACTAGCAAGTATCTGAGGCCAAATTTGAACTCAGATCTTCCTGACTTCAGGCCCAGTGCTCTATCCACTGCACCACCTAGCTGCCTTTCACCACGCTGGAGAAAGTTATCGTTTTATTGCTACTAGTAGAAAAAGTATTTAGAAGTCAAATTTAAAAACTACCTCTCTCTTGCTTGGTACATAGTAAGTACTTAATGCATTTTCATTCATTCATTCATTCTTTGACTAAGTAATGGAATGTATCTCAATGACATTTACTTCCATGTATTATTAATAGCTGACATATAGCCAGAAGCAGGCTCTCTTAAGAAACACTCCTCTGCTTCTTTCACTAGCTCTTCTTTCTCTTCCTACACCCTAAATGTGAGCATTTTTTCACAATTCCATTATTGGGTTTCTTCTACTCTTTCTGTACATTTTTTCCTTGGAAATTCTCTTCACTTCTACAGGAGAGGTAGCATGGTATCATGGAATATTTATGTGGCATAATGGAAAATTTATTGCTGGTGACCTTGGGCAACTCACTTAATACCAACCTTCCCCCCTCCTCCATTCAATCCTTACTTTCCTCATCTGTGAAATGAGTGGCTTGAATTAGATTCCTTCTGAATTCCTGAATTCCTCTGAGATTCCTTCCAGCTCTAGATCTATCCCATGATCTCTGTAATCCAATTTCATCTATTATCTATGGAGATGATTTGCAAACCCAAAGCTATAAACCTGAATTTTTTTTCCCAGGCAATGGACTTGAACCAGCAACTGTTGCCTACTGAGCATTTCCAATCAGATGTTCAGTAATTGACTGTAGTTTAACATTTCTCCAACCAAACTTCCCCTCATGATGGAGGAGGTGACAATTTAGTATTTCAATAAGTGAACAGAAGGAAGAGCATTCTGGTAACAATAGCTAACATTTATAAAGCATCCTCAATCTTCCCTTCAAAGCTCCCTATTACTGTTGAGAGCACTCAGGCTTCAAATTTAGGTGTCATCCTTGACTCCTCATTTTCTCTCACACCTTCCCCCCATCTAGTCTGCTGCCAGTCCTGTCAATTTTACCTTAATAACACCTCTTACATATATCCCCCTTCTCTCATTTGGTACCCTAGATGCAGGCCCTCATTTCTCCCACCTGCACTGTTGCAACAGCCTGTGGGTTGGTCGTCCTGCTTCAAAGCTCTCATTTTCCTTTCAGCTGAAAGCACAGATTTGACGATGTCATCCCATCTCCCCACTCAATAAACTCCAGTGGCTCTCTATCATTTCCAGAATCCTAAATAAAACCCTCTGTTCGGCATGCAAAGCCCTTTACAAACTGGCCCTACCCTATGTTTCCAGTTTTCTTTCATCTTCCTTCTCCCCACAGCCTCCTTGATGTTCCTTGAACAAGATGGCATAGCTCTAGACTCCAGGCATTTTTTCCACTGCTGTTCCTCATGCCTGTAATCGTCTTTATCTCCATTTCCTGACTCACCTGTTTTCCTTCAAGTCTCAGCTAAAATCCTGTCTTCTACAGGAAACCTAATGTGATACCTCTTAATGCTAGTGCCTTCCTCTATTGATTATCTCCAATTTATCCTATATATAACTTGTCTGTGTGTTGTTTCTCCCCATTCGACTGTGACTTCCCTGAGAACTTGGACTTTTTTATGTTTCTTTGTATCCCCAGGCTTAGCACTGTACCTGGCACAGAGTAAGAGCCTAATAAATGCTTATTGACTGACTACCTCCCCTGCAAGATTGTTTTTTGACTTGACATGCTCTTTGGGAGACCTATGATCTTTAATGGGCAGCTAGATGGTGTAGTGGATAGAGTGCTGGCCCTGGAGTCAGAAGGACCTGAGTTCAAATCTGGCCTCAGACACATACTAGCTGTGTGACCATGGGCAAGTCACTTAACCACGTTTCCCTCAGTTTCCTCGTCTATAAAGAGATCTGAAAAAGGAAACTACGCCTGTGTCTTTGCTGAGAAAACTCAAAAGGGGTCACAAAAAGTCTTAAATGATTGAAGAGCAAAAACATGATCCTTAAGTTATTTGTACACATCTTCTCTTCAAGGCCAATGTGTTTAGTTTGTCTAAAGATCATACGTTCTTTTAACATTATTGCATTTTGCCTCTCTCTTCTTCTACATAGTTCTTATTTTCAGTATATTTGTGTTCTCTATCACTCATTCTCTCTTCTGTTTCTCTGAAGAGAACATGGATTCAAGTTTTTTTTGTTTGTTTGTTTTATTTTTTGGCAATTATTTCTCCCTCACAGGCCACAAGATATTTATTTCTGTCTTGAACAATTTGGGGATATCATGTGAGAGAAAGGATTATTTCTTTCATGTATTAATTATCAATTACTGAAGGACTAAAAGAGTTTCTAGTTCCTCATCCCGAAATCAACCACTGTGGAAGATCTTGGTCAAGACTTACCCAGCCAGTGGGAAACAATCTTAACAGCCACTGTCTCTGATAAAAGCCTCATTTCTCAAATATATAGAGAACTGAATCAAATTTACAAGAATACAAGCCATTTCCCAATTGATAAATGGTCAAAGGATATGAACAGGAAGATTTCATATGAAGAAACCAAAGCTATCTATAGGCATATGAAGAAGTGCTCTAAGTCACTTTTGATTAGAGAAATGCAAATTAACACAGCTCTGAGATAATACCTCATACCTATCAGATTGGCTAATATGACAAAAAAGGAAAATGAAAAATGTTGGAGAGGATGTGGGAAAATTGGGACACTGATGCACTGTTAATGGAGCTGTGAACTGATCCAACCATTCTGGACAGTAATTTGGAACTGTCCAAATTGTGTATACCTTTTGATCCAGCAATACCACTACTAGGTATGTATCTTAAAGAGATTGTAAAAAAAAGGAAAAAAAATATGTGCAAAACTCAGCTCAGGGAGAGGATGTGGGAAAATTGGGACACTAATGCCCTGTTGGTGGAGTTGTGAACTGATCCAACCATTCTGGAGAACAATTTGGAGCTATGTCCAAAGGGCAACCAAACTGCGCGTACCCTTTGATCCAGCAATGTCACCACTAGTTTTGTATCCTAAAGAGATCATAAAAAGGGAAAAAGACCTACATATGCAAAAACATTTATAGCAGCCCTTTTCATGGTAGCAAAATATTGGAAATCAAGGGGATGTTCACTAATTGGGGAATGACTGAACAAGCTGTGGCATATGAATGTAATGGAATTCTTTTGTGCAGTAAGAAATGATGAACAGGTAGATTTCAGAAAATCCTAGAAAGATTTGTACAAACTGATGCAATGTGAAATGAACAGAACCAAGAAAACATTGTACACAGTATTAGCAACATTGTGTGATGATCAACTATGAATAGCTCAGCTATTCTCAGAAACACAATCATCTGAGACAATTATGAAGGACTCATGAAGGAAAATGCTATTCATATCCAGATAAAGAACTTATGAACTATGAATGCAGATTGAAGAATATTTTTTTCACTTACTATACTATTTATTGTGTTTTTTCCCTTTTGATCTGATTCTTCTTTCAGAACTGTGACTAATCTGGAAATATTTTTTACATGATAGTATATGTATAAACTATATCAAATTGCCTACCATTTTCAGAAAAGGGGAGGGAAGGAAGAGAGGGAGAAAAATTTGGAACTCAAAATCTTGTAAAATGAATGCTAAAAATTTTCTTGATATGTAACTGGGGAAAAAATAAAATAATATTAAACTTAAAAAAAAAAAGACTTAGTCAGCCAGGAAGTGTAAGATCTAATCAAAGAGAGTAAGGAAATTCTAAGTTTAGGTAAATTGGTGAATTCCTGCTCATTGTGTTTACTCAGATAGATCTGGGAAAATGTGGATTCTCTCTTTCGTCAGAGGGATCATATGGATATTGATAAGTCTCTTTGACCAAGACTGGGTGATGAGTGACATGGACCCTAAAACCTTCATTGGAATAAGCCCACCTCTCATTATACTATTCATTCTTTTATTACTTTTTAACCAATCAGAGTTGATTTCCACCCTCAGGTGCACCCCCTTTTCGAAAGACTTTGTACGAATTGAAGGTTTGACAGACTCTGTCTCTTTGCTCACCAAGGGGAACAATAAGCCTGTTGTTTTTTTTTTAATGCTTGCTAGATGTAGTTAATAAAATTGATTATAATTTACTCAGAAACTCTGTCTCTCTGAAATTTTCAACTGTCTCACCCAATGTGGTTCCATACCTTCTTGACAACATGACTGAAAATGACAGAACAACAACAACAGAAAATAGGGGTGACTTTATTTCTATTTTGCCTATGTTTATGCTTTACTTCTTCCTCTTTTTTTATTGGTCTCACTGGCATTTCTAGATTTATGACAAATCTTGGCCCTGAAGAGCAGATATGTAAATGTAGCTCCTTTCCTTCTTCTCAGAGGTGGAGAACTATACAAACACAGCATATATTGTTGGACTTGGCTATTGTGTTGGTAGTTTAATTGAACCAGTTTTTTATCCTTGCTATAATAAATGGTTTTCTGGGTAGGATAGGGGAAATACACTAAGGAATGAAGGTGACGTAAAAACAAAAGATACTTGAGAAAAAAAATGTTTCTTACAAATTTCAGGGCAAGAGTGGGAGAAAGACAGGGCAATGAGAAACTAAGCAGCAAGAAGTACAGCCACATGGGGCCAGTCATGAAGAGCAGGCATGGATCCTCTAATTGTCAGTACTGTGTAATGAGAAGCCAAGCACACTCTTGAGTGCAGCAGTTAAGTTCCCAATTACCTCCCATGAATGACTGAAGTATCGCTTTCTTGCTGTGTTGGAGAATCTGAAGGGCTAATTGGGACATGGTGAAACTGCCTGAGGTCTTCAGTTGGAATGAAGCTACGAGGACAATAGAGAAGCTACAAAGGGAATGACATCTTGGAGGAGGGTTTGGAGGGCAAGCTGAGAATGTTTGCTATTTATGTGATTTTGCTGTTCTTTGTCTTGCATTTCTATTTTTGAGTATGACCTCCTTTTTGGAATTACTAATATGTTATGTATTTGTCTGTGTGTATATGTGTGTAACTTGGGCTGGTGAGATTCAAGTTGGGGAGGAGGGGAAGGGGGCTCATGAGCAATAGAATCGAGAACCCAAACAAGCTCTAGGAACGTGGTTCCAACATCGAGCAGTGTCCCAAATGAACAGCTCACTCTTGGGACTGCCCTGCTTCCTCATCAGTGACTTTGTCCCCCTTAAAATGACTCTGCCCTGGGTTTAGTCTCTTGATTAGTGATTCCCTGCCCAGGATTGCCATTTCATAAGAACTAACAGCCACATTCGCTTTATTCCCAGCTCAACTCACTCTTCCAATTGCTGCTTTTCAGCAGCAATCTTCCTCTATCCTCTCCTTCTCTAGGCTTGCCAGCTCCCTTTTATGCTCTGTTTTCCCCTATTAATATGCGAGCTCCTTGAAGGGCGGGGGGGGGGGGGGGGGAACCACCTTGTTTTCTTGTATTTGTATCCTCAGTACTTAGTCACATGTACAGTTATTTTTCAGTTGTGTTTGACTTTTTGTGATCTCATTTGGGGTTTTCTTGGCAAAGATACTGGAGCAGTTTGCTGTTTCCTTCTCCAGCTCATTTTACAGATGAGGAAACTGAGGCATACAGGGTTAAGTGACTTGTCCAGGGTCACACAGCTAGTAAGTATCTGAGGCTAGATTTGAACTCAGGAAGATGAGTCTTCCTGACTCTAAGCCAAGAGCTCTATCCACTATGCCACCTAGTTGTCCCCAATGTGCTTGACACATAGCAAGCACTGAATAAATCCTTTTCTTATTTATTTATCTATAATAATAAGGCAACATGATATAGCTGATCACTGGATTAGAAACTAGGAGACCAGTGTTCTGGTCTTGGTTCTGCCACTGAGTAGTTGAATAACCTCAGGCAAGTCATTTGTTTCTCTTTGAGCCTCAATTTTCTCTTCTCTATAAAACACGGAGGTTCCTAACCTTTCTGCTGAAAAAAGCTCCTTTTCATATCCCAGAAAAAGGAAGAGCTGTTAGAAAACTGCTGCAATGGCCTGAAGCTATTGCAGGGCTTTGAAGCCTTGTATTTTTTATCAATAAAAAGGCAGAGCTGGAGCACTGGGATGGAGATGAGGTCAGAGGAATGGTGGGGAGTGCCAGGGAGGCATTGAAGGGCTGTTAGAAAGTGATTACAATGGCGTTGAAGCCTAGAATTTATCTATGGAAAGGGTTGGGATGGAGATGAGGTAAAAGGGGAGTGGGGGTGAATGGTGGGGAAGCTCTGAAGATTAAAATGATTGAGTAGAGACAGGGTGAGAAAAGAATTTGTTCTCCTCATCCCACTGATGGAGAGGGCAACATGATGGATGGGAGTGTGTGAGAGACAATAGACTTGATGATTTCAAAGGCCCACTCCAGAACTCTGACTCTAGATTCAAGTCAAATCAAATCAACCTAATCCAATTTTAATGCATTATACATAAATTAATTTCCCACTACGTACACCCTACTATAATAAGCTGACAATGATATTGTCCATTTGGTCAAGTAGTAGCATATGTGGAAAGTAGACATTGCTTTAATCATGAATAAACTGGTGGCTTGGAGTAGCAAAGAACTTTCTCTAATTTTTCTTTACACTTTGCAAAGTTAACCTATAAAGACGATAAGGCTACCCTGCAAAAGTTATGGCTATTGGCCCAAATAACAACCTTTACTTTCTGTACTTTTTCCTTGGGTGGCGGGGGGAACAGTGGTAGTAAGGAATAACAGTTATTGGAAACTCTGCTGAATGGGCAGGCATTCTGGGAATCTGTCTGGTCTGTTCTGTGAAGAATGTCCAAATTTGCCAGTGGACAGGATGTAGGTTGGATTCAGTCAAAGGGCCGTACTTGAGGACCCAGAGGGCCACATGTGACCTCGAGGACCTGGTTCCCCACCCCTGACTGTAGGTAAAATTAAATGACTACATCACACAAATCTGGTTATTCAGTTTACCTCTCTTAAACCATTGCTTCCTTGTAGTCTGTTATCTTTTTTTTTCTGTACTGTTTATGAAGTTGTTAATGATTCCCCATGTTTGGTAGCCTTCCCAAGGTTGTAATGGGTGGCATAGTGAGATTTAGAAAGGTCACCTAATCACAGTGGAAAGAACAATTCTGGCTCGGCCACTTTCTAGACACATAACCTTGGATAAAATACCTAACTTTCCTGAATTTCCACCTCGTTATCTATAAAAGGGAGCAATCAGTCAGTAAATCAAGCTGCAAGCATTTGTTTAGTGATTATTACGTGTCAGGCACTGTACTGGGTACTAGGAACACAAAGACAAAAATGGAACAAAATCTGATTATAGATGCCTTGGAAACCTCATAGAGTTGTTGGGAAGAAGGAAGGAGATAAGTATATATTAAGTTCCTACTATGTGCCAAGCACTTCACAAACATAATCTCATTTGATCTTTACCACAACCCCTTTGAGGTGGGTACAATTAATATCCCCATTTTTCATTTGAGGAAACTGAGGTAGGCAACAGCTAAGTAACTTACCCAGGATCATAAAGCTATTAAGTATCCAAGACTGCACTTGAACTTGTCTTCTGGATTCTCTGAGACCTCACCTAGCACTCTATCCATGGTGCACCTAGCTGCCTTCTACATAAAGCCTGGAAGCAGGAAACAACCAGGAAGAAAAGATCAAAAGAGATAATATGGGGGCAAATTTAAAAGCTCTATTTTTTTTTTATAAACAAAAGTCATTCTAGAAACAAATAACAGTTGTCAAGGACCAATACACATACATCTAAACTTGTCAGACTTTTCCCCCCTAGTTCAGGAACTTACCCACTTGCAAATTAGCAGTGTTATTTATAAGAATCCAGCAGTCACATCATGACTGCATTTAAGTTATATAGAGTCAACTATCTGAGAGGGAAAGGTAGAGGAGGGGAAAAGAAGAAGAATGGAAATGATAATAATTTAAATAGTTCCTGTAAATTCTGCTGGCCATTCCATACTCAATAAGCAGAGGCCTGGAGGGAGCCTAAAGATAGGAAATATGAATCTGTTCCCTAGACTTTGGTTAGGTCTCCCCCCCCCCCCCGGTACTGCTCTGGAGCAGAAGGAGGGGAAAGCGAAATAAGTTTGGGGGACTCTGGGGAGAGAAGCAGGGGAGGGACAACAGGCTGGGTATTGGCAGTGATTTATATAATCTCATCTTGGTTCAGCTCCACCTTGGCACCCCAGCAATATGGACCCAGCCCTTGGAGCCATTCCTTATTTAGAAGTCAGGGATCTAACTCCCAACTTTCCTTCCCTCTCCCAGAAGATATTTGCCTTGGAGGTCTACCAGAGAGAGGATATTTTTGGCTACCATTTTCGCTTTAAGTGCTGATTTTGAAACCTAACATGGATATAACACTTGAATTCATTGTATCATATTATAATGCAAATAATTAATATTTACATGCTTTAATCTGGAGGGCTACATAAGTCCCTGAAGAAGTCAAAGAGGCCTATGGGAATTTATCTTGAGTCTTTGGGGACTCAAGTTTATTTGTCAGATTAAATAAAGCCTGTCCTATTTTTGATGTTTGGTTAGCCTGAATACTTACATGGGAGCTGTGGGCCCCTTTCTGGTTTGTGTGTGTGTGTGTGTGTGTGTGTGTGTGTGTGTGTGTGTGTGTGTGTGTAGAGAGCTAGAAACAAGCCAGATTCTGATATTCCCAACAGTAATCTTGGGTGGAGCCATGAACCAGAGATTTAAGGAAAAAGCTTTCAAAAACATGGATTTCAGTTTAGAATTTCAGTAATGAACTACAGAATAAGCAGGGGCATTGGTGGGAGGAGTCAGGACATTGAAATAGCAATGATGTAGTGGAAAGCATAAATGCCCAAAGGTAGTTCACGATCTGCCATTTATGAATTGTGTGACTGGACAAACCACTTCCCCTTAGATTCCATATGGGTAAAATGAGAGAGCTGGATGAGACTGGTGGTTCTTGGATGAATTCCTTTTTGTACCCAGCACAGTATCTTTGCTGTGAGAAATTAAAGTGTACTGCACATTTAAGTTAAAGGTTTCTCAGAAAGTGAGGTCTCCAGCAGACCGTACAGTGACTTGGGATTCCTTCCCCCTCCTTCTTCTCCCTTACTCCTCTAACTTTCTTCTTTCTTTCTCTGGGCAATTTTGCAGTTTCTCTCCTTAGACCCAGCCAGGAAGAGCAGGCAGCAAACTACAGCTGGGGTAGGAGAAGATGGTAGGGGATGTGGAAGTTTTGGAATGGGGCAGGGGTTTTGTGGTATAGCAGTTGAGAACCAAGGAGGCAGCTAGGTGACTCAGTGGTTAGAGCTGAGTTCAAATCCAGCCTCAGAGCCTGGGTGAGTTGTTGCTGTTGTTGGTGGTGGTGGTCCTTTTTTTCAAAGGGGACAACGACATCACGAGGTGGTGTCTTGACTTCTGTGTGAATTGGGATTTAAGTGACGCAGAGTTTGCTTTAATCTACCGGAGGAAGGAAATAGCAAATCACTTCAGTATCTTTGCCAAGAAAACCCCATGGAAAGTATGGTCCATGGAATCGTGAAGAGTCAGATGTGACTGAACAACAACAACATTGAGAACTAATGGAGGAATTGATTTCTTAGGTCCCTTTCAATTTCATTAGTCACGAATTCTGCTGGGATAGGTTATATTTTGATGATGTCATCACAGCCTCCCTCTTTTTTTTTTGTTTTTGTTTTTTCCTTCCTAAGTCTAAAACTGCTGCTATTGTAGAAGAGGGAAGAGGGGACCAATTTAAGTTAAATTCACATTGGAACATTTATTCTTAAACACTTGAAACAAAACACCAAAAGGGAGATAACCAAGCTGTTGCCTGATTTTATTCCTACTTTCTCCATCTCAGAGGCAATTCACACTGGAGTCTGAGGACTGCTTCCTTGGGCAACACAACAGGCCTATTAACACTTAATTGCATTAACAGTCTGTGTTATCTGGAATAACAAACAGTCTAGATTTAGGAATGATGCAAGCCAGGATAGTCATTTAATTTCCTTTCCTTATCAGATGGGAGTTTCCTCAGGTCAGAGATATCTTCTCTAAGGAAAAAGAAGTGGGAAATTCCCACTTAGGGTAGGCAGTTTTTGCTGTCTGATAGTATGTTTGATATATTTAGAAGTTCCAGAAATACCAGCCTATTCATTTTACTGTCATGACCTAGACTTCTATCGGGTCTGTTTTTACTTAGCCCAATGCTATTTACTTTTTACCCCCCAGGGATGCCTCTAGTTTAGCTGGACAAGGCACTAATGAGATGGTCCATATACTTACTGTTTACCTGGCCTAAGGAGGTAAATAACTTACCAATGTTGGGAGTTGACAGTAAATAGGCTGCTGAAGTATTTTTTTCAGCACATATTTAATAATGCCACTTCTCTCCTCAAGAACCTTCAGTGACTCCCTACTGACTCTAAGGTAAAATAGAATCTCCTTAGTTGCCCATTTTAATGCCCTTCACAATTACACTTCAGACTTCACAAATAAGTGCTCAGTAAAACTTATTTCTTATCCATCCTCTTCAAGCACTCTTTGTGACCCCATTTGGGGTTTTCTTGGCAAAGTTTTGCCATTTCTTTCTCCAACTCATTTTTACAAATAAGGAAACAGACACAAACTGGGTTAAGTGACTTGCCCAGGGTCACACAACTAGCTAGCATGCCTCTGAGGCAGGATTTGAACCTGAAAATGAGTCTTCCTGACTCCAGGCCAGCACTCTATCCATTGTACCACGTAGCTGCTATTCTCCAAACCTTGCATTCTATCTACTCCTCCATGACTTTGCTTAGGCTGACACCCCCCCACCCCCGCCCCGGTTCCCTTCCTCTTCCCCATGCCTACTGTACGCTCCTCTGTCCCTCTTTCACCTCTTAAAATCCTTACTTCCTAAAGGCTCTGCTTGGGTGCTACCTCCTACTAGAAGTCTGTAGGGATCACTATATTTGTTAATAATCTCTCCTTCCTTAAATTCTCTTGTATTTCATTATCTGTGTGCTTGTTCATGCTTATCTTCGTGAAGATAAGGTCCTGGAGGGCAAGGACAGGTTTTTGTGTTATGGTTGTATCCACTGAATAAGAGCTTGTTGTCTATATGCACATATAAGAACAGGGTATTTCCCAGTTATTTTATTAACTATTCTTCACAACAACCAGGATATATCCTTTTGCCATTTCTTGGATCTTTGGTCACAGAAAGCAGAAATGAAATGAACAGGCCGCTGAGGAACTCGAACTTTTATCTCCTGAGTAACCAGTTTCTTAGGCATTTCACATACTCATGCTAAGTTGGCAGTTAGGTGGCACAGTAGACAGAGTACAAACCTGACTTCAGACACTTATTAGTTGTGTGACCCTGGGCAAGTCACTTAATCTCTTTTTGCCTCAGTTTCCTCATCTGCAAAATAAAGATAATAATAATACCTAACTCCCAGTATTGTGAGAATCAGATAATAATTATAAAGTGCTTAGCACAGTGCCTGCCACACAGTAAATGCTATTTAAATGTTTATGATTATTATTGTTGTTGTTATGATGATGATGATTACTAGCTTTTTGACTTTGGACTAGTCATTGAATCACTGTTTGCCTCAGTTTCCTTAATTGTAAAATGGAGATAATAACAGCAGGATTGTTCTGAGGATCAAATGAGAATATTTTAAAAAGTGCTTAGCACAGTGCCTGGTAAGTAGTAGGTGCTATATATATATATATATATATATATATATATATATATATATATATATGAAAATGCATATTCCCTTCCCCTACTCTTCCTTCACAATTAAATAAATTAGATTTAAAGCCTTTTATCATAACTTAGTTCCACAGCCCTAAATTTTGCCACTTAATTTACTTTCTCTCTTTCCAGCTTGTGCTTCCTCTCCCAAAAATCTGAATTTATAAAATATGTATTTGGGGCTCCACAAATTTTCTAAAAGTACTAGTACTAGAGTGATTTACTCAATAAACTCTAGATCACACTAGAATAATAAATATTCTGCAGGTAATACTAGAGCAGTAGGATAGAGTAGAAAGGACACTGACTTTGTACTAAGGGAACCTGGGTTCAAATCCTATCTTTGATGCTTATTACTGTGTTGGGCAGTAAATCAGTTCAGCGCCCTGAACCTCATTTTCCTCATCTGAAAAATGAGGGGTATGGGCTGGGTGACTTCTAAGGTCCATTTCAGCTCTAGAGTTATGATCCTAAGAACTAGTATGAAAACGTCGATGGAATAATGGGATTGGCCATGGACTGGCCTTTCTGAGTTGTTCTTATATGTTGCCTAGGACTGGGTCAGACATTATTGCTTTTATAATGGGATCAAGGAGCCCAGGAATTAGAGGAAATATGCCTGTTTAACACAAGAACTATTTGATCCAATCCTAAAGTGGAAAGAAATGGAAAGAAAAGGGAGGGTTTATTGACAATATATTAGAGTAGGTGTTCTTAACCCAGGATAGATTTCAAGGTAAAGGAGAAAGGAAATAAATAAGCATTTATATAGTACCTATTGTGTGCCAGGTGCTGTGTTAAGAGCTTTTACAAATATCTCATTAAAGTCTCACAACAACCCTAGGAGGCAGATGCTATTGTTATCCTCATTGTATAGTTGGGGAAATTGAAGCAAACTTTTTTTTTAAAGTAACTTGCTCAGGGTTACAAAGCTAGTAAATATCTGAGATTAGATTTGAACTCAGGTCTTCCTGACTCCAGGCATAGCACTACTATTTACCTAGCTGCTTCTAATTTTTAAAGTTCTATGAATTTAGATTGGAGGAAAAATTATATCTTTGCACTCACTAACTCTGTTACCTTTGTAAACCTATGTATTTTATTTATACATTTAAAAACATTATCTAAGAAGGGGTCCAAAAGCTCCATCAGAATGCCAAAGGAATCTGTGACATAAAAAAGAGTATTAACCCAATATTAGAGGAAAAATGAAATTTTTGAGTTTCTTTGAATACTGTTGAATACTAGAAGAATCACAGCATTCTACTCTTTCCTAATTACTCCCCAGCTTGCAATGATTCGCTGTTGCTGACCACAGCAAGTTTTCCTTCCAAAAGGCCTCAGTATGAGGGTTTATTTTTTTATTTTCTCCAAAAGTTTAGCTCTCATTTTGATCCTATGATAGTGATACTTTGTCAGGCACTGTCATTCAGAATCCCCCTGAATCAGAGAACTGATTAGGAATTGGAAGGAATCTCAGAGGTCATTTCACCTCATAGGTATCTGGCCACAGCATGTCTGAGAAGTGGTCATGGCCTCCACTTGAAGACCTCCTGACACGGAGAACCCATGATCTATCCCAATACAGCCCATCCCACTTCTGGCTAGTGTGACTATTAAGAAGTTTTTCTTCATATCAAGCCTATCCGTATCCACCCCTTCCATCCAAGATCTGCCTTCTAACACCAAGTAGTCTCAGGATCATACATCTCGAGTTGGAAGGGACATCTTGCCAACCCTCTCGTTTTATAGTTGGGGAAAGAAACTGAGACCCAGGGTGGTGGAGAGACTTGCCCAAGGTGGCATAGGATAGTAAACATCAGAGGCAGGGTTTGGACCCACGTTCTCTGATTACAGAACCACTAATGTGCTTTCCCCTATCCTATATGGCTTCTGTAACCGGAACAAATGTCATCCCTTTTGCAAGTGATATTCCTTGTAGACAGTTATTATGGACCTGCCCACTCCCCACACCCCATCTTCTCTTTTCTAGGCTAAGCATTTTCATCTCCTGCTGGTTAAAGTCTCATTTGGTCTCTTCTCTATTTCAGATTCCTCTGCTTTTCAAAGACTTCCATGATTGGACCCTTTGATTTCTTACTTTTTCATACCATGTACTTTTTACTATAATCAAGCAAATCTTTTCCCTGTCTTCTGCCAAGTCTGCTCATTTTCATCTCTGCTTATGCTGTTCCCCTTGTGTGGAATGCCTTCCTCACACCTCTTTGCCTACACAAAATCTACCCAAGGTCCATAGCCCAACTCACCTTCTTGAGGAAGAGCTTTCTAACTTCTCCCACCTCAAAAGACCTCTCCTCAGTTCACAGTCTTATCTCTCTAAACAGTCTGTAAGTTCGCTGAGGGCAGGGATCCCTCTTCTGCTTCTCTCATATAGCCCAACACTTTCCCCTTGTCTCACCCAACCACCACCCTGGAGCCCAACACAGCACTGGGTATTAATAAGCATCAACAAAGTCCCAATCAATTAAGACTTCCTGCCTCACCTCCTCCTCCTCTTTGAATTTCTAGTTTCCTTCAAAGCTCAGATAGAGTGCCAAGTTCTACACAGAGCCTTTCCTGACACCCACAGCTGCTCGTGCCTACCCTTGACTCCAAAAGAATTCCTTGTGTTTACTTTGCACATTTTTATTTGTTGTCGTTCAGTCCTTTCAGTCTTGTCTGACTCTTCATGATCCCATTTGAGGTTTTCTTGGAGAAGATGCTAGAGTGGTTTGCATTTTCTTCTCTGACTCATTTTATAGATGAAGAAACTGAGGCAAACAGGGTTAAGAGACTTGCCCAGGATCATACAGCTAATAAGTGTCTGAGACCAGATTTGAACTCTGGAAGATAAGTCTTCTTGACTCCAGGCCTGGCACTTCATCCATTATGCCATCTAGCTGCCCTGTAGATTTTTATACTCATATATTTATATGTTCATGTTACCTCCCCCAAAAGAAGGTAAGTTTCTTGAAGGCAGGTACCGTGTTGTTGTTTTTTTATTGTTGTTTTGTTTTTGTTTTTGTATCCCTAGCATGGAGCACCTGTGCCTTGCACAAAATCAGCACTTTAAGAAATGCTTATTGATTATTAACTGCTGGAATGGTCAAGGTATTTGTGACAAAGTTTAATAAGCCTTTGGAGATATGAATCATTTTTGCCAATCTAGGCAAGTTTCCTAAATTGAGGTCAAGTGGAAACCTTACAGTGACCAACATTTTTCCAGGTTTCAGTTGTTTGTACCTCACATGCTGATTCTGAAGATTCTAAATCATGTATACCAAAGCATAGATAGCCTTCCCCCCAGAACTGCCTTTATCCAGCTACAAAATCAAAACCTAATACTTTTAGGACAAAGACAACAGACATCAATTGAAGGTAAATCACAGTTGAATTTCTAGGGGATCACATTTTATAGCTAAACAAATACCAAGAGAATTAACTGAGATTTGTGTTGTTACAAGAAATGCCAGAGGAAGTGCAGTATGAAGGATTAGCCACCCATTGTAACATTTTGCCAAAAAAAAAAAAAAAAAAAACTGATTCATATGACACTATTGTAAGGTTCAGTATTAAATAGTCATTCAAAAAAATTCCCATTTGGATTTTTAGCCCTGGGCCTTGCTTTGTGGAAATCTTTTGATGGGTTTTAAGAAGACAATAAAATATCTTCTCGTGTCATTGAAGAAAATACTATTATTGTTTTAACATGACATACCATTAGTAACTTTCCCATTATGGGGGTGGACTTTTAGGGATGGATTTATGGAAAACATGGAAAAAAGTTGCATAGGTAAAGATGGGTTATCTATTATTATCTACATCACTGGTGGGAATATCTACTAGGATGAGATTGCAAATCCATCAATGTATCAAAGTAATTAAACTTTCATCCTCATGTCACATGATTTTTTTTTTTTTTTTTGATTGAACATGTGATTTCACCGGTCTAGGGAATTCCAGGGAAGGAAATTCCCTCCTGCAAATGCAGGTCCACACCTGCTCTGCAATACACAATCTTGAAGAATTAATTCCCTGGGGGGTTGAGAGGTTCTTACTTTGCTCAGGGTCACAAAGCCTTTTAAGAGTCAGGAAGTGGGAGTTATATGGGGTTCTCCCTCACTTTGGAGGGATTTCTATTCATTATACCAAACTGCTTCTCCACATACTGCTATCATCATGATAACAATAATTTCCTCAAACGATGCATTTCATTTGCTTTTATTACTGTTAAGCTGCAATGCTTGGCAATGAACCTATTAATTATTTTGACAGATAGTACCCAGTTAGAGTACTAGCCATGAACCTTTCTGGGCATAGGGAGAGGAAAGAATCTCACTTTATTCTACCCTGTTTATTCTGTAACTTTCTCTCCCTTAGTTACAGTTTAGAATTAATTATCTTACTGCCAGCAACAGAGGACTGGGACCAAGCACACTTAAAAGTGGAGTGGGAAGACGATCTGGATTCAGACGACCAGGGTCTGAATGCCAACTTTTCTGCTTACTAGACGTATGACCTTGGGAAAGTCATTGAACCACTCTGGACCTCAGTTTCTACATCTGTAAGATGAAGGTGTTGGCTTAAATAAGGGGTTCTTAACTGGGGATCCATGAACTTGTTTTAAAAAAGTTTGATAACTGTATTTCAATATAATTGGCTTCCTTTGTAATCTTCCTTATTTTAATTTTAGGAATTTAAAAACCTTATTCTGAAGAGTCCATAGACTTCATCAGACTGTCAAAGAACACATAACACAGAAAAGGTTTAAAACCCCAGGTACATGTTCTCTAAGGTCCCTTTGAATATGAAGTCCTATAAATCCTATGAACTGTTCCCCTATTAAGCGATGTTGCTGCCGGTCATTTTGTTTCTGTTTCTAATATTTGTGTTTGTATGCCTTTTGCCCAGCACAGTGCCTGGCTCATAGTAGGCATTTAATGCCTGCATGTTAGAGTCAATCAAAAGCATTTATTAAGGCCTACTGTGTGCCAGGCATTGTGCTAGGCCCTAGAGACACAAAGACAAAAGGGAGCCAGGCTCTGATCTCAAAGGAGCACAGGGGAGACAGCACATGCTTGTATTTAGATAAAGACAGAGGCAGCTAAGTGGCAAAGTGGATAGAGCACCAGACCTGAAGTCAGAAAGACTCATCTTCCTGAGTTCAAATCTGGCCTCAGATATTTGCTAGCTGTGTGACCCTGGGTAAGTCACTTAACCCTGTTGGCCTCAGTTCCCTTATCTGTAAAGTGAGCTGGAGAAGGAAATGGTGGACCAATCTTTACCAAGAAAACCCCAAATGGAGTCACAAAGAGTCTGACATAATCAACAACAACTCCCGGCTTGGCTGAAACAAAGAGTTTAAGAAATTAGAGACAGAGAGATAGGGGCCCAGATTTTGGGAAGCCTTGAATATCAGACAAAGGCACTTGGATTTTTTCCCCTGCCTGAATAAATACATTTTTGTAATGTCTTAGTAACAATTCTGCAAGAGACAAGAACTGGACTTAATATAAAACACCTATGAGCAATTTCTTTTTCAATTTCCACATATATTACTGGTCATATCTAGAGTAATAGCTACTCTTTCCTTCTACAGACTGCTACAGATTTCAATTCAAAATGGTTATTCTGATGTAAATGCCATCGTCCTTCTCCTTTTATTCTCTTGGAAACTTTACATCATGACAAATCTCAGCTTTGGTTGACCTTGCGGAGTTCATGCCCGAAAGAATGTGGCGGCTACACCAAAATTCTGCCACTTCCAAAGTTCACACTTTAGGATGAAAGACAGCAGATCCTGGGCTAGCTGAGGCAATTTTAGTTACTTGCAAGGTGGATTTCTTAGTTAGCTCAGATCAAAACCAGGAGGCAGGTAGGTGGAGCAGTGAATAGTGCTGGGCCTGGAGTCAGGAAGACCTGAGTTCAAATCCGACCTCAAGACACTTACTAGTCATCCCCCACCCCGACTTTTCGGCTTTCTCGATTTCTCTCATGTGTTGTCTTCCTGCATTCGAAAGTAAGCATTTGAAGATGGACTTTTCAGGTATATTCTAATTCCCAGTGCTTAGGACAGTGCCTGGCACACGGTAAGCACTTAATAAATATTCCCTGACTGACTGACTTCATCACTTCCCACTGTTCTTCCCCAAATAAAAAGAAATTTGAAGAAATATAAGATTTGATTTTGTATAGATTGCCTTTTATTGAGAATTTTATTGAGATAGCTAAAATGTTGGGCATCCTAGAATATGGTGACTAACGATAATAAAAATAGCTAGCATGTTTATAGCATTTTATGGTTT
Organism: Vombatus ursinus; assembly: GCF_900497805.2. Classification (NCBI taxonomy): domain Eukaryota; kingdom Metazoa; phylum Chordata; class Mammalia; order Diprotodontia; family Vombatidae; genus Vombatus; species Vombatus ursinus. The sequence continues at coordinate 3,850,132 of NW_020950062.1, read as the reverse complement.
GCAAAGCTCTTCATACACACACATATTATCCCATGTCATTGTCATAACCACCCTTTTGTTATTATCCTCATTTTATACACGAGGAAACTGAGGCTGAGGGAGGTTAAGTGACTTTTCCTAGGGCCACATGGCTAATAAGTTTCTAAATCAGGATTTGAATTCAGGTATTTTTGCCCCTAAGTCCAACACTCTATTCATTGTAGTACCTAGCCACAAATCCAATACAATGAAATTTAATAGGCATAAATGCAAAGTCTTATATTTGCTTTCAAAAAAACCCCAAATCAACAGTTTCACAAATACCAGATGGTGGAGAAATAGCTAGATAGCAGGTTATCTGAAAAAGATCTGGGGGTTTTGGTGGAGCAAAAGTTCAGGATGAGTTAACAGTATAATGTGGCAGCAAAAACAAAAGCAAAAATAAAACCCCAGACCAAGTAATGTGATTTTAGACTGCAGCAGCAAAGTTAGAGGATGTAGAGTTTGGGAGGTGATGTTCCCACTGTCTTCGTCAGATCACATATGGAACAATGTGCTTATTTCTAGGCATCATATTTTAGGGAGGACATGGATAAACCATAGTATATACAGAGAAAGGTAATTAAGAGGGTACAGAACTTAAAGACCATACCACGAGAGAACTGTTTGAAGTTAAGTCAGGGTAACAACCTTTATTAGGCACATCCTATGCACTATCATTGAGGGGAGAAATCATTGTGGAGAAGGGGTCCACCTACCTCATCACCTCTGGCAGTGGCAGCCGGCCAACTGCTACTAATGGTCAGATAAGTGTATAAGTCCTGATGGTGGCAACATCCTCCAGCCCTTTGGTCCTGCTTCTGGGCTACCCCTCACAGCCATTGCCCAGTGAGGCAACTACTTGTGGAAAAGAGGCTGACCACCCCACCAACTGCCAGCCAATTGCTACTCACAGAGCAGGGCTAGGAGAAGCCGGGGACCTTGAGGAAGAAATAGGAGGAAGCATATACCAGTCAAGTCTAACCACAACCACCACCCTATTGACTACTATCTCCCTAAAGACCTTGTTACGGACAGCCCAGGATGCCCCCAAGAGCTGTAGAGCAGCAACGCTTCCTACCCAGTGCCCTCAACCATCATCCAGGAAAGCATCTCTTGTGGAGATACGTCTTGGCAACTAGTCCTACAAATGTCATTGTCAAATCTATTGAAAATCGAGAAAAGAATGTTCTTGTCACCAAAGTCCCTGGCACATCAGAAACTGATATGATTTTTATCGATTGAAGTGACATTAAAAAGACACATTGCCATCTGTTTTGCTGCTGCACACTAAGGACCATGGAACCCTTCTTTTTTATTTTATTTTTTTTAAATGTATGGAATAAAACAAGCATTTCCATAACATATAATAAAAAAAGATGATTGCACATGAAACTCCAAATCTATTATGTATAACTTGTTATTCTTTTCAAATACATAATAAAGTTATCACGAAAATTTTTTTCTTTCCTCCTCCCCCATCCTAGAGATAGCTACTATTAAACACAACTAGGTATATATATATGTATGTATGTATGTATGTATTTATATATACATACACATATATACATAGAGATAGATGTAGATATATATATGTAAAATTATTCTATACATAGTTCTATTTATCAGTTCTTTCTCTGAATACAGATAGTATCTTTTTTCACATGTCCTTTATGGTTAATTTCGGTATTTATAATAGTCAAAATGAATTATTTATTCATCCAAAGTCATTCTTAAAACAATATTGCTGTTATTGTACACAATGTTCTCCTGGTTCTGCTTATTTTGCTCTTCATGATTTCATGCAAGTCTTTACATGTTTTTCTAAGGTCACTGAACTCATGATTTCTTGTAGCACAGTAGTATTCCATCACAATCACATACCACAACTTGTTCAGCCATTCCCCAACTGATAGGCATCCCTGCAATGTCCAGTTCTTTGCCACCACAAAGAGAGCTGCTATTTTAGAACACATCTAGGTCCTGCACTCTAAGGACCATGAGATCTTTCTATCTGACTTGCAGCTGAAACTTTCCCTGTGTATTATTTGTATCTCCAATGCTTAGCACAATGCTTTGCATACAGTAAATACTTAATAAATGCGTCATTCATTCATGTGCTAAGCACTGTGGATACTTAGAAAAGCAAACCTCCCCCCACCCAAGTCCCTGCTCAAAAGGACTTCATTGTTTAATAATAGAAAAGGCAATATGCAAGCAACTATGTACAAATAAGATATACTATACAGGATCAATTGTAGATTAGCTCCGAGGGGAAACATTAAGATTAAGGAGGGTAGCAAAAGGCTTCTTGTGGAATGTGGGTCTTTAGCTGAGTTATGAAGGCAGCCAGGGAAGCTTAGAGGATGAAGTGAACAGGGAGAGAGTTCCAGGCATGGGATACCACTAATAAAAATGCTCAGAGTTGAGGGATGGAGTGTCTTGTTGGAGAAATGGGAAGGAGGCCAATTTCACCAGGTTGCAGAGTATTTGGCCTTACACTCAGGGTGTAAGGCCTTATACTAGGGTGCAAGAAGTCTGAAAATGTAGGAAGGGGGCAAGTTATGATGTGCTTTAAATGCCAAATGAAGGATTTTATATTTGATCCTGGGGGGATTTCACTGAATAGGGAGGTGGCATGGTCAGACTTGTACTTTAAGAAGATCAATATGACAGATGGAAATGGGGAGACATTTGAGACAGGAAGACCAACCAGTAGGCTATTGCAATAGTCCACAGGTGGGGGCAGCTAGGTGGCTCAGTGGATAGAGCACCGTCCCTGGATTCAGGAGGACCTGAGTTCAAATCTGGCCTCAGACACATAACACTTTCTAGCTATGTGACCGTGGGCCTTGCCCAACAAAAACAAAACAAAACAATAGTCCACAAGTGAGGTGGAGTGTCCCTGTATAAGGTTGGTGGTAGTGTCAGAGGAGAGAAGTGGGCATACCAAAGGTAGAAACAACAGAACTTGGCAACTGATTGGATACTGGGAGTGAGAGAGATTGAGGAGTTGAGGATCACACCTAGGCTGTAAACCTGAGTGAAGGAAGTTCTAAGTCAGAAAGTCTTGATAGTTATTTGAAGGACCATCAGGTAGACCTTGACCTAGATGTGTTCTATTTGATTGGAGGGAGCAAAATTTGAATCAGTGTGTTAAAGTTACAATAAAGTGTTTTTTGGCTTGATATGAAGAACAGCAATAGCAACAACAAAACCCCTTCCTAACTTAACCAGAATTATCCAAAATGGAACAGGCTATCCCTGGAGATAGAAGATTCTTTCTCACGAGAAATCTTCAACGGGAGGCCTGCTGGCTACTTAGTGGGTGTATTGTGGAGAAGATTCTTGTTCAGAATCAGGTTACACTAGGTGACCACCCAGGCCCTTTCCTAGCCTAAGATTTTATAATTCCCTAATTCTGCGGCATTAAAACCCTGCTCTCCTACAGATCAGCTAAGAAATGAGAAAAGCCTATGATGGTGAAGTTATAATATAATAATTTCTTTTGATGATGACTGTTCCACAACCAACCTTCTCCAATGCCTTTCCATTCTGTTGAATTCAGTGGGAAATTGGGGTGACGCCGTCTCATTGACCATGAACTTTGGAACTAAACACTCAGTGAGAGGCCAGATGAACAAAGCACAATGGGGAAAAACACCTTTCACGGATTGCTGTTTTCTAGTGTCATTTTCAAGTGTGGTCAGGCAGGTCTTTCTGAGATGATACAGTTTAGTGTCTCTGTAATTGTGACGCTCACCATTCCCTGTTACAGTGTGAGGGACAGCCAGGTCAGGCTGTTTTTAAAAGCCCAGTGCTCTTCTGAAAACAAGACCAGGTCCAAAAAGCAGTAACCAGGCTTGGGAACAACTCTGAAGACGCAAACCTTTGAACTGAGGGGCAGGCTTACCTCCCACCAGATTAGCTCCAAAGTACATTTTATTGCTTGTGTAGCAAAGAATTTGAGGGAGCCTTGGGCTTGCATTAATATAAAACAGTGGGAAAAGCCCTGGATCTGGAGGCAGAGGACCTGAGTTCAAATCTTAACTCATGTCAGATACTACTTGTGTGACCCTGGATAAGACGCTTTACCTCTCTTGGCCTCAGTTTCCTCATTTATGAAATTAGAAGATAGAACTAAATGGCATCTAAGGTCCCTTGCAGCTCAAATCTATGATCCCATGCCTCTCACACTGACAAGTCTGGAAATAATAGTAATGATAATCATAGAGAGGCAATGTGGGTAGTGGACAGACTACTGCGTTTGGAGTCAAGAAGATTTGGGTTCAAATGCTGCCTTTGGAATTGCTATTTGTATGGCCTTTTCACCAACGAAATATCTCATAGGCTAGTAGCAAGTTAGTGTTTTTCAGCTGTTTTCAGTAGTGTCCAACTCTTCATGATCCTATTTGGGGTTTTCTTGGCAAAGATACTGGAGTGGTTTGCCATTTCTTTCTCCAGCTCATTTTATCGATGAGGAACTGAGGCAAACAGGGTTAAGTGACTTGCCCAGGGTCACACAGCTAGGAAGTGTCTGAGGCTGGATTTGTCTTCCTGACGCCAGGCCCAGCGCTCTATCCACTGCAACACCTAGCTGCCCCAAGTAGCAAATAAGAGAGTGTAAACTCCTTAAGGGTAGGGATTGAGGTTTGTTTTTATCTTTCTGTTCCCAGAACTTAAGACAGGGCATGGCACAAAATGGACAGTTAATAAACCGTTGTTGAAATTAACTGAATTGAAATGCAGTCCCTTTTAGTTCTAGATCTATGATCCCATGAATCTTACCCTGACAAGTCTGAAAATGATGGAGATGATAATAGTTGTCACTGTGTGTATTGGAGATTTGGAGAATCCCCCTACAGGGAAATTATCTCACGGGGAATTGAGAGTTTGCTATACGGAAAGAGACTTCAGAAGTTGCAAAAAGTGAAGATGGGCTTGGGGACATGAGTGCCCCAGGAGACTGAACATAAGAAAACATCTTCCATACCTTTTCTGCAAGCCAGCCTAGATGTCTGATCTCTCGGCTCCCAGGGATGCCACTTTTCCCCAGCTGCTCTTTGACCTCTGTGATGACCCTCGTAAGCAGGTCGCTAACGTTGGCATGGATGGCATTGAACCATGCCTGGGCTGTGGCTGAGTCTTTACTCCGAAGGATGACGGTGTGTTTAGCATCAGGTGAATGGATTTCAAGGTGTCTGGAGAAGTGAAGAGGAAACCATTAGGACCTTTCTAGGCAGCTCTAGTCCCCAGAGTCCAAAGGGCTTCCTACCTTGACCACATACGCTTAAGCTGATTCTCTTTTTCTGTTATCAACTATTACCTTAGTAAGTCCAACTTTGCTTAGCCATTTTTTTGAAAAACAGTTCTGTAACTGAGAAAACCTGACTTTCCTTACTGTTACTTCAGTTCAATAAGCATTTTTGCAAGTGCTTGTTTCATATGGAGCACTGTGCTAAGGGGTGGTGATACAAATACCAATATAAAACAGTCCATGTCCTCTTGAATTGCTTGGCCTTATCAAGGTTTATAAACTAGTAACTGACACTAATTTTGTCCTACATTCTTGTTCAAAATAAGGGGTTTTGAGTTTATGCTGAGAGCACCACAGTTGCTGACAAGGAGTAATAGACTGGACCATACGACCACAAACTCAATCCCACTGCTCAGTCAGTGATAAACAACAGTTCAATTCTAGGATCAAAGGAAAGCTATCTGCCCGTCTTTGTGGACCCTGGCTATGAGGTCCAGGGAACTTTATCCAGCTTTTGATCATTTGCCAAGTGTGGCTGAGGTCATCATGTGAGGTTAGGAAAGAGCTAAGAGTAGAAAAAATATGCAGGGATGGTGCTCTATTTGGACTCCAGTGGTAAAATTCTCTTTGAGATCCTAAAATTCTATGAAGAAAGGTTGAGGTTTAGGGGGTGGAGGGAGTGGTTCTCAGGCAGGTACTTCTCAGTGTCTGCAGACACTCAGTACAATAGGTCATTCATTCATTTATTCAACCTATATTGATCAAGCTTGTACTCTATGTTAACAATAATAGTAGCTGACATTTGTATGGTGCTTTAAGGTTTACAAAGTGCTTTACATACATTAACTCATTTGATTCCCCCAACAACCTTGTGAAGGTACCATGATATATGACCTCCATCAAGGAGCTCAAAATATAGCAGTAGTATGTTTAAGGGTTGGGGTTAGGTCAAGGTTCAGGAGTGCAGATTGGGAGAGAGGCATTTAGCTTCATCCCCTACCATAGGTAGATTCATGTGGAATCACAGATTTTAGAGTTGGACAGTACCTACTTATGAGGTCATCTAGTTCAATATTCCTCCAAATATAGAGGAATTCCCTCTAGAGCAACAGAGACTAATGGTCATCTGATCTCTTTAGGGATTTGATTCGGGAATACAGTTTGCAATTCTGTTAAACAAATTCTTCTTTGCTGGGGCTTGGTTTTATTTTTTATTTTATTTTTTAATTTTCCTACTGGAGCTCTAAAATTCATATCTAAGCTAAAATACATCAAATGGCTGTTGTAGGGGGTGGTGTCTATAGGTGAGTGTGGAGGGGAAAAATTAAATAATACTAATAATAAGCATTTATATGACACTTCAAGGTTACAAATCTGTTTGATCCTCATAACAACCTTAGGAGGAAGTTGCTATCATGATCTCCATTTTGCAGATGAAGAAACTGAGGCTGAGATTAAGTGACTTATTCAGGGCCGCATAGTGAGGCACTATTTGAACTCAAATCTTCATAACTCCAACCGCAGGGCTCTCTCTACTGTGCTACCTAGTTGTGCTAAATGTTTCTTGAGCATTTACTTACTATATGCCCCTCATAGTGAAAGATGCTAGTGAGGGGCTAAATTTAGTGTCCCTGACGTCAGTTTTTAATAAAGATGAGGAAATAAGATTAGTTTGCATGACTAGCAAAGAGTATAATCATGTATAATGGTGTGCTATAGGGTTCAAAGGACAGCTAGGTGGCACAGTGGATAGAGTGCTGGGCCTGGAGTCAGGAAGACTCCTCTTCCGGAGTTCAAATCTGGTCTCAGACACTTACTAGCTATGAGACCCTAAGCAAGTCACCTAACCCTGTTGGTCTCAGTTTCCTCATCTATAAATTGAGCTGGAGAAGAAAATGGCAAACCACTCCCTATGTTTATCAAGAAAACCCTAAATGGGATCACAAAGAGCTGGACACCACTAAAAAATGACTTAACAAACAGGCTTTAAAGGAGTGATTGTTCCTTGAGGGCTGGAGTGATCAGACAAAGCTTCCTTTAGACAGGAGTGGGGAACCTGTGGCCTTGAGGCCACATGTGGCCCTCTACGTCCTCAAGTGCAGCCCTTTGACTGAACAGGACCATACTTGAGGACCTAGAGGGCCACATGTGGCCTCGGGGCCACAGGTTCCCCACTCCTTTGCTGGGATAAAGGACATGAATTGAGTCTTAAAGATGACTTCTGCCTGAAAGGAGCAAGGAAGACTTCTTGGAATAGGTGACCTTGGAGATGGATCCTGAAGCTATCAAAAGACAAATAGAGGAGTTCATATTGTGGGGAAAGGGAATGGCTTGGGCAAAGAAGCAGAAACGACAAAGTACAAAATGTATAGAAAGAATGTTAAGTCAGTGGTTGGTTTTTCTTTAGACAATTTGAGGTAGATTCAAAGCATGTTAGCTAACTCGAAATGACATAGCCAATGGTCTGGGAGTAGCTTTAATGAAATCAAAAAACAAGAAGCAATTAGGTTTCCTGAGATAGATATATGTGGAGAAAACTTATGAGATCAGGAGGCTCAGAGAGGGGAGTCCTTTGAGGTCTGAGAAGTCGAAAAGTGGGAAGACACCAGTCTTGAAAGAAATGCTTATTAATAGTAAGGCAAAAAGAGTTATAGTGGCATGGTAAATCTAGATGAAATTGGCTATGAGACACTAGTGAAGTATGCACAAACCAAGAAGGAGAAGCCATATTAGATTAGATTTTAGATATTTGAAGAAATCTTTTGTTCCAACACTTCTGGGTTTGTTTTAAATAACAAGGGCAACATTGGAATAAAATCTGGGAAAGAGATGGGGAGAGGCTAACAGCACTGGGGTAAAGAGGGGCCGGAACAAATAGGGAAGGAGGAAGATGCTCCAAGGAGGCTATTGAAGGGCTTGGAGACAAACAGAAAGGCATGGCATGCTGCAGGAGAGGGGAGGAGGAAGTATCTTAACTCTCTTCTACTATAATCTAGTTCTTTCATGTCAGGGATTATCTTGTCTATGATCCTATCATCAATTGTGGAGAACCTGGATAGTAATTGCCATTTATCTAGTGCTGTCTGGGTTACAAAGCACTTTACAGATGTGGTCTTGGTTGATCTTCACAACAGCCTTGAGAGGTAGATACTACAGATATTATTACCCCCATTTTACAGATGAGGAAACTGAGGCAAGCAAAGGTTAAGTGACTTCTAAAGGGTCATGTGGCTATTACATGTCTAAGGTCAGATTTGAATTCAGGTCTCCCTGCCACCAGGTCTGGGCCACTCTAATCCTTGTTCCATTTAGCTGCCTCTAATGATCAGGTACATAAAGCAAAAACGAAAGTGCTGCCTCTACTTCCTCCACATTCCAAACTCTTGACCCTCAAGTCTCTAATTCCCATTCTCCTTAGAGTCCTTCCTTTGTTTTTCTCTTGGGTCTTTTCTTCTATCCTGCCAAGAACCCTTCATTTTCCTTAATGAGCTAGACACCAAAGAGACCGTTCTCTAGCCCTTTTATTTCCTCCCCTAGCATGAAGGGCACTTTATTCTGAACGCATGGATACTTGTCGGTTGCCTGTGGCAGAAGCATAGACATGGCACAATCTCTGCGGGTCACTAGCACAGTTCCCTCATTCTCCATACTGACTGAAATAGGAAGATCTGATGTTATTGATAGCTCCCCTAGCTGCCCCTACTGCTAATTAGCTGCAGTCTGGTATCATATCCTAGCAAAGAGCACTGCAAATTCTTGGTTGTTGTACATTTTACAGTTGAAAGGGGGCATTTGAGAGAATTTAATTCAATGCTTTCTTGATACAGAAAAGGAAATTGAGGTCAAAAGGGGATGCTAGGTTCATAGACTCAGATCTGGAAGGGAACTCAGATGTCATCGAGTCCAGTCTTCTCATTTTAGAAATGAAGATGCTGAGTCCCTGAGGGAAGTGAGATGGCTTGCCCAAGGTCACACAGACCAAGGGGCAGAGCCAGTCTTTGACCTCGGCTCTTCTGACTCCAAAGCCAGTCTTCCTTACACTGTTCCATGCTGCCTCTCCAAAGTGACTTGCACATGGTAACACTTAATGGCAAAGCTAGGATTTGAACTTTTTTCTTAGTCCAAATTCAGAGTTCTTTCTACTAGACAATGCTGTCTCCACCTAATAAATGTGTCTTGAATGAATGAAAAAAAAAGTAACAACCTAGTCTCTGAGCCTATAAAGCCTGTGAGATTGTTCATGGCAGAATATAAGAGATAGATGTCCTATGAAGCAAGACGTGTTTAAATTAAATAAAGGAAAAACTTCCAGACTATTAAGGTTTGTTAATGAGACAGCATGGTGTACTGTATAGAGGACTGGCCTTAGAATCAGAAAGACCTGGGTTTAAGTCCCTCCTCTGGCACAAATTACCTATGTAACTTTAAGGAGTTCACAATCTCTCAATCCACCAGCCAAGTTTCAAAAGAGGTATCAATCTGCACTTGTGGAGGGAGTTTCCACCCAGAGCATTCCCTCTGCTTTTGAAGTCACAGGTTCTAAATGAAGTTTGTTATACAGCAAAAAAGATTACTGCTTGTTGAAATTGATTGCTAAATTTTCCTTACGAAGAGAATAACTCAAGAAGCCCATTGGTATGGGTCTCTTTCCTCACTGGTGGAGATCAATGCCCCACATCTGTGTGAGCGGCTGGGGTGGAGTTGAAGAGATGAGAGATTCAGTCTCTCAGTTTCCTTGGTCTCTCTTCAGCCTCCGCGGCCTTTGCTGTGCATCCTTCGTTTTCACAAGTCTAATGACATCATGGGTGATGTCTTAACTTGCTCTAGAATTGGATTTAAGTGAGGCAGAATTGCACAAAGTCATCAGCCTCACTCTCTTCCAGAGTCATCAAAGTCCAGTGGCAAGACAAAAGTCAGGATGACTGGCCGTGACCCCGGCTTTATACCACTTTAAGTGTTTCTGGCTTCCAACTTAGAGAAGATAGAAGACGCAAACCCCACTTCAGGTTGCTAAAGAGACAATAAGACTCTGGGAAGAAGCTGATGTGAGAGGGACTAACAGTCTCTTTCATGTCCCCAACCTCAGCTTGCTACACTAGAAACGTTGGGGAATTTTCCCCTGAGGGAAAACTGGGACTTTGTCTATCTTGGTTGAGCTGAATTATCTCATTCCCAATAGAAGAGCCCTTTCACTCTGTATTATGTGGCATATATTCTATGTATATTTTCTCTGATTTCTATTTTGAACTTGGATAAATTGATTTCTTTGCTACCTGATATGAATATGTTCATTGTGGAAATGGTATTTGGTGGCAAGGAAGTCAAGCATTTCCTCATCAATGAAAAGTGTTCAGAAGTTTAGTTTGAACCTTAAAACCACATCCCCTAGATGAGTGATATTTAAGGGGGTAGATAGCCCAGTATTCCTTTTTTTCTGAGGAGAGCAGAGAGGTGGCTTCCTGTCTCTACCTCCTGCTTCTCCTCTTGGCAGGAATTTAAATTCCCCTTGAGGAAGGGTGGGGGAAGAAGAGGCTAGAGATAGCTATTCTGCCTACCTTTGACACCCCCACGATACTACATGTGGGGGACTGCCCTCATTATTGTGTCTGTAGATATATACGTGTGTGTGTATGTATGTATGTAGGTCTCCATACACACATACGTATACTTATGTATATATACTCCTAGATGAGGAAAACACAAAAGTCAGTTGGCACTTCATCTACAATACACACTTTCACACATGCTCTATTATATATATATAAATACACATATACACAGTGTATATATATGCATATGTGTACAAGACACATGCACACGTGTATACACGTGTATAGGCCCACACATATGTATAGGCCCACACAACATATGTACAAATGTGTCTATGTACACTGTACATATGTATGTGTGTACGTGTATGCATATACATACACACACATACAATGTTGTGTTGTGGGCACTGCAGACAAAGTGCCAACTGACTTTTATGGTTTCCTGACCTGGGAATTTTCTGTACCAATGAAGTCACTAGTGCCAGTGCCTTCCCCTTTAAAGTTACCTTGTGTTTATTTTGTATGAATTTTTTCTATGTTTATATACGTACATATTGTCTCTCACATTAGAATGTCCCTCGGAATAGGGAATGCTTCACCTCTGTCTCTATATACTCAATACATGCCTGGCACAAAACAGGCACATTAACAGATGCTTATTGATTGCTAAGATGCTTCAGGTGGTACCTTGTTAGGAATTCTAGAAAATCATATGAATATCACGGGGTTGTACACCACCACAAAGCCAGGCAGGCAAATGCCTAGACTGTCAGGCCACTAGGAGAATCCTAAAGTGCAGCAGCTTCCTGCTAATCCCCTCCCTGCTGACTCCAGTACAAAAAACCTCCAGGTGACCTCAAAGTCCCATGTCCTTGCCCTTGGAGGTCATCTTACCCTGGTACTAATGATCCAAAAATGATGCCAGATGTCCTACTTAGTCCCCCGTTACTTCCCCTCTGAATTTCAAAACAACAACTTTGCAGATCACCTGAAGATTAGAAATCCCCATAAGATCAGTGCTCATTAACACTCGAAACTTACCATGCATGGTGAGCAATTCATGCTGTAAGCTGCTTTACACATGAACTTGGATTAAAGAAAGAATTATTTAGAAAGAGGAATGTCTCTAGAGGAGGGTTTTTTAAAAAATGATAATTAGCATTTTCTGTAGGAAATCTGCAAAACAAGGATCTTCGATAACCCCCAGAGGTTCTGAGTGATGAAGCAGAAAAGAATACTTTGGGCAGTACTTAACATTACACACAGATACGAGACACGTGCCTCTTTTTCTGTTTTTCAAAGAAATGGGAAGGAATCTATGGTTAGAATCACCAAGTTTTCTTTCCTTCCTGAAGTTCTTGCTGCAGCCAGGATGAGTTTTGAACCCTCACTAGACAGCTAGAAGAGCTTCTAAGGACAACTATATTGGTTCAATTCACTTTTCAAATTAACCCATGATAGCAGGGATTTAAAATATGTAAATATTTTATCTGTTCTATTTTCCTTTCAAGGTATTTTTTAAAAGAGATGACATTTAAAGGGAACATAATGTAATGGATAAAGCAATGGCCCTGGAGTCAGGAAGATATGGGTTTAAGCCTCCCTTCTCATTATGGTAGATTAAGATCATTGACTTTTTTTTTTAAGAGCTGGAAGGATCCTTAGAGGTCATCTAATATAACTCCTTTAGTTTTTTTTTTTTAATGAAAAAAAAAAAAACCAAAACAACACTTATTGTGCAATTACTATGTGACAAGCCTGGTGCTAAGTACCAGGGCTACAAATGCAGAAGCAAAACTAGTTATCTGACCCGAAACAGCTCTTATTCTAATAAGGGAAGAACAGAGGTATATAAGGTTAGGGAAGTATGGGCCAAGGAGGGGTACTTGGGTCCTGAAAGTTACAGAAATGGAGTCAAAGAGTAGACTGATACAGCCTATCTAGAAATAATGGCAGAGCTGATTTGATCATGGATCTAGGTTCCAGAATTAGAGGAGTCTAGGAGAAAAGGAAGGGGAAGGAAGTCAGTGAAGATGCTATGAAGAAGATGAGACTGAAGTTAGCTAATCGGCTAGGAAATACACTTGGCCAAGGCAATTCAAACCTCGGATGCTGCAGGGCTTTCCACTTCTTGAGATGCCCTCAAGCTGCTTCCAGTTGGGAAGGGTATCTGTGCCATTCACCAAGGACCCCTGTAAGAGGCCCTCCCTGGCCAACACTTCCCTAACCCTATATGCCTTTGTTCTTCCCCTGGAAGCCTCACCAGTTTTGTCCCCTAATGGCATTAGCATTAGGCCCATCACCTCCTGGGCTGGTGGTGGTGGTGGGGAGAGGGTCATCCTGGCAAACTAGTGTCCTGAAGCTTAACCTTTCCTTGAACTCCCTTTATTTTATAGATGAAACAACTGAAGCTTACAGAAATAAAGTGACTTGCTCAAGGTCTTTAACTTTTCAGTGTGTCCCAGATAACTCTCTAAGACTAACAGTCTTATGCAGACACACTGCTGATTCATTAAGCAGACACATTCATCTACCACAACTTGTTCGTTCATTTTCCACTTGATGGACACCCCTTTAGTTTCCAAGTTTTTGCCACCAGAAAAAGACCTGCTCTAAATATTTTTGTATATAGGGATCATTTTGTTCTTTCTTTGATCTTTTTGGGGGGTACAAACAGTAATATGCTTGTTAATCTGTAACATCCAGTACTCAAAAAAGTATGTGTGAAAAAGTTTAATCTGTCTTATTAATGTTTTGTCTATCACTTTTTTAATGAAACAATAAATTAAGCCTTGCTTTTTGTGGTGAAAAAGAAATTGTATTAGTGGAAGAATTTTTAACCAATAATCAAACCCAAAAATAGTTTAATAAATTTCATGGTGCTGTCTTGCTTGTAGGCCTAGCCTGGATAAAAGTTGATGCCAGCAGAGCAGAAGAGGGCTGATAGCAATAGTTTTATTATCAATGTCTCATAGCAGGAGAACAAAGTGGCAAGCAATACACCTTTTTTCAGACTTATCTTCAAGGTTACTTACATAATTTAGAGTCAGTCATAGAATGTTAAAGAGGGAAGGACCCCTAGAGATCATAGAGATGGAGAGATCACCTAGTTCAATTCCCTATTTTGTAGTTGATGAAAACTCTGGCCCAATCCGAAGCCAAAGGTCATATGGCAATTGGAAGCAGAGTGCAAAGAGAATCCAGCTCTCCCTGAATCCAAGGCTACTTCTCTTTCACAATTTTTTGTTCGTTTGTTTGTTTGTTTGTTTTTTGCAGTAAACCAGGGTTGTTATGGATACAAACCTTATCTATTTGCCTTGTTAGATTATGCCAAGCCCAGGGATAGTTCTGGGTAAGAGGAACATGCTCTACACTAAGCACTATGTACAAACTATGCATTTGGGGGCAGCTGGGTAGCACAGCGGATAGGGTACTAGTCCTGAAGTCAGTAGGACCTGAGTTCAAACTTGACCTCAGACACTTACTAGCTGTTGTGAGCCTAGGCAAGTCACTTAGCTCTGTTTGCCTCAGTTTCTTCACCTGTAAAATGAGCTGGAGAAAGAAATGACAAACCGCTGTAGTACCTTTGCCTAGAAAACCTCCAATGGGGTCACAAAGAATCAGATATCACTGAAATGACTGAAGAAACCCTGGAACTTAGTCTTGTTCCAGAGCCATATAGAGAAGGTAGTAGCTGGAAGAAACTTGAGACATGAAGACCTTGATTATCTTATCTCTAGGAGGGAACTGAAGGAAGCCAGGATGGAGTGGTACATACCCACCATACCAATGCTTATCAAATGAGTACAAGACTGTAATACTCCATGGAAGCCCAAGAAATTGGGGGGGAGGGAAGGAGAAGTAGAATTCCACCTCACGGAAGGTTTTCAAGTATTTGCTTACTAGGATTATTGTAAAAGGGGATTTCTATTTAGTTCCCACGTGGACGTGGTGACCTTTGAGGTGCTTTTAAACTCAGACATTCTGTGATTCATTACAGACAGTAGAGAGGATGGTAGCATAGAAACATGAATGATCGTATTTCTACTTCTATAGAGGTGTGGAGCAGAGTTTACTCAGCAGAGATCTTTCCAGTTTTGAGGAAAGGTACAATTCACACTATGGCCATAAATGTACATAGCCACTATCCTTACAGTGTCTTCTTTGTGTCCCTTAGAGAAAAAGAATTAAGCTTGCCTAATAATAATGCTCACCCACATCACCCTGCCTTCTATTCTATCTTGGAAAAACATTGTGAAAATGATTATTTGTACCGCTGTTTAGTGACCCAGCAAGGGCCATGTCCATCTAATGAGGCTCCCCTGTTTGACCAGCCTCCTCTCTCATCTGATTGGAGGATAGTTTATGCCAGTGTTTTTTAAAAAAAATTAAGGTTTATTTTTTGACCCAAAAAACTCCCTTGATCAAGTTTTGAACTTCAAAGACTCAAATTAAAAAAAAAAACTTATGAAAACTAAACTGTACATGAAACTCACACCTATTGGCTTTGCAGTTAAAGTCATTATGCCAGTTAGGTGCTGTCTGTATCGGTTATTTATATTGTCTTTATCTGCTGACCTTGTCTCTCAGTGACAGGGAAACAGAACACAGCACTAAACATTTACATTGGGGTGTGTGGGTGTGTGTATGTAGGTGTGTGTGTGTGTTGGGGGGGATGTGCTCATATCCAGACCAACCCTCTCATTTTGCAGATGAGGTTAAATGACTTGCCCAGAGTCTCCAGACATGTTAGTAGCAGAGTCAAGGCTAGAACCTTGAACTCTTGACTTCAAGTCTGGGGATCTTTACACTACGCCAGGCTGCCTGTAAGTAGGAGGTAAGATGCTTAAGGACAGGAATTAATTTTCATTTGGCCATTGTAACTCCAGCACCTAGCAAAGTACTTTGTATACAGTAGGTACTTAATAAATGCTTACTTGATTACTTTTAATTAAAAATGAAAAATGGATCATACAAAATAATATAGTCCCAAATCATTCCTAATTGTCTTAAGAATTTAGTTGGAGACTATACTCAGTGCCTTCCATGCAGAAGACATACATCTCATTCAGACCATGGCAATAGCCACCTAAGTGATCCCTGCTTCTATTCTTTCCCCTCCCCAACCCAGCCTCCACTCAAGTCACCAAACTCATATTCCTCAAGCACAAGTCTGACCATATCACTCCCCTCTGTAAGACACTTCAGTGACACCTTACAGTCCTCAAGTTCTTATTTTAGGGTTCATGAACTTAAAAAAAAAGTTTGGTAACTATCTTTCAATAGAATTAATTGCCTTTGTAATTCTATGTACTTTATTTTATACACTTAAAATCATTAATCTGAGAAAGGGCTTCCCCAGCCCATCTAAGGGACTGGCGACACCAACGAGGTACAGAACCCCTCATCCAGCATCAAATACAAACTTCTCTGTTGAGCATTTAAAACTTCTCCCAATCTGGCTGAAGCTTAGCGTTCTGGACTGATTTTGTAATTCTCTCTTTTGCCTACTTTATATTTTAGCTAAAGCAGCCCACTTGCCAATACCATACCACAACATTCCATCTCCTGTGCTCAGCTCAGGCTGTCTTCCGTCCCTTAGAATGCCCTCTTTTCCCTCCTTGGCCAACTCCCTTTAAAGGCTCAGCTCAGGTATTACTCCTGATCTCCTCAGCTGTTAACCCTCATGGTCTCTTGATATTAATTTATATGATTTTGTATACACTTGATATGCATTTATCTGTGTATGTTTTGGAGAATTTAAGCTCCTTGAGGGCAGGACATTTCATTTTTGTCTTTTAAATCTTCAATTCCTAACAAAGTGCCTTACATATAAAACTTGCTGAAGCTGAGAGGCAGCATGGTGCATTAGAATGAGCATTGGCTTTGGAATTAGAATGCACGGGTTTAAATCTTGCCTCTTTTGCTTGCTGCCTATGTGACTTTGGCCAAGTCACTTAACCTCTTTGGGCCTCAGTTTCCTCACCTGTAAAATGAGGGGTCTGGATAAAATAAACTCCGAGATCCCTTGCAATTCTAGAAGCTGGAAAGTGAGGGCATTGGGCTAAATGGTTTCTAAATTCCTTTCTGACTCTAAAATTCTATGAATACTGTATACTCATTCATAGAGATGTTCCATTTTGTAGTAAGGAATCTCCAGGTATTGATTCAACACCCACTATATGTCTGTCACTTTGCTGGGTGCCATGGGAGATAACAACCTACTTCCAAAGAACTTGCAATCTAATTATCTCTTATGGATGTTTCAATATTGACTCTGTTAATGACATGGCAGAAAGAATGTTGTATGTGAAGTTGGAAGACCTGGTTTTGAACCTGATTTTGAGGTCTGTTCCTGTGTGATCACAGGTAAGTTATTTAACCTTTTGGGACCTTAGTTTCCTTATCTATGAAAATGGGTTAGATTAGATGACCTCAAAAAATTTGATCTTATGATATGGAATATATAACATGTGTTGATAATTATTATGGCCTGGTAGGAAATGAGTGATAGGCAGAGAAGTAGCCGGCTTCCCCTCAACCTACTGACACCCCACTTGGAGGTAACAGTCTTCTTTCCCTACCTTATTCCTAGCAACATCCGTTTCTTCACCGGGCAATGGAGATTGAAATAAGACCTTCTTGGGGGGTGGGATGGTGGAAGGGCTGGAGAATAGGGTTGGCCCCTTTCCTCGCTAATGAGAATCCTATATTTCTGGAACAGAGCAGGAGGGAGTGGAGAAGCAAGAAAATCAGGATGGCTGATTGGAGCTATTTTCAGTCGTCCAGTCTTTTAAAACTCTTGTTTGTTCCCCAGTTGAACTGACCACTACTTGATGAATTGTGTTTATCTGTAGTTCAGCGATAAAGTTCTCTTTTAATTCCCCGCTGAATAGCAATATTTAGGGCAATGCCACAGCTGTGTTTATTCTCACACTCCACCACAGTTATGTAAATACTGCCTATGGAACTATTTCTGATAAAGGCCCATACCAACCCAGAGGAATTGCACGGGCCCTCTAGATGTCTGCCAAGATGAGCTGTTTCGATCCAGCTTGGCACTGCATATGAATGATATCACAGCTCCTCAGAGATCATTTGGCAAACCTCACAATAAAAGAGTAATTTTCTTCCCCTCTTGCTCCTTCAAAGGCTTTCTGTGAGCCAAACAATATTTCCCAGCATCCTCCACTTCCCCAGCTTAGCAGACATGAAGCTGACACAAAATTTGAAGCTTCTAAAGAAACAAACAAAAATTAATGAATAAAACAAACTGTAACTTTGGGTATAAAAAACAATCAAGTGACCTTCTTCAGGAGAGTCACTGGATAAGTTGTTGTTGAAGGTTGCAGAGAGAGTTAGGTATGTAGCTCACAGCAATCAAAGAGGGATGAGGCCAGATAATCTCTGCAGTTCTTTCTAGCTCTAAAATTCTATGATTTCTGTAACCAAAAAAGAATGACTGTCAAGCCTTCAGTAGTAATGACATCTGAGAAGGGTTTCCCTGGGAAGGAGATTAATGTTCTACTTAAAAAAAAAATCTTAACACTGGAGAGAACGAGGGCTTCCCTAAGTTTTTTTTTTTTTTTTAATTTTTTTTTTTATTTCAAGTGGATTGTAAAAGCAAAACAAACCAAAAACCTTTAAGGAGAGGTTCCAAAAAGACAGTAAAGTCTATTAAATGCCTAATTATCACCTGGACCCTGAGGTATAGCACCAACTTCATTTAGACAACTGAAAAGCTACCTGATAACCAAGAGACTTGAATCAGTGACCTCCTGGCATTTGCTTACTCATTGAAACCAAACTTGGTCTTCTTAGAAAATTTTTTGAAATGACCTGTACTAGGGGCTCAGCAGACCAGATAATTGGATCCTCCATAAAATTATCTTCTACTTATTTTGTAAATCTAATATATGCATGTACATATTCATATATGTATATATATATTATGGATCTATTGTTTTCCCCAATAGAATGTAAACTTCTTGAGGGCTGGGACTGTTTCATGTTTTGTCTTTGTATCTCTAGAATCTACTACAGTGCCTGGCACCTGACAGATGGGCTTAATAAATACTTGTTGATTGATCAATATGATTTCAATTCAATTCTATTCAACTCAATTCAGCATTTGCTGTCTACTACGCATACTGCTTGTGATAGGATTTGAGACCTGTGTTTGAACCCTGACTCTGTTACTTACTATGGAAGCAAACTTGATCAAGCTATTTTCCCAGTTTGAGCCCCAGTTACTTACTCTGTAAAAGGAGGGGAATGGATTAGATCTCTAAAATTCATCTGCAAAAGGAGGGTAATAGATTAGATCTCTAAAGCTGCTTCTAGCTTTAAATCCATAAATCATCATTCTGATGTACATGGTTAACAGCCTGCTGAGGTGAAAAGAACAACGGACTTGGAGACCTGGGTTCAAGTCGTAATTCTGACATTTACTAATTCCTGTCTTATAAGGATCAGTTTAAGGAACTGGCGATGTTTAACCTTGAGAAGAGAAACTTCCCTGGGATATGATAGCTGTCCTGAAGTACCTGGCAGGGGGATTAGACTTACTCACCTTGACCAGAAAGAGCATAAGGAAGAGCAGTGGTTAGAAGTGGAAAAAGGCATATTCAGGCTAATGGAAGGAGAGCTGAATGATGCTACGCCCCTCCTCGCCCCCAAACAGAATGGGTGCTTCAGGAATTAGTAGACAAGCTCTCAAGAAAGGTCTTCAGTAATGGCTGAATGATCAGCTGGGCATCGTTAGAGGAAATTCTTCAGATGTAGATTGGACAAGAGGGCCACTGGGGTCCTTTCAACACTGAGATTTTGTGATAATTAGCAACCAAGTTACTACTTCTTTGAGAGTTATTTTCCTGATGGGAAAAATGAATATGATAATATTTGCACCACCAACTTCACACACAGGATTGTGAGGAAAATATCTTGTAAACCTTAAGGCAATACTAGAACTATGAAGTATTTTTTTTTTATTGGGTGAGGCAATCAGGTTAAGTGACTTGCCCAGGGTTACACAGTTAGTATCACGTGTCTGAGGCTGGATTTGAACTCAGGTCCTCCTGACTCCAGGGCTGGTGTTCTATCCATTGTGCCACTTAGCTGCCTCAAAGTATTTTATATATATAATGTTAGAGCAGGGAAAGGACTTGAGATCATCTTGCCTAAGACTTTAATTTTTTTTTTGGTGGACAAGCACCTTTTGATAAGTATTAAAAAATATGGGGATCCATATCTTTTGTCCCAGAGATCCCTAGGCATATATCAGAAGAACAGCAAAGCATCCTAAGGGAGCTATGGGAAGAAGCAAGTGAGGCAAGTCAAAGCACCATCAACCACCTGGAGCACCATCTCCCCTCAGATCCTGGTGGAGACAGCCCAGGAGGACCCTGAATCTAGGAGCCTTGGGAATAGCACTGCTTCCAGCCCAGGGCTCTCAGCCATCATCATGGGAAGGAATCCCTGTGGCCATGCAACCAAGCAATGCTCCTGCATGTGCTACAAGAAGACCCGGAGAAGAAAGTGACTGCCACCAAAGTCCTTGGCACTGTCAAACAGTTCAACAGGAGAAACTGATAGTGATTTTATCAGTGGAAGTGACTTAAAGTGAAAGGCATTACCACTTTCTTCTTTACTGCTGTACCCTACGGACCATGGGACTTTTCCATTTGTCTTGCAGCTGGAACTTCTCATATATGTTTTCTCTCCCCATTAGAATGTGAGCACCTTAATAATATGGCCTCTTACTTTTCTATTTGTATCTCTAGTGCTTAGTATGTTTTTTTTTGCACATAGTTAAGTAATTACTAAATATTTTATCCATTCATTTAACAAAAACAGAAAGCAAAGTACCATATGCAACAAAATATTCATAGCAGCAATTTTTGTAGTAGCAAAGTATTGGAAACAAAGTATATGCCCACTAATTGAGGAATTTGTCAATTGTGGTACGTTAATGTAATAGAATATTACTGTGCTGCAAGAATGTATGAAGAATTCAAAGAAACATGGGGAGACTTCGATATGAAAACCTACCACTCAGGGTTGTTGTGAAGATCAAATGACACATTTGTAAAGCACCTAGCACAGTGCCTGGTTCATAGGAGGTACTATATAAATGTTAGCTACTATTATCATTATTGATATTATTAGTAATTGACAGGGTGAAGGAAGCAGAACCAGGAAAAACATAATACATAATGGCACAACAATGTAAATGTAAATTAAAAAAAAAACCTAAAGACAAATAAAACCAAATCTGAACACTCTGTCATTTTAATGGCCCTCTCATTGGAAAAAACTGATGTGAAAGATTGAAGGAAAAAGGAAAAGAGGACAGCAGGGGATGACATGGATAGATGGTATCATGGAAACAATGGACGTGAACTTAGACTTTGAGAGACAGTGCAGGATAGAAGGGTTTGCTATGGTCCATAGGGTCACAAAGGGTTGGACATGATTGAACAATAACAACAACAACAAAAAGAAATAAAAACATGACCCTAGAGAAAGAGTCAAGAAACTATTCCTGGGGCAGCTAGATGGCACAGTGGATAAAGGTCCGGCCTTGGAATCAGGAGGACTTGAGTTCAAATCCAGCCTCAGACACATGACACTTATTAGCTGTGTGACCCTGAGCAAGTTCCTTAACCTCGATTGCCTCACCAAAAAAAGAAAAAGAAAAAAAAGAAAAAGAAAAGAAAATATTCCTTCTCTTCTTTACTAAGGTGGGATATTATGGTTATGGGATATTGCATATATGAATAAGTGAATTAAAATCCATTTAGTAATTGCAAAGCATTGTACCAAGGACTGGAAATTAAAATGAAAAGTAAGACAATCTTTGCCCTCTAGAGGCTCACACTCTAACGGGGGAAACAACATGTACGGAAGGATTCAGCTGCAAGTCAGATGGGAAGATCCCATGGTCCTTAGGTTATAGCAGCAAAACCGATGAAGGCATTAGCCTCTTCTTTAAAGTCACTTCCATTGATTGAATCATATCAGTTTCTGATGTTGAACCATTTGGTAATGCCAGGGCCTTTGGTGACAAGAACTTTCTTTTCTGGGACTTAAAATAGCTGAGACTGAGCACCTAAAGGAGCAGTTCTTAGGACACAACTCCATGATGACTGCTTCTCAGGATGATGGCTTCAGGGGCTGGGCTGGAAGCACCACCAGTAGTCCAGGGGTTTGCCACCACTCCCAGGGCTCTCGGGCTTACTTGTCAATTTGTGGCAGTTGGTCAGTAGTTGGTGTTGGTGGTGGTGAGGAAGGTGGGTCCCTTTTACAACATGACTGGCCGCAGAGACCAGACTAGAAGGAGAGCTGGTGGTCTGGGGGCACTGGTATTCTAAGGCTCTTGGAGTCAGGGACCTGGCCTGTCTCCATCAGCGGCCGAGGGGAGCTGGTAATCCAGATAATGATCGTAGTTTGATTCAAACATGTTACCTCTTGTCTCCTTGTGGTTTTAGTGAGGCTGGCTTCCCTGCCCTACTGGTGGCGGGTGGTCAAATTCCACTGATATATTGGTTAATTTTGCTGACATTTTTTTTTCTCTTCTTTTTTTTAATTCTTTATTACAAAGGATGCTTCAATGGGTGAGAAGAAGAAAAGGGAGGGTTATATTTGGAAATAAGAAGTGATATAAAAAAAAGATACAAATAATGATGTTTCTAAATATTAAAAAAAAAAACCCAAAATCTAAGTCTATTATGGCAGGAGCTGCTTTAAAATAAGACAGGCTTAATGTTTCTTGTATTCTTTTTAAATTTCCTTTATCACCTCTTCCAACTATACTTTTGTTTTTTAGTGTATGTTCCCAGTGAGTTGTGCTGAGAGAACAACTCTAATCACAGCCATGGAAATTGGTTCCTATTCTTGGAAAAAAAAAGACAATTCCTTAGTTACTAAGGAGATTAATATTTGGTTTTCTACTTGTAATAATTTATTTCAAAATGTGGTCATTCCTAAATATACGATGCTGCTAACCTCTAAGGAAAAAGAAGACTATTATCATCCCTTTCTGTTGAATATTAGTCATATGGTATGCCATAAATTTTTCACAAAATATATGAATTACTCCAACAGGTCATGACCCTCAGTGGGGGAAATGGTTCTGCTATCAGTATTTAAGAAAAAGGGTTAACTGAATCTAGAAAAAAAGAGAAAATGTTTTTATTTTTCCTACACAAATTTTAACTCTATGATTCAAGATTTTCTGGGTTTTACCTTTTGAAACAGGGCAGCTAGGTGGATAGAGTGGATAGAGCACTGGGCTCAGAATCAGGAAGACCTGAGTTTAAATCTGGCCTCAGACACTAGCTGTGTGACCCCGGGCAAGTCACTTAACCCTGTTTGCCTCAGTTTCTTCACCTGTAAAATGATCTGGGGGGGAAATGGCAAACCTCTCCAGTATCTTTGACAAGAAAACACTAAATGAGGTCACAAAGAGTTAGATATGACTGAACAATAACAACAACCCTTTGTAACTTGGCGGATGTAGCATGCTAAAGTAGGAATAACCCTGTACTAGTCCTGAGGAAATGAGGGTCAAATCCCAGTTTTGCTACTTATTAACCATGTCACTTTGGCAAGTCACTTAAGCTATCTGAGACACAAGTTTCTGAGCTTGATTTGGTCTTGGGGGTTCTTACTCAGGGGTCCGTGAACTTTAAAAAATATATATACATACACAAAATGTACATATATGTATGTATATATATTAAATTGGTTTTTAAAAATAATAATATATTTGATATTACACATTTAAAAACACTATTCTAAGAAAGGGTCCAGGGCCATCCCTTGACTCCCCAAGGAGATCCATGCCCCAAACAAGGTTAAGGATCCCTGTGTCTAAGTGACCTCTCCAATCTCTTCCAGCTCTAATCTGTCAGGTTCCGTGATTAAGTATAGGTGAGTGTACAAGATGCTGTAAACGTCATCTCTGCCTCTTGGCTTCACCAACTTTCTTCAAGCCCCAGCTAAAAGCTCACTTTCTACAGGAAACCTTTCCTGATTCCTCTTAATTCCAGTGCCTTCCCTTTCTGATTGTCCCCTGTTTACCCTGCCTATAGCTTGTTTGTACATAGCTGTTTGCATTTTGTTTCCTCCATTAGATTGTGAGCTCCTTGAGAGCAGGGACTGTCTTTTACATTTCTCTGTCCATCCAGTGCTTAGCACGATGCCTGATGCAAACTAGGCACTTGATAAATGTTTACTGACTTACTAACTGACACCTGACTCCTGCTCTTGGCTTTTACTAATCTCTGAAAAAAAAATCCTCTAGGCTGATAGCAACAAAAAGTTCTTTAGCTGGAAAAGTCAGTAAGTTGGTCTAACCCAACCCAAGCCAACCAACGCTTATTAAGCACCTGACATGTGCAAAGTGAAAAGTACCTTCTGTCAGTGCACAGAGGGGCAGGCCTTAGGGTCTGAAAGAACAGAGTTCAAGTCCTGTCTCTAGCATAGCATTTTGAACATGGACAAGTGACTTATTAACCTCTTAGTACCCTAGCTGACATAATAGATAGGGTGCCTGTTCTGAAGTCATGAAGACCTGAATTCATATTTGGCCTCAAACACTTACTAGCTATGTGAACCTGGAAAAATCATTTAATCTTGTTTGCCTCAGTTCCTCATCTGTAAAATGGGGACTTACTGGAGAAGGAAGTGGCAAACTACTCCAATATCTTGGCCAAAAATACCTTGTGCAGGGACCCCCGAACATGTTTCTGAATTGCCCTATTTTCCAGAAATACTGGAGTCAGAGTATGCAGGAGGCTCGTGATGAGTCAAGTGTTGGATGAAGCCCTCCTTGGGCTTACGTCATTTGCTACTTTCAAGCCTAACAGAATTCTCAATGTGCTCTTGAAGTCGAGTCAGATACAAACCTGGCTCGACCACCTCACGGACAAGTCCATTGGGGTCACAAAGAGTCAGACATCACTGAACAACAACACAAAAGCCCCAGGCAACTCTGTAACACTTCCAAGTCATAGAAGAATTGCTTATCGGTATCATCTGAGAGAGCCTACACACTAGGGAGCTCCTTATTCTGATGAAATCACAAGTCTAGAACCGCCCCCCCCAAAAAGGTGCAGGGTAGCATAATAGGTACTTGGGACTCAGAGATTTGAAATGAGCATGTGCCTTGTCATCAAGGAACTTACAGGAGGGCTAGAAAATCTTATACCAGTAAGTCTGTGATATGTACGGAGGGCAATTCAAAATGCTAGGAGAAATAAGATAGAGAACCATTTCTCCTGATGGGATGGGTGGGTGGGGTTGGGGAAAGTTTCAAATAAGTAATGCCTGAATCTCAAAGAAGGAAAAATTTCAAGATGCGTAGACATGTGCTTATAGTGCAAAACATAAAACTAAGTTCTGACTCATAGCAGGCGCTATGGATAGAGTGCCTGGACTGGAGTCAGGAAGACTCATCTCCTTGAGTTCACATCTGGCCTCAGACACTTACTAGCTGGGTGACCCTGGGCAAGTCACTTAACCCTGTTTGCCTCAGTTTCTTCACCTGTAAAATGAGCTGGAGAAGGAAATGGCGAACCACTCCAGTATCTTTGCCAAGAAAACCCCAAATGGGGTCACGAAGAGTTGGACACGACTGAACAACAGGTATTTATAACGTCTCATGAAATTCAGCTACAATATCCTAGTTTACCAATGGGTGTTGCTGTTGAATACAAAATCCGATTTTTAAAGGCTTTTCTAAAGTTCTTTAAAGTCAAATCTTTGCCAAGAAAACCCCAAATGAGGTCACGAAGAGTCGGACACAACTGAAAAATGACTGAACAACAACAAAAATCCATAGCACTCTGACTACTTGGGTCCCTGTCCACTCCCACCTGCCATGACACCACCCATGTGTGCTGGTGCCAGCTCTTGCAGATCTTACTGTTAAATTTTTAGTGTTAGCATTTATGCTTCAGAAATCAGCGATCCCTGCAAGGAAGGGCTTATTTTTTGTGTTGTGGATTGTCTACATTTAAGAGAATGTTAATAATGTAGATTAAACTTAAAAGTGTGTGCAGGCATTACATTCCCCCTCCCACACCATTCCCCATAGAGAGCCTGGCTGTAAAACATTTATAAGCACACCCTGGTATTGCTCTATAAACATTGCCTGAGCTCAATAGGAGTGCAGTAGACGACTCAGGGAATATAGTCATCACCAGACTGTAGCCCTGGTGACTGTAAGCTAAAATTAATGATAAGCAGCATTTATATAGCATTTTAAGGTTTGTAAAGGGCTTTACATGCATTATTCCATTTGAGGCTCAGAACACTCCTGGCATCACTCCATCTAGAGAAGAGAAAGTATCCAAGAGGAGAGGGTGGTTGACAGTGTCAGTGGCTAAATCTAGAAGGAAGAGAACTGAGAAAAACTCATCAGATTTGGCAATGGAGACATCAACTGGTAACTTTGGAGAGAGTAGCTCCAGGTGAGTGATGAGGTCAGAAGCCAGGTGGCAAAGCTGTGAGAAGTGAGTGCTTGGAGAATGGGCAGCAACAGTAAGCGTAGATAACTTTTTCTAAAAGTTTGACTAGAAAAAGGAGGAGAGATACAGGACATTACCTTGGTAGGAACACAAACATAGACTAAGATAACTGGATATAAAATATATGATAAAGCAAATACAAAATAATTAGCATCCTTATAACCTTATCCAATGGAAACAGCAAAAAGGGACGGTGAGAGCTTAAAAACTGTTTATTGAATTGGATGGAGCAAAATGGAAATAACCATAGATATTCAGTGAAGAAAAATCCACCTGGTGTAGATTGTCAGGAGTTACTCATATACCCACAACAGGGGATGCAGCTGTATCTGCATCACACACACACACACACACACACACACACACACACACACACACACACACACACATACCCCACACCCTCTATCTGTACCCAGCTGGGATCTAGTGAAAAGAGTGCTCAATTTGTAATCAGCCCGGTATTTGAGCTGGAGTCCAGGATCCCCTACAGACTGACTGGCTTTGTGACCCTAGGCAAATTGCTTCATTTTTATGAACCTTCGTTCCCTCATCTATTAAAAATGGAGATAATGATCTGGCTACTACTTACTCCTCAGAATGTGGTAAGGACCCAATAGCATACATAAAAGATGTAGCAATGCTTTATTATCCTATTTGGGAGGCAGCTAGGTGGTTGATTGGATAGAGAACTAGACTTGGAACACAAGTTCCAATGCTGCCTCTGATGCTTATTAGCTGTGTGACCCTGGGCAAGTCATTTAAATTCCTTGTCTTCTGGGAAATAGCATCTCTCTTATAGGATTGCTTGTGAGGATCAAATAAGACAATATTTGTAAAGTACTTTGCAAAACTAAGAGAGCAGTATAAATGCTAACTATTATTATTTGCTAGTTGTCACAAAGCAGAGACTAGGGCCCTGAGGGAGAAAATCAATCAACAATTATTTTTTAGGCACCTATTATGTGCGAGGCATCGCATTAGGCTCTGGGGATATATAAACTAAAACAAAACAGTCTTTGCCCTCAAGGAGCTTACATTGTAATGAAGGAAACAACATACACACACATACATACACACACACACACACACACACAAATATACAAAATACAGACAAAGTAAGTACAAGGTTAATTTTGTGAGGAAGACCCTAGAAGCTGAGGGGACCAGGAAAGGCAATGGAAAAGAAGAAACAAGAATGGATGGAAATGAAGAGATGGACAAGACCTTGAACGTGGGACATTACATGGAGAAGCCAGACCTGGGTAGAGAACCCCAGTGGGGTGGGGAGACACAATAGTAATAGTTGCTTTCACTTATATAGCCCTGTAAGATTTTCAAAGCACTTTGTATATCTTATCTCATTTTATCCTCATATCACCCAGTGAGGTAAGTGCCATTATTATTCCCATTTTACAGATTGAGGCATCGATCTGTAAGTCTCAACTTGGACACACACTTCCTGTGTTATACTAAACAAGTCCCATAGCCTTTCTATGTCCCAGGAAGCTCTCTAAGACTATATGTTGCAGAGAAGGCACTGACCCATATTGGTAAAGGAAGTTTGCTTATGGGGAATTCCTTATTCCAGTGAAATTACAGGTCCCTGTCTTTGTTATTGTTTAGTTGTTTCAGTCATTCTCCGGGACCTCATTTAGGGTTTTCTTGGCAAAGATACTAGAGTGGTTTGGTTTGCCATTTTCTTCTCCAGCTCATTTTTACAGATGAGAAACTGAGGCAAACAGGGGTAAGTGACTTGCCCAGGGTCACACAGCTAGTAAGTGTCTGAGGCCGGATTTGAACTCAGGAAGATGAGTCTTCCTGATAACTCCAGGTCTGGCGTTCTATCCACTGTACCACCTAGTTGACCCATCTTACAGATAAGGATACTGAGGCTGAGACAGCTTAAGTGACTTGCCCAGAACTGATAGGAAGTAACTAATATAGGACTTGAACCCAGGTCTTATGGACTGTATGCCCAGCTCTTTATCCACTATGCACGGTCACCAAGTGCCCCAAAAGGCACCAAAATGAAGGCAGCAAAGAGAAAGCAAAGATCATTGCACTTAACCTACACATATTCTCCCTAATGCTGGGCCTGAACCTGGGAGTCATAGCCCTTTTCATGTTAGAAACAGTAGTCCTCTGTATATTTTACATTGTCAAAAGTATTTATGGAAATGACAGCTTCATAATTATTTTCCCCGTGGAAGTTTTTGCTCAAAGACACTTTCACCTCTTTTATAGATAGCAATAGTCATTTCCTGGAGCTGAAGGATTTAAATAAGCACAAACAAATAAATCAGCTCACCACCAAAACGCTATTTTTCTCTAAATTGCATCTGGACTATCTCGACAAGTTTTAAATTGTCATTCAGTTGGACTGGGTTGCAGGAGACAGCGAAAATCAGAATAATGCAAATGTGCATCCCAAGTTTTAAAAGGTCACGCTACATGAAATTCAATCTTCTTTATTCTAATAGTAAATGCCAAGGTGCCAGACATGTTGGAAGCAAAGTCAGCCACTCTGTGAGAATGGACGCTTCAGGCTTGGCCTTGGATTCCACTTTATTGGGTTAAAAAAAATTGAGAATGTGGGGGTGGGGGGAGCACAGGGGAATTTCGATGAAAGAAGAATTCGATTCAAGTCTCTGTTTCTTGAAGTAGAGGAACTTTTGGGGAAAGAAACAGTAAAGAAAAAAAGGAATGGACTCTCCTAGATGCCCCTCACTGAGTTGTCAATGCAAACATTTCAATCAAAAGACTGTTGCCTACTTCCCCTATTATAACACTTCTTGGCCTCAGGAAGTAGTATTCAATTGATCCAATCTCCAAGCCAGCCTTGCAGACTTTGGCAAAGTGCCTGACATTTAGTAGGCATTTAATAATTATTTATTGATTGATCAACTCATCACTCCATCTTGCATCTGCTGCCTTGCTTTGTTCTAACTCCATGGAATGAGATGAGCCCACTCTCCGCTCTCCATATCCTCATGTCCTGTCCCTCTTCTTTCCACTTTTCTTACTCCTTTGTGTTTAGTTTCCCCCTTTATATTTTAAGCTCATTGAGGGCAGGGACTGTCTTTCTTTTTATTAATTGCATCCCCAGCACTTAGTACAGTGCCAGGCCCTTCATAGGTGCTAAATATATGTTTATTGGTTTGGATTTGACCATTTGAACAAATGGGCTTTTCCTCAGTTAGGGATAAAGGTTTTTGAAAAGACTACATTTACAATAAAAAGTGGATTTGATTTTGGAGAATACAGGTAACCACCTGGTGTGTGTGTGTGTGTGTGTGTGTGTATGTGTGTATGTATGTGTGTATGTAGGAGGAAGGGGCATGGGCCTGTGATTTCATAAGTGTAATGTACTCTGGGCAAAGAATCTCATACCAATGCTACTCAGCAACTTTTCTGCAATTTAAAAATTCTAATTGAGTTGCCTTGAAAATTGACTTATCCAGAGTGAGCGTAGCTAGAGTGTGCATAATGCTCTGAGGCTAGGTCTCTATGCCACACTTTCTTTCACAAACAACGAATTATAGCAATTAAATACAGACCCACATTCTTGAAACGGATTTGCATTTTTGTTGCTGTTGCTGTTGTTCAGTTGTTTTGGTCATGTCTGACTCTTCATGACCCCATTTGGGGTTTTCTTGGCAAAGATACTGGAGTGATTTGCCATGTCCTTCTCTGGCTTGTTTTAATAAGGAAACTGAGGCAAATGGGGTTAAGTAATTTGCTTGGGGTCACACGGCAAGTGTCTGAGGTCTAATTTGAACTCAGGCCTTCCTGAGTCCAGGCCCAGCACTTATCTACTGCGTGACTGAGCTTCCCCGATCTGCATTATATATATATATACATATACACACACACACACACACACACACACACACACACACACATATATATACACACACCCATACATATAGACATATATATGTATATATATGCATGTGTATGTGTATAAATATACATACATACACACATATGTGCATATATAGGTATATATATATATATATTTGGCTATGTAGGATCATAAAATTAGATTAAGATGAAAATGGAAGAGGACATCTACTTCAAGCCTCATTTTACAGATGAGGAAACTAAGTCCCAGGGAGATTAAGTGACTGGTTCAAGGTTACATAGGTAGTTTCATCAGAGGTGAGATTTGAACCCTGGTCCTCTGGCTTTGGCGCCATTGCCCTTTCCACTATGTCATGCTGCCTCCTATGGGCTATCTCCCTCACATAAGCTCCTAGAGGGAGAGACTATTCTTTTTAATCCATTCACCAATGACTGGCACAGTGCCTTTCACATAGCACGTGCTTAA
Source organism: Vombatus ursinus (assembly GCF_900497805.2). NCBI lineage: Eukaryota > Metazoa > Chordata > Mammalia > Diprotodontia > Vombatidae > Vombatus > Vombatus ursinus. The sequence goes on along the minus strand of NW_020950062.1, from coordinate 3,819,442 downwards.
CACATATTTGCTGGACTGAACTGAAGTACGCTAGTCACAGAATTTTGATATGATATCGTAATGGGATACCTTAGTTATCTTTCCCTCCAAATCCTTCCTTCTTCCTAATTGCCCTGTTACTGTCAATGGCACTACCATCCTCCCTGCCACCCGGGTGTCAACTTCACCTCCTTACTACCTTTGAAGCGTCTCTCGTATACTCCCCCCTTTTCTCCTCCGCTGCTCCTACCACCCTGATATAGACCATCCTGATATAGATTCTCATCCCCTCAGCCCTGGACTACTGCAGTAGTCTTCGGGTCCTTCTCTCTGCTTCAAGTTTCTCCCCACTCCAATCTTTCCTCCGCTCAGCTGCCATATTGATCTTCCTAAAGCGTAGGTCTGACCGTATTCAATAAACTCCATTAGCTCCCTATTTCCTCCCAGATCAAATATAAATATTTCTGTTTGGTTTGTAAAACCCTCCACAACCTGGTCCTCTTTTACCTTTCTAGTTTTCTTTTTTTGTTTGTTTTCTGGTGAGGTGATTGGGGTTAAGTGACTTGCTCAGGGTCACATAGCTAGTAAGTGTTAAGTGTCTAAGGCTGGATTTGAACTCAGGTCTTCCTGACTCCAAGGCCAGAGCTCTATTCACTGTGCCAACTAGCTGCCCTTTTTCTAGTTTTCTTTTACCTTCATTAGATTGTAAGCTCCTTGAGGGCAGGGACTGTCTTTTGCCTCTTTTTGTATTCCCAGTGCTTAGCATAGTGCCTGGCATATAGTAGGTATTTAATAAATGTTTATTATTTATTGACTGATGTTCCTCCCCCCTCCACATACTCTGCAATCCAGTGACACTGCCTTCTTGTTATTTCTCCTGCTCTGAACATTTTCACTGGATATCCTCCATCCCTGACAGACTTTCTCCTCATCTCTCCCTCCTACCTTCCCTGGCTTCCTTCAGACCTTTGTTAAAGCCTCACCTCCTGCAAGAAACCTTTCCCAGGCCTCTTTAATCTTGGCGTCTGCTCATTGAGACGAGGCCCAATTTATTCTGTTTTCATGTTGTTTATACATAGTTGTTGGTGTGTTGTCTCCTCCATAAGATTGGAGGCTCCTTGAGGGCAGGGACTGGTTTTTACCTTTGTATCTCCAGCATTTAGCACGGTGCCTAGTACTTTTTAAATAAATTGTTTAATAAATATCAGTTGCTTAATAAACCCTAGCTGACTCTAATGGGACACATGTTTGTTGTGCAAAGAAGAGCAAAAAGACCGGTTTCCCTGGACAGAGCCCATAGAGCCAAGGATGACAAAATAGGAGGGGTCCAGGTTGTGAAGGGCTTTAAATGCCAAACATAACATTTTAAAATATTTGATCCTGGAGGTAATAAGGAGTCATTGGAGTGCCATAACTTTTTCAATACGGTAGTTTCTCATTAATAAGTGCACTCCTCCTCCTGAAGAACTGAAGAGCTTGTAGCTTCATCTTACTCACAATATTTTGGTAAGTGCTGTGCCACCAGTGTCTAGGAGATGGTTAGGTGGCTCAGTGGAGAGAGCACTGGGCCTGGAGTCAGGAAGATCTGAGTTCAAATAATACCTCAGACACGTAATAGCTGTATTACCTTGGGCAAGTCACTTAACTTCTATTTGCCTAGGAGGCAGCTAGGTGGCTCAGAGGAACACTGGGCCTGGAGTCAGGGAGATCTGAGTTCAGATCTAGCCTCAGACACTTACTAGCTGGGTGACCCTGGGCAAGTCACTTAATCTCCATTTCCCTTAATCCACAGGAGAAGGAAACAGCAAACCACTCCAACATCTTTGCAAAGAAAACCTCATGGATAGTTATAGTTCACAGGGTCACAAAGAGTCAGACCCAACTGAACAACAAGTACGGCCAGTATTTATCTGGAAGATTCTATTATTCAGCCTGCTTCTGATTAGCCAGGTCCTTTGTTTTGCCCCTTTTCCCATTGCCTGCCTGTTAGCTTACCAGCACCAGCACTGGAAGATGGCCAGAGGTTATTAAGCTCAAATTTATCACTTGTATTAGTTGTTAGCAGACCTAGTGAAAATTTTACTGGGAGAAGTTAAAACTAATCAGGGAAAAATGAGGTGTGGGGGATCACTGTTGATTTCAATTTTAATGCTCTTACTCTCCCCCATAATCACCCTTATGGAAAGCTAACTGCAGAGGAGAAAATTGTTTCTGGAGATGGTACTACAGAATGTAACCACGCACAAAAAAAGAAGGCCCATAAGAAGCAGGTAGGAATAACTGTGTAATCTGAGAGCGTAATAAGCTTGGACAGTTTTTAATAATCCAAAGAATGTTTCACAATATTGTAATTGCATTTTCTAAGAAGCTACCCAGCTAAAAGTTAAGCACTACAGAGCTAGCCACATTAACATTAAGTTCTGGGTGGGCACTTCTCTGAAAGAGGAACCTGAGGCATGTCTCTGATGTCAATTGGTGACATCCTAGACCCAGAATCAGGAAAAAATGGATTTAAATCTTGCACAGTTGCCTCCTAGTCTTGTTTCAAAGGGTGAATCACTTAACCTACTTCAAAGGCTCAAATGATAAGTAATAATGATAATAATAACAATAGCTAACATTTATATGGCTGCTTTAAGTAAAATACAAATATTATTTTATTTGATCCTCACAATGACTCTGGGAGGTAGGTACTATTATCCCCATTTTACAGATGAAGAAACTGAGACAGACAGAGGTTAAATGACTTGTCCAGGGTCACACAGCTAGTAAGTGTCTGAGGTTGGATTTGAAATCAAATTTTCCTGATTATAGGCAATGCTCTATGCACTGGACCGTGTAGCTGAGATAATGTATATAAAGTACTTTCAAAAAAAGCTTAAATAGGTAAAGTTACTACTACTACTATTACTACTTTTACTAGTTCTACTACTTTTACTACTACTACTACTGTTACTACTACTACTACTTTTACTACTACTACCACTACTACTACTACTTCTAGTACTATTACTACTTCTAGTACTACTACTACTTCTATTACTGCTACTATTACTACTACTATCACTATTGCTGCTGCTGCTGCTGCTTCTGCTACTACTACTACTACTACTACTACTACTACTACTATGGAACTCTTTTTCTGGTAAAAGCAGGTAGGTAATATGGTGCCTAGAATGCTAGACTTGGAATCAGAATTCAATTGGTTTGAAAACTACAGAAGATTTTTACTAGTTGTGTGACATGGGCAAGTCACTTAACCTCTCTCAGACTCAGTTTCTTTATTAGTAAAAATGAGGTCATGATAGCACCTACCTTACAGAGTTGTTGTGAGGATCCAATGAGGTGGCAAATATAAAGTGTTTTGAAAACCTTAAAATGCCATATAAGTGCAAGCTATTATTATCATTATGCTAGCTATTATTAAAAACATACTACCAGAGGAAACTGAATTGAAACTCTTGACATTCTCACCAGAAAAAAAAAAGTTGTAGTTAATGCAAAGAATGGCTCACAGGTTCTCCTTGGAAAGGAACTGGTTGAGTTGGTTTTATTACATGCTCAAAGGGATTGGAAACATTACTTCATGGGGCATTTGGTCATCTGGTATTTTAGCTCTCAATACATTTTTCAAAAAGGCTACCATGAAAGTAACTGTAGCTTATATACCACAATCAGTTGCAAAAGATAAAGTAAAGAAATTCTATAAAAAATAAAATACCTTCATAAAACCCTGAAAATTAAAACTGAATTCCCTTTGGTATTCAATTTTGATACTCAATGACTTCAAGGAAATAGTTGAGGTTGGTGAGAAATACACACACACACACACACACACTCACACACACACACACACACACATATATGAAAACATTGGTCATGAAGAAGGAATGAAAGCCACCAAATACTTGTAGGTTACATGGAAGTCTCTCAACTCTACGTTATAAATATTTGCTTTGAATAACATCTCAAAAATAAAAATGATTACATTTTGACATTACTGATGTGACAGTCACCCCAAATCATATATATATATATATATATATATATATATACACGATCATATATAATTAGAACATCTACTTGTTAAAGCAAAGATCAGAATTAGCATAAATCTAGAAAAAAAGAATAATGATGAGAAAAACATATTACAGTGAATTGAAACAACTCAATCCTGACCTGTTTAAACACGTTACTAATAATGATAAAAGAGTGATGGACAGTGGAAATGACATTGTTGCCAATTATTTTAATTTCATACAGAACTTTTAATCAATGTAAGTCAAATGCCATAGAAAGGAGAACAAAAGAGCCTCAAAATGATGCAGAAAACATTTTTCTTGCCAAGTTTAGAGAAGTGGCAGCCAAAGGCAACACTAGTTTAGACTACAAACTCATTTGTACAATTTTACAAAGGAGGATGAACAAAAACTGTTTTAAAGAAAGTTTGGTGAAAGTCATCCTGAGGGCACTGAAGAATGAAAATGGAAAGAGAAGAAAAAAAAAGGGAAAAGATCTGCAAAGATTTTTTTTTTTTTAATAACAACCTGTTGTCACTGTCAAGGGCAACAGACACACCAAACTTAAATGCTAAAATCATAGTTGGGTATGTGTTCATAGAGGAAAAGCAAATGGACTAGACCAAGGTTACATAGAAGCACAACCGTGTCACTGCTCAGTAAGCTCTAATGTCCGTCTATTAACTCTAGCATCAAATGTGAACTCCTTTGGCATTTAACAGCATTTACAACCAGGCTCCAGCCTATTCTATCTCACTGCCTCTCATGTACTTTGTGATCCAGCTACATTAATCTTCTTCACCTGCTACTGCACATACTGTTGACCAGGCCTCTCATGTGCTCACTCTTTGTCTCCATCTCTTAGAACTCCTAGAGTTCTTCAAAGCTCAGCTCAAACAGCACTTTCTACAGGAAGCCTTTCCTGATCCCTTTAGTTTCCAGGACCTACTCCTTGAAATAACCTTGTATTTATTTTGTGTGTAGTTTCCATACAATTCAATGAGCATACATTGCTTCCTTTGAAAGATCATAAGTTCTTTGATGACAGGGACTGCTTCATTTGTATTTCTAATGTCTAGCCCAGTGCCTGGCAGATTGGAAGTACTTACTAAATTAATCTTACTGATTGATCAATTGAGGAAATACATGCTGGAGGCAACACAATTGTGAAGGTACTGCAAGATCAATTCACCAGTTATCTCAAGTAGAGGCAGAGTAAAAAGGCATGGAAAGAATTTTGGACTTTGCTAATACATTAAAAAGGTGATTGAGAGAATAAGGACATGTAATAAAGCATATGTTACATGTCCATATTCTCTCAGTCACCTACATAAATTTTTTTGAGAATTATTTCCACATGCATTGGAAGTATGGTTAATAAGGGTTTTAGTTGAAAGTGGGCAGGTTTTCACAAGCTATGATTCACAGTTGATAACTTTATCATTATACAGTTGAAATAGAGATATAGAGAATTCAAGATCTCACTGTGCTTACTATTTGTTGATTATAAAAAAGAACATATTAAAACACTGCCTTAAAGTCCCTTCTCCAATATAATGTCACTCCCCATCCATCAAAACCTTTCAAAATTCCTGAATAATAAAAATAATACTATTCAACGAGTTTCTGATCATAACATCAGTAACCAAAGGAGACGTATATTCGTCAAAACTGTCTGCCACTGTGATGACTATCCACTGTAGAAGGTTCCAGGTTGAAGAGAGATTCTATATGGATGATGAGGTCCTTCAGATACTCCTGTTTCTGGATGACATCATGCTTGTTACTCTTATTTCCAGGACACTATAGATATTCCTGAGAGAGATCTGTAACCACTCAAAAAAGTGGCTTAATGATCCTCACAGGAAAAAAAAACAAATGAATGAAGAATGTCTAATGTTTTCATTACACCTTGTCCATCATTATGTGTATTTGGGACACACAGCACAAATGGACAACACATTGGGCCCTGATTAAACAGGAGGAGTAGAGTGGAAAGGACTGCCTTCAGGAGGATGGAAAGCTTCTTTAATTACCCTAAATTTAATGTAGAAACAAAGGTCTATCCTTTAAATACCAGTCTTATGCTAGAGTTATTATATGACTAGGAGACATGGAACACAATAATCTCTAAAGGACTGAAAATAAACATCACATAGAGGGAAAGGAAGAGGTGCATGGTGGGTGTGAACAAGCTGCAACATTATCCAATGGGAAATTCCAAAGAAAAAAAGAGTAAATCATGTCATCAAAGAGTTGAAAAGATGGGCAGGTCCCTTGATGAGAGTGAAAAAATGACAGGTGAACAGCCACAGTATTCTCCTAACATCAGGAGAAAGAGAGGAGGGGCCCTCCAGTAAGCAGGGTGCACTCCTTGCATGAATTTATGGAGAGTCTTTCACCCACCACAAAAGCCACTAACAAGAACTTAATTTAAAAAATTTAAATGAAACATTAGCAAAGAGATTACAGTCTCAGAGTGGTTGCAATCTGTATCATTGGAGGGAATGTCCATATAGATGAGTGCACACATCAGTTTGAGCATTAGAGGCAGCTAGGTGGCATAGCAGACTGAGTGCTGGGCCTGACTTAGAACCAACTTCAGATACTTACTAGCTATGGGACCCTGGACAAAGCACTTAACAGTTGCCTGCCTCAGTTTCCTCAACTGTAAAATGGGATTATAACAGCACCTCCCTCCCAAGGTTTTGTGAGGACCATATGAGATAATATTTGTTTTTTTTTGTTTTTTTTGAATATTTTTTTTTTATGAATTTTTTTGATTTATCAATAATCACTTCCATATGCTTTTGAGTTTAAAATTTTTCTCCCCCTTCCTCCCCATCACCCTCCCCAAGATGGCGTACAATCTGATATAGGCTATACATTTACATTCATATTAAACATATTTTCACATTAGTAATGTTGTAAGTAGAAATTAAAACCAATAGGAGGAACCATCAGAAAGAGGAAACAAAACTCAACAGAAGAGAAAAAAAAATAACAATTTGGCTTACATAGTTCTTTCTTTGGGTGTGGATAGCATTTTCCATCACAAGGCCTCTGGAGATGTTTTAGATCCTTGTATTGCCAGGAAGGGTTAAGTTTATTAATATTAGTCATTACACAATGTGGCTGTTATTGTGTACAACTTTCTCTTGGTTCTGCTCACTTCACTCAGCATGAGATAATATTTGTAAAGGGCTTAGCACAGTGCCTCATACATAAGAGGTACTTAATAAATGTGTATTCTTTCCCCACTCAAGCACTCAAGAAGAAGGATCTCATCTAGGTTCGCAAAATTGTTATGAAAAAGCTGCTAATTCATTAATTTTCCAACCTTTCCTTGTTATAATTCTTAGCCTCTATCAGGTCTTTAGTAGTGATATACACACACAGGGTCTGCAAGTTCAGCTGGTTGTTATAATGTCAACTGTATAGGAGTCAGCATGGCGTGATGGATAGAGAGCTGTAGTTCAAGAAGCCAGGGTTCAAGACCTGGATTTAAGTCCTACTCTCTCCATACTTATTAGCTGTGTGACCTTAACCAATCTGGGTCTCAGGTTTTTCATCTACAAAGTGGGGATTAAAAATAATTGTAGTAACTATGTCATAGGGCTGTTGAGGCTTAGGTGAAATGTTTTTATATGTGTGTGTGTGTATATATATATATATATATATATATATTTTAAGATTCATTAATTTATTTATTTTTACTTTTCAACATTCACATCCACAAGATTTTGAGTTCCCAAATTTTCTCCCCATCTAATCCTTTCCCCAACCGCAAGACAGCATGCATTCTGAATACCCTTTTCCCTAATCTGCCCTCCCATGTCCCCCCCTCTTCTCCCCTTCCTCTTCTGTTTTCCTGTAAGGCAGGATAAATTTCTGTACCCCATTGCCTGTATATCTTGTTTCCCAGTTGCATGTGAAAACAAATTTTTTAACATTTGTTTTTAAAACTTTGGGTTCCAAATTTTCTCCCTTCCACCCTAACCACCCACCCTCATTGAGAAGGCAAGCAACTCGATACAGGTTATACTTGTGTAGTCATGCAAAACACTTCCATAGTAGTCATGTTGTGGAAAACTAATTATATTTCCCTTCATCCTATCCTGCCCCTCATTTATTCTGTTCTCTCTTTTGACCTTGTCCCTCCTCAGAAGTGTTTGCTTCTAATTACCCCCTCTCCCTATCTGCCCTCCCCTCTATCATCCCCCTGATCTCTTATCCCCTTTACCTGTAGGGTAAGATAGCTTTTCATACCCAGTTAAGTGTGTATGTTATTCCCTTTTTAAGTCAAATCCAATATGAATAAAATTCACTCATTCCCTCTCACCTTCCCCCACTTCCCTCCACTGTAAAAGCCTTTTCTTGTCTGTTTTATGTGAGATAATTTACCCCATTCTACCTCTCCCTTTCTCCTTCTCCCAGTACAATCCTCTCTCACTCCTTAATTTTATTCTGTAGATATCACCCATTCATCTTCAACTCACACTGTGACCTCTATCTATCAATCTATCTATACATAAAATTTTTTCCCTCTCCAACTACCCTAATACTGACAAAGGTCTCATGAGTTGTAAATATCATTTTCCCATGTAGGAATGTAAACAGTTCAACCTTAATAAGTCCCTTATGATTTCTCTTTCCATGTTTCAATTGTGTCTTGCATTTGAAAGTCAAATTTTCTATTCAGCTCTGGTCTTTTCATAAAAAATGCTCGAAAGTCCTCTATTTCACTGAATGTCTATTTTTTTCCCCTGAAGGATTATACTCAGTTTTGCTGGATAGGTGATTCTTAATTTTAATCCTAGCTCCTTTGACCTCTGGAATATCGTATTCCAAGCCCTCAGATCCCTCAATGTAGAAGCTGCTAAATCTTGTGTTATCCTGATTGTGTTTCCACAATACTTGAATTGTTTCATTTTGGCTGCTTGCACTACTTTCTTCTTGATCTGGGAACTCTGGAATTTGGCTACAATATTCCTAAGAGTTTTCCTTTGGGGATCTCTTTCAGGAGGTGATCAGTGGATTCTTTCAATTTCTATTTTACCCTCTGATTCTAGAATATCAGGGCAGTTTTCCTTGACAATTTCTTGAAAGATGATTTCTAGACTCTTTTTGATCATGGCTTTTAGACAGTCCAATAATTTTAAAATGATCTTTCCTGGATCTATTTTCCAAGTCAGTTGTTTTTGAGATATTTCATATTGTCTTCTATTTTTTCATTCTTTTGGTTTTGTGTTATAATTTTTTGATTTCTCATAGAGTCATTAGCTTCCATTTGCCACATTTTAATTTTTAAGGAAATATTTTAGATTTCCTTTTCCATTTGGCCAATTCTGCTTTTGAAGGCATTCTTCTCCTTATTGGCTTTTTGGACCTCTTTTAAGGTGTTATTTTCTTCAGTATTTTTTTGGGTCTCCTTTAGCAAGCTGTTGACTAGTTTTTCATGATTTTCTTGCATCACTCTCATTTCTCCTCCCAGTTTTTCCTCTATTTCTCTTACTTGCTTATCAAAAACCTTTTTGAGCTCTTCCATGACCTGGGACTGATTCATATTTTTCTTGGAGGCTTTGGATGTAGGAGCTTTGGTTTCGTTGTCTTCTTCTGGTTGTATGTTTTGATCTTCTTTGTCACCAAAGAAAGATACCATGGTCTGACTTTTTTTTACACAGTTTGCTCATGATCCCAGCCAATTATTTGAGTTTTAAACTCTTTGTTAAGGTAGGGGTCTGTTTCCAATGTGGAGAATGTACTGTCCCAAGCTAAGAGGGTTTTGTGCAGCTGTTTTCAGAGATACTTCTAGGGATCTATAATTTTTCAGTTCTTCCAAGGTGGTACAATCAAGGGCGAGGTGTTTACTCCTTTCCTGGCCTGTGCTCTGGTCTATGAGTGACCACAAGCACTCTTTTCTCACTTGGAACTGTGAAGAGGATTCCTTCTCCACCACCACTACAAGCTGCACCACACCAGCGCGCCTCCTTGTCCCAGGACTGCCACCCAGAACTGTGACCCAGATCCAAGCACAGGCAAAGCAAAAGAATACTGCTTGAGTGCCAGCAAAGAGATCCCTGCAATCCCCCTCTAATCAGCTGCTTGATCCCCTCTTCTTCATGGGCCAGGAGCTCCAGAAGCAGCTGCTGCCCTGGGGCTGCTCAGGGTCAGGGGCTGGGATCAAGTTTCTCTCTCACCATGGTTACAGACTTTTCCTATTGCCCTTCTAAGTTGTCTTTGGCGTTTGTGGGTTGAAAAGTCTGGAAACTGCCGCAGAGGCCTGCTCCAGGTTTGCTGAGGCCTGTTTTGCCTGTGCGCCCACGCTGAACTGCATTTCTTTTCTAGTCCAGTGCGATAGACCTTTCTAATCAACTATCCAGGTTGTTTTGGGCTGGAAATTTGTTTCACTCTGTCTTTTTGTGGGTTCTGCTACTCTAGAATTAGTTTAGAGTCATTTTTTTTTACAGGTTTTTGGAGGGGTTTGGGAAAGAGCTCAAGCAAGTCACTGCTTTTACTCCACGATCTTGACTCAGCTATCTGAAATGTTTATATTAAGGCATCTACACAAAAATTGACCATGTATTAGGGCATAAAAACCTCACAATCCAATGCAGAGAGACAGAAATATTAAATGCATCCTTTTCAGATCATGATGCAATGAAAATTACATGTAATAAAGAGCCATGGAAAGATAGACTAAAAATTAATTGGAAACTAAATAATCTAATCCTAAAGAATGAATGAGTCAAACAACAAATCATAGAAACAATCAACAATTTCATCTAAGAGAATGACAATAATGAGACAACATACTAAAACTTATAGGATGCAGTAAAAGCAGTTCTTAGGGGAAGTTTTATATGTTTAAATGCTTACATGAATAAAATAGAGACAGAGGAGATCAATGAATTGGGCATGCAACTAAAAAAGCTAGAAAAAGAACAAATTAAAAATCTCCGATTACATACCAAATTAGAAATTCTGAAAACAAAAGGAGAGATTAATAAAAGTGAAATTAAGAAAACTATTGAACTAATAAATAAAACTAAGAGCTGATTTTATGAAAAAAAAAACAATAAAATGAATAAACCTTTGGTTAATTTGATTTAAAAAAAGGAGCAAGAAAACCAAATTACCAGTATCAAAAAAGAAAAGGGTGAATTCACCACTAATGAAGAGGAAATAAAAGCAATAATTAGTGCTATTTTGCCCAACTGTATGCCAATAAATTTGACAATCTTAGTGAAATGGATGAATATTTACAAAAATATAAATTGTCCAGATTAACAGAAAATTGAACAAGCCATCAATGAACTCCCTAAGAAAAAAATTTCCAGGGACAGCTAGGTGGCACATTGTATAGAGCACCAACCCTGTATTCAGGAGGACCTGAGTTCAAATCCAGCCTCAGACACATAACACTTACTAGCTGTGTGACCCTGGCAAGTCTCTTAACCCCATTGCCTAAACAAAAAAAAGAAAGAAAGAAAGAAAAAGAAAAGAAAAGAAAGAAAAAAAAGAGAAAAAAAAGAGAAAAAAAAAGAAAAAAATTTCCAGGGCCAGATGGAGTTACAAGTGAATTCTATCAAACATTTAAAAAACAATTAATTCCAATACTACATAAACGATTTGGGAAAATAGGCGGAGTTTGACCAAATTCTTTTTTATGACACACATATGGTACCTAATACCTAATACTTAATACCTAAACTTGGAAGAGCCAAAACAGAGAAAGAAAATTATAAATCAATTTCCCTAATAAATATAGGTACAAAAATTTTAAATAAAATATTAGCAAAGAGATTACAGCAACTTATCTTGAGGATAATACACTATGACCAGACAGGATTTATACCAAGAATGCAGGGCTAGTTCAATATTAGGAAAACTATCAGCATAATTGACCATATCAAGAACAAAACTAACAGAAATCATATGATTATCTCAATAGGTGCAGAAAAAGCTTTTGACAAAATACAACACCCATTCCTATTAAAAATACTAGAGAGTATAGGAATAAATGGAGTCTTCCTTAAAATGACAGGTAGCATCTATCTAAAATCACCAGTAAGCATTATATGTAATAGGGATAAGCTAAAAGCATTTCTAATAAGATTGGGGGTGAAACAAGAATGTCCATTATCACCACTGTTATTCAATATTGTACTAGAAATGTTAGCTTTAGCAATAAGAGAAGAAAAAGAAATCAAAGGGATTAGAATAGGCAAAGAAGAAACAAAACTATCACTCCTTGCAGATGGTATGATCATAAACTTAGAGAATCAGGTGAAAAAGTACTTGAAATAATAAACAAATTTAGCAAAGTTGCAGGATATAAAATAAACCCACATAAATCATCGGCATTTCTATATGATTACTAACAAAACCCAACAGCAAGGGATAGAAAGAGAAATTCCATTTAAAGTTACTGCAGACATTATAAAATATTTGGGAGTCTACCTGCCAAAAGAAACCCAGGAATTATATGAACACAATTACAAAACAATTACAAAATTCCTCTTCTGTTAATCTGTGCAATTTATATTTTTGTAAATATTTATCCATTTCACTAAGATTGTCAAATTTATTGGCATACAGTTGGGCAAAATAGCTCCTAATTATTGTTTTAATTTCCTATTCATTGGTGGTGAATTCATCCTTTTTATTTTTGATACTGGTAATTTGGTTTTTCTTCTTCCTTTTTTTTTTTAGTCAAATTAACCATAGGTTTATCTATTTTTTTCTTTCATAAAGTCAGCTCTTAGTTTTATTTTTTAGTTCAATAGTTTTCTTCATTTCAATTTTATTAATGTCTCCTTTGATTTTCAGAATTTCTAATTTTATACAATAATTACAATTTTCACACAAATAAAGTCAGATCTAAATAATTGGAAAAATTTCACTTGCTCATGGGTAGGCCGAGCTGATATAATAAAAATAACAATTCTACCTAAATTGATTTACTTTTTCATTACCATACCAATCAAATTACAAAAAAAATATTTTATAGAGCTAGAAAAAATAATAACAAAATTCATGTGGAAGAACAAAAGTTCTAAAATATCAAGAGAATTAATGAAAAGAAATGCAAGGGAAGGTGGCCTAGCCATACCAGATTTTAAATTGTATTATGCAGCAGCAATCATCAAAACTACTTGGTACTGGCTAAGAAATAAGAGGTAGATCAGTGGAATAGGTTAGGTGTGCAAGATACAATAATAATGACTATAGTAATCTACTGTTTGATAAATCCAAAGACTTCAGCTTCTGGGATAAGAACTCACTATTTAACAAAAACTGCTGGGAAAACCGGAAAATAGATGTCAGAAATGTTTATACTGAGAAGCATGGCATAATAAAAGGCTAGCTTTAAAACCAGGAAGACCTGGGATGAAGTTTTGTCTTTGACAGTACCTGCTGTGAGACTGTGGGCAAATCACATTTAACCTCTTAGTGCTCAAGACAACTCTCTCAGGCTCTCAATTGCAGAGAAGATGCTGACCCATGTTGGTAGAGGGCGTTTTTTTACCTGGCAGTTGTCCTTCCCAGTGAAATCACAATTTCAGTCCCTATCATTCTATTGATATCTAACTATTGTTATTAATAATAATGATAATTAATAAGAACAAGAATAATATTCCAACCTTGGTGTATGTGAATTCCCACTGCTCTGTATAATAGGCGTGATCTCTAACTTCAGCCCTATCAGTAAGCAGTTGTTTCAAAAACGTTCAGTGTCAGAACTTCCACCCTGGTACCCTCCTGTCTCGATTGGTGAGCACCTCACACAGTCCACTAGACCTAGGTTGCCTTTCTTCTTCATCCATCTTCTTGCTTTGCTACCTTGCACACCTTCTGCTCTCCATCCCTACCACTTTTCATACCTGAATCAACTCTGACATTACAGGAAAGGATTTGTGAATCTATTCTCCTGTGGCTCTCTATTCATTATCCCTCTAACATTACAAGCCAAAATTCCTCTTCCTGCCCACTATTTCCCATGTGTGTTGTTTCCCTTATTAGAATGTAAGCATCTTGAGGGCAGGGACTTCCCTCAAAGTTTTTTTAAGTGCTTAATAAATGGTTTTTTTTTCATTCATTCTTCAATAAAAAATGTGGCATTAGTCACATGCTACACAGGAATCAGGCAAGAGAAAATAAATGGTTTCATACAAATCACTATTGACCAAAACACCCCCTCAAAAATATACTGCACTTTTAGTTCATTAGAAGCATCATTTTCACCCCTCTTCCAAATGGCCCTGTTGCTACCCAAGGCGTTATCGTTTTTTAGAGTCACCCAGGTATGCAAGTTAGAGTCATCTTCAACTCTTCCCTCTTGCTCACTACTAATATCCAATTAACTGTCAAGTCTTGATAATTCTACCTTCATGACATCTCTTATATGTATCCCTCTGTCTTCCCCTTCCTGATTGGTCTCCTTCCCTGAAGTCTTTCCTCTCTCTCATCTATCTTCCAAAAAGCTAACAAATCAATATTCTTAAAGTGTAGGTCTGACTATGTCATTTCACCACACAAGAAGCGTTGGTAGCTCCCCATTGTTTCTAGGATAAAAAATGAAACCCTTTGTTGAACATTTAAAGACCTTCATGATCTTGTTCCAGCCTCTCTTTCTAGCTAGTAACACATTATTACTTCCCCACATGTGATGTAAGCTCCAGCTCAATTGGCCTATTTGCTATTCCTGGTGTATTACATCCCACAGGCTATCCCCCTCATGCCTGGAATGTTCTCCATCCTTCCCTCTGTCTCTTGCAACCCTTAGCTGCATTCAAGGCTCAGTTCAAGAATCACTTCCTTCAAGAGACATTCCCTCAGTTTTTATTGCCTCCACTCCATGAAATAATTTTATGATTATTTGGTGTCTATCTTGTAGTCACCTTGATGTAGAAGCATTGTATACCCTTGTAAAATGCAAGCTTCTGCAGGTTAGGACTGCTTTATTTAAATATTTTTACCTCTAGCACTGGCACATAGCAGCCATTTAATAAATGTCTGATTTGACATACAAATTCACATTATTTGTGTTTTAATATATAAATATGGTTGTATTGAAGAAGGAATGATGAAGTTTGTAAAGACTGGGGAGTTGAGTTAAGAGGAAATGAACAGAACTGTAAGATTATTAGGCTATAGTAGAAATATTTGGTCTTAAAATTTTGCATCAACTCTGGAAAGCTATTTGTTCAGTCATACTACTTGTCCACATATCTGACAGCAGGATCAAAACCTCTGTCATCAAGGCTTATTGGAATATTTCTGTAGAAATCATATGTGGCCTTGGTAAGATTCTACTCCCTCTTGTTGATTCAAGCCCTGTCTTCATGTTTCCTGGAGAAATTAATCAAAAGATGTTATTTGCAAACTGATATAGTTCTTCAAACTGTCAGGTACTACACAGGCAAAGATCAGGCCAGAATGTACAAAATCACAATGTGGACCTAGAATCTCAGGTTCCCATCTGGGACAGGAATTCCTCCCTCCCTTCTTCCTTTTCTCCCCCCTTCCCTCTCTTTTTTTTCTTTCTTATCTCCCTCCTTCTTTGTCTTTTTCCTCTCTCCCTTCTTCCTTCCTACCCTCCCTCCCTTTCTCCTTCCCACACTTCTTTTCCTCCCTCCCATCTCCTTGCTTTCCTCCCTTCCTTCCTCTCCTGGAGTCCCAGTTATACTAGCTATACTTCCTAGCTATATAACTATGGACAAATCATTTAACCTGTCTGAACTTGTTCTATCTTTTGTGGAATAAGAATGATACCTCAATTTAGAAAGATTTAGACCCGAGAGGGACTTTAGAGATCATCTATTTCCAGAAAAGTTTAATGCCTTTTAATACACAGTTAGTGAGTGAAAGGTAGAGTTTGGATTCAAACCTAGGTCCTCAAATTTCAGATCTGTATCACAATACCTTCATTATCCACCTCACAGAGTGATGTGAGAAAAGTGCTTTATAAGTCCTAAAGAACTAGATGGTTGTGATCTATTATTATAACATGCATGATAATTAAGAGATTATAATAGCCATTTGATAAGAAAAATACTGATTACAGGGGCCATCTAGTCTAACTCCTTCATTTTATAGATAAGGAAATTGAGTTTGAGGGAAGTAAAGTGACTTATCCAAAGTCACAAAGGGCACAAATGAGATGTGAAAATAGGACCTATGTCCTTTGACACTAGAGTCAGGGTTGTATTCACTATCCTACATAGCTTTAACATAGGTAGATATGTTAGGTCAGGACGCTTGCAGGGATTGCTGGAGAGAGTGGCTCCAGATTTCTCCTTGGTTTTCAAGTACTGTAAGCAAACATTTCCTATCACTTGAATGTTTAATATTATAAGAAATGAAAAAAAATTGTCCTGCTAGGCTCTTTCTTTTTATATATCCTGTTTCATAACACAGGGAAATAAAATAAGGTTTTGATGCTAGAAAAAAAGACACAGTAAATGTGTCAGCATGTACATACTGGGTAAAAGATTTAGCACTTCAGGTGAAAGCAAATTAATTAAATCTCTCTCTCTCTTTCTCTCTCTCTCTCCCTCCTTCCCTCCCTCTCCCTCTGTCCCTCCCTCTCTCTCTCTCTCTC